>NC_052374.1:1943461-2264038 GCF_011074865.1 Brettanomyces nanus | reverse complement strand
AATTACTTTTATTCATTCATTCATTCTCCTCATAATCGACTGTTCTTCTGGAAATGGCGCTTTTCCTTGTTGGATGTTCTGAAGGCAGAGGCTTTGGACCATTTTGCCATACAGCTTGTTTAGAAACTAAATTCTTTTCTTCTAAGATTCGACGTGTCTTTCTTGCAGCTGAAGAAATCGCTAGCGGGCGTTTTGTGGATGACAAGTGTCTACATTTAACTCTGACCAGCTCAACAGCCTTTTTGAAGTACTTGTCAGGAATATAAGAAGTAGCCACGATGTCTTTTAGTGACTCCTTGTCTCTGTTCTTTGTGTATAGATCTGAGGGAAGCGCAAATTTTCCGGGCCACGTGGATATATTCCACAATCGGTTCTCTGCAATACGTTTGATGACCAATTGGGCGAGATCAGACATAAAGTAGAGTTTTTCCGAAGACGACTCAGCTTCAATATTCTTATATTGCTTCATTCTTTGAGTGAGATAAAACAACAATGAGATATTATCCTGATTGGCAATAAGTTGAAGGCAGAACACAATATAATCAAGGCAAAAAGCAGTAAGGCTTGCGAAAAAGTTATCGGCTGCATCACCTTCAGCATTTGTGTACTCCGTATAAAGCTCACAAACCTCTTGATGATGCGATATCATGTGCAATAATCGAACATAAGAAGTCTCAAACAGTAGACTATTGGGTGAATGTTTCAACTGACGGCTATAAGAAGCCCTAATCCAAGTAGAAGTCTCCTCTTTTAGTTCTTTATTGGGCTCATGGGCTATAAAGAAAACGAGGGGAACAAATCTTCCAGGAATGGTGTTTGCAGTAAGCCTTTTAACAAGCTTACGTACAAACCGTACCCTCACTTGCTCGTCCTCATCCTGGATGAGAAATATGAGGTCACTTACAGTCTGTTGGTCCATTTTGGAATCATAGGCAGCACACTGTGCAAGCTTGAGCAGTCTAATACCTGCTTCGAGTCGAAGCTTTTCCTTGATAGGCCGAGGAGTAGGATAAGTGGGGTCATTCTGAGACACGATTTCTCCTCCATTAAATATAATCGATTTGAGAAGCTTAAAAATAGGATCTGAAACAGCACCTAGATCGCTCTCAGAATCGTGCTGAACAGCTCTAAGCCAGTTGGTGAATATCCTTAAGGCGAAAAGTTTTGAGGAACACATGATGTCATCATCCACACCACCCATATTTTTTAGTAGAACTCTTGTAGCTAGGAAGTTACTTAGTTCTTTTGTTTCAGGCTCCATCAATATCATATCCACCATAAAAAGCTCAACTAACGCTGATAAATGTGTGTTCAGAAGGGCAGAGGCCTCATCAACGGGCCAGCATCCATCTAGGACATCCTGTAAATATGATTCTTTCAAAGAAGCACGAGAGTTGGCTAAAATTCGTACAGAGTACTTGGCTTCCTCTGGTGTCCCTCCTATGGCCAAATGAACCAAGCTGTCAAAGAAAGACAGCTCAGTGATGAGTTGAGGGAATTTTTTAATGAAGTTGTTGATCGTAATGAGTGTAGAGGGCGATGAAACACGTCCAGAAATGCACTCTTCTGTCAACTGATTAATATTGGCTTTAAGAACAGAGGGTGCAAGCGTCGATATACTATCCAAAACATCAATAGCCGTGCACTGAAGATTGCTAGAGGTACTGCGACCAATTTGGAGTATTTCTGAAATATTGCTCTTATTGTAGAGAAAGTTGCAGCTCCGGAGAAGAAGAAGATGAATCACGGGAGAAGACTGCTTTGACTGGATTTCTTCGATAGTGTCCTGGAGAGTAGCGTATTCGGTGGTGAACGACAAAGCCAAGCGAATTAGACGAAACATACGGCGATCTTGTGACCTGAAAAAGCTGCAGATAGATTCTGAAGCATTGTAATTTTCAGGAAATTCTGCAGCGAGCCAATCAGAAGCCTTTACAAGTTTATCATCATTGAGGTTATCTTCCTCTGCAGTTTGTATAAGCCTTGAAAACGTTGTAGAAAGTTGAAACTGCCTTTTCACTATGGCCAAAAAGGCGCTCTTACCCTTTTCAGAAAGGTTCTGAAGAACTGTGAGCAATCTATTGACTCTCACTATACTATCAGCCTCATCTAAGGGAAAAATCTTACCGAAAAGGGACAGATCAACTTGGGCATTAACGTCACGATCGTTGATATACACCAACTTCATGATTTCATCAGGAACAAAATCGACCAATGAGTTCAATGGTTTACCGAACACATTGTTGAAGGTAACTGAAAGTAAGGATATGGCAGCATTACGAATCTCCGGATGCTTCTCTCTCATTAATTGTTTCAAAGTATCCATACTAGTATCCGTGACCGCACGTTGGAGAAATATAGCACTGTCAAGACGGGCAAATTCGGTTACTGTAACCAATCGCACTCTTTCATCAGAGTCAAGCAAAGTTTTGAGCAAACCATCACGCAAATCCGAAGCAATATCCGTTCTAGCCTCAATAATACCAGTAGTAGCTCTGATCCATGCAATTCTCACCAATGTAGATCTATCCAAGGGCTTTTTGATCCATGCAGAATACGATTCAGGGTGCTCTCTAATGAAATTAAGAGACGAATTAGCATAGGAAAGCATCTCGCCCACAGTCTGGGTGGCCAGCACTCTAATTCGCTGATCATCAGCTTCAAACTCGTTGTCCAAAAGACCCAGGAGAGAGGCGAGAATCTCTGGAACATACCTCCAGAGCTCAACGATAATCAGGTGAATCTTTGTAAGCTGCATGAAGTCACCCAGAACCTCATCCTCATTACTGGTATCGTCATCTTCGATCACTTTAGCGTACCTGGCAACCTCAAAAACCATTTCACTAAAGAACAGAGTCACCAAACGTGCCATCCTGTCCGAATTGAGCTTGCAGAGTTGTACCGTAAAGGTGAAACTGGGAATAGTACCAAAAGAAGAGCCCTTACTATTCTGACGCATCTTCTTGTGTTGCAAAAATCGATTCAGTATCAACTTCATCACCTTCTCGGGCAATTTGCTGGACTCTCCAATCACCTCTGTCAATAATTCTAATAATAAGGTCCCAATTTCAGCATCAAGTTTATGGTCAACGAGGGAGTAAACCAAGCCAAACAGATTTTGTGTTAGTTTACT
Organism: Brettanomyces nanus; assembly: GCF_011074865.1. Classification (NCBI taxonomy): domain Eukaryota; kingdom Fungi; phylum Ascomycota; class Pichiomycetes; order Pichiales; family Pichiaceae; genus Brettanomyces; species Brettanomyces nanus. The sequence continues at coordinate 2,260,905 of NC_052374.1, read as the reverse complement.
GGCATCAGGTAGATCCGTCAGAAGAACTGCAGCTTTAACTTCAACCATTCGTGTAATAAGATACACGTGTAGATGATAGAAACCACTATCAGTCTGTGCAAGATGCTTCAACTGACGAAAGAATAGCTTGAATATATCCGATAGTTGTGTTGCATTATATGGAGCATCAGGGGCATAAAGTCGAAGAATATCAGATAAACAGCAGGCAACATAGCTCTGAACTCCGTGGTTAGAGTGGCGTAATAATTTGTGGTCAACCAACTGATCTTTCACTTTATTGAGGGACTTGACTTCAGATGAATCTTGATCCATTGACGAAAGCTCATTATATAGCTGCTCCAATCGAGAAAGAAGTTCCCTGGTGGAAACCGGATGAGCAACGCTGCCGATAAGAGGGAAATGCATTAATATCACAATTGAATATCAGAAAGACAAGGACATCAAGAGATGGCAAAATTGTCAGTCCCTCAGACTTTCTTTTCTCTTTACGCGTTCGCGTTCCCTAGGGCTGTGTCACAGATAGGCTTGTTTTTTATGCACATAAATGCATAAATCATCTAGCTGCCATCACAAAATATGAAACAGCCGGCTCGTGCGGCTCAAATTGTTTATCTCATCACGTCGATCGACCTATTTCAAAGACGTTCTTAAATATCACGCTAAGATGGGTGAAAGGAGGGCCTCCTTCCTTTATTCTTCTTCGTTCTTGTTTCTTCTGTTGCAGCTATCCCCCCAGAACCAAACCAATGCTGGATTTCTCTAAGAAATATACTTCTCTCGCGGGCTTCGATCAACATTTCTCGAATAGCTCATCACCTTCTCGCTTAGTATTGCAAATCGCCACTCTACAACTCTTCTACTATGCAACTGCTGTCATTCTCTTCTCCATAATGGCCAAGCTCATTGGCCAGCCTTTCGATTTAGGCTGGATATTTTCTTGGCAGGTGATATCATTTGAAAGCTCACTCGGCCTTACGCTCATTTTGCTTTGGCTCTTTGTTTCTCTACTATGTGTCATCTTCATCATGCTGGTTATAGGGCGCTCCAAACTGGCCTGGGACTTCGCTGTGACTGTGCACTTAATCAACCTTTTCTGCGCTTGGGTCTACGACGGTTTCCCGAAGAGTTTCTCCTGGTGGCTACTTCAGTTTACCAGTGCTCTTATTATGGTAGGATTGGGTACATATACTACACGTTGGAAAGAATTGAGAGACACCTTCTTCGATGGCTTGATAGATCCCGAGGGACAGTCACATGAAGACATAGAAATGTCATAGATATCTGACATACCAACAAAAAACTGTATAATAATTAACATGATCATGCATTATTCATGATACCTGAATTGTGTAAGGATGAACGTCTTCGTAGGAAGATGTTGAACCGGTGACGGTATGAGTAATTTGGCCTTACCTTCCTTATCGTTGCATCCTAAGACATAGCAATATCCCAAAACACTCCGTCCTGCTATTGCCTTGATAAGTTCCAAATTACCCTCCTTATCGTCTACCGCCGTCACATACTTACCCACTTCCAAGTCTGAATCGTCAGCTATCGCTAAAATAGCATTCTCTAAGTTACTGGATGACGCGATTTTCACTCTTTCCATGAAATCAGAATACTTGATTTCAGCACTAGTTTTATTAGCTTCATCTTCCACAGCATCTGTACTCATAAATGCCATATTCAGCGCCGCTAACTCTTTAGGTTTCATAAAAATGAACTCTTTCAAGTTCACCATAATGGTATACGGACTCAATTGTGAATTATCCATACCGTAAAAATACTCCTTAATGGCTCTCTGCTGCATTTCTCTCTTGTATTTGTCATCCACATCGATACATCCACTTGATTTGCTCACTTTGAGTAACTTCAGTTTACTGCTGTCGTATTTCAACTTTCGTTTAAGGTCTACCAGTAATCTTTCGTTGCCAATAACCACCAAAACATCTACTTTAAAGTCATCTATAATTTCTTGAATCACTTCAAAGTCACCGATATGAAATGCAGGTGTATCTATTACGATTCCGGCTTTTCTGACATCTTCGCTGGCCATCAAACGCTTCTCAACAGAATCGCTGAGCCTTTCAATAAGATATTTGTATAGTTTAAGATTGTCTCTATAATTCTCCAAACCAAAGCACTTAACCAGTGGTTGCTTGGGATGATAAAACGACGGCCCTGTAGTGATTGTTTCTCCTAAGGTAATATTTTCGATATTAAGCATTCCAGAAATTGCCGTGGCTGTCAACGAACCCGGCATAGTAAAGATAGAATCACGTGGACTCAAGTTCACCAAAAGAGGTCTTCTGTCCATTTTCTCAGCATAAGAAACCAATACTCTGGACAAACTCGTTTTACCAGAGTCCTTAGGTCCGATTATCAACACTCTAGGACCTCCCGTTTGACTGTTGATCCTCAGATTCTCTAAGCCTAAATGTAAATTGAGATAACTGCCAATACAACTCTCTTCACCAACATACTCAGAACTTGGTTGACAGTTCCAATACTTGATAGTACATCCAGAAAAAGTGGATATAGACGATTTTAAGGATCCTTGGAGAGTCAAATCGATATTTGGAGAAACCTCTGTTCCAAATATCTCTGCCGTTCCTTTAAGAAGACGGAGTTTGAGCTTATCGTTGGAATTAATCTCGAATCTCCACTCCTGAAAAGGCAAAACTTCAACTGTATGCGTTTCAATGATTTCCTGAAATTTTTCCACATGTGGACCATCAGACGATCTATCAATGATAGATTGAAGTAAAGAAGAGTCGACAGACATTCAAATGAGAAGATAGAAAGATGAAACAGGCAAAAAAAATGATTAAATAAGAAGAAGAAGTAGTCAGAAAAGATGGAAATAGGAAAAAAAACAAGATCAAAGATTGATATCGCGTGCTTTGTTCATTTGTGTCTCCATTATCTCTGTTTCTTTTATCACTATACTTAATGAATCGGTCAATTACACATAAAAAGGAGCCATCAAGTGTAGGTTTGAAAAGTCGGATTAGTTCGATTAGTTCAGAAACTGTCAAGAGTACGAAGCCGCAGAGAAAGGGTGATGAATTAGAGAGTTTTCATGGGAGAAGAAGAGCATTGAAAGAGTTCTACAAACTGCAAAAAGAACAACTAAAGCAGATGGAAACAAAAGTGGGAGCAGCTGAAGAGGCAAATAAAAGTAGCATGAAAGAAGAAGAGCAGCAAAATGAAGAAGATAATAGAAAGCTGGTACTTACAGTAGACAACTTCGATGAATATGTGAAGAAAGTTGACTTCATTAGACTTCTTAAAGAAGAGGATGAGATTTTAGAAGAATTGGGGAACAATCAAAGTGAAATCAAGTCGATCATCTACAACAACTATTATGAACTTATCAAGATTAATGAGATACTTATGAATATGAAGCGAAATGATGATGAAGATGGTGGTAACGAGATCAAAAGTGTTGAAACGAACTTGAACAACGTGAAAAAGAGTCTTGGGACGTTAAAAGAGGTGGACTTAGGAGCATTGGAGGAAACTAAACGGGATAAAATTGACAGAAAGGTCGTGGAAGATATGTGTAAAGGTATAAATAGGATGATCTTAGGACGAGGAGGAAAAGAAATAGTCGATGGAATCGATGGTGTTTTACCGGAGTTGAGTGGAGAGAGTTTAATACTACAGATGAATGAAGTTAAGGAGAGAAGGGCAGACAAGAAGATGAGTAGATGAGCAGTGAACAGATGAAGATATTAAGTCAGTCTTGAGCTATGTATGTACCATAATAAAAAAATCAGGACGGACTGACTATTCGTCGCGATGAGTTGGTCTATTATTTGGATTTGTTTCCTGCCTTTCTGGTGTCATCTCTTCTTCTTTTTCTTCTTCTTCTAAGAACCATGACTGATCGCCGTTTAAGTAGAGCCAATTGGTCTACCAAAACCAAGGACTCTGTTCACACTAATCCTCCTTACCGTCAATTTCTCAGTGTTCCCGGACAAGATGTCATTGAAGAGGAGAAAGAGGATGAAGAGAATGTCATCGAAGAATCATACAAGCCACAACCACGGCCTCCCAAACAACATCCCCCATTGGAAACCCCCCCACAAAAGCCTCAAAAATTATCGTCGGCAAGTCGCACACGTCGTGTAACGATATCTAAGCCTCACCGTGTCGATAACTCTGGCCATAATAGACGGTTCTCCGTTCGAATTCCTCGGCCGGACATTGCGGTGCTTGGCAATGTACCTGCGTTGCCAAAGGAGGCCGCTACGATGGTGAACAAAGAGCAAATAGTTCATTTGCCTCAGCAGTCTCTCAAGGAGACACTACTTTCCTCTAGCTACGACCCTACAACATACCTTCACACTCATCTTCAAGATGCAGACGCCGAAAAGATCGAAGTAGTCACCACCCAACTTGCTGATTTAAGTCTGTCCAATAATTACGATGTGAAGCACACGATAACGCAATCCTTAAACAGTGTTTTAGCTGTTAGCGATGCTGTTTCAGCCACTGAAGAGATGCTTCAAGGTCTTAAAAAGACAGTTAGTTCATTGAACGATGTGATGTATCAACAATTGGAAGATGCAAATGCTAATGGTGAGCAGTATGGACAGCAACTACGACAACAGCAGCCAGAATCGGCTCGATCGGTTCCCGATAAACGCCGTAGTGTGATGATTTTGGAGAAGAGGTGGGCTAGTAACCTCAATGCGTTGTTTAAAGAGGTCGATGGAGCTCAACAATTTGTCTCTGCAATTCCAGGACGTCATGTAATGGCACAGAGTAAACGTTGGGGAGAGCTCAATGCACTCACATGGAAACCAATTCGTCCTGCACACCTTATTATTCTCAATGACTATTTATTAGTAGCCACCAGGAAGAGAATAGAAGATAAGAAAAGGACAGTAGCGACTGGATGTTGGCCCATGAGAGAGGTTACATTAGTGGAGCCTCAAAATGGCAATTCTAGCGCTTCTGGTGGAGATGATCAGTTTACATTAGCATTCAAAACTCGAAATGCATCACTGTTGTTTCAGACAGACAGCCAGAACGAATACAATAAAGTGAAAGTTGCCTTCAAGAAGGCGAAGGCAGAATGTACAAGAAATAGTGAGATGGATGGAGCCAGAAATAGAAGCAAGAATCTTCGTAGTTCCATGAGCAGGCTTTCCTCGGATCATATGAATGGTAATTCGGAGGTATTGCACGATTTGTCATCACAACTAGCTCATAGACGGGCACGATCACGGGATAGTAAACAGAAATCGACTACGGATCGTTTGAATAGCATTGATGAGAACCTGACAAATGTAGAGATCTGTTTGGGACATCAGAGGTTTGAAGAGAGTGTTGACCTAATCAACAGATTGAAAGAGCTGCTTGGAGCTATGGAGACTAGGTTGAGGGAGGCCTATGGAAGTGGGTTGAAAGTGTCACAGTCGGATTCTCAACTCTCGATCTTGATCAAACTCAAGCAGCTTAAGTTGCAGGAGTTGACGGATGAATTAGTAAAGACGTTATCGTGGGAGATATGCGATTTCTATAGTTCAAACCAGGATATTGTTCAAATACTGGATCTATTCAGACTGTTGGGACTTGAATCCAAAGGAAGAAGTGTGCTGTTAGACGCGAAAACTGCACAGTTGGAAGAATTAGTGACAAGTGTAAGGTTTGAAGGTGATTTAAAAAACTACCTGCTTCAGGCATCGATCCTCTATTTCAATTCGATCCGCCAGACTTACATATTGTATGAGCAATGCTTCCCTCAGACCAAGGATAAAACTTTTGTCATTGAATGGGCTAATGAACGAGTCAGCAGCTACAATAAGATTTTCCATCGTCAGTTGATAGACTACCAGAGGGGAAGCGAGGTGTATGACAGTTGCGAACGCATAGCAAGAGAACAGTCCCAACCTTTGAAGCAAATGGGACTGAACGTGGACTACCTATTCGGCTTTTAATAGTAGATCTAGAATTAAAATTATATTTTTAGTAATCGTTTGCTTATTTGGCGGACTACTGCATTCCCTGTAACCACTTACTCTTCAAGATCTGTTTCATAGTAGGTCTATCGTTAACATCCTCGATTAAGATGGATTTAATCAAGTCTGTGCAGTCCTCACTGATATCATGAAATCTTGGAAAACTTAAATTACCTTCCAAGATCTCATCCACGCTGCAGAAAGGATTCTCTTTGAACACAAGAGTGTAGAGTAGTACACCCATAGCCCAGACATCTTGTGGTTTACCACCATAAGGTTTACCGTTCAACACCTCCGGTGCGGCATAATCAATGGTACCAACAAAAACACCAAATGGACCATCCTTAGTGTACGCAGCCGAACCAAAGTCAATCAACTTCACCACGAAATCCTTATCGACTATGATATTCTCGTCTTTAATATCTCTGTGAACTATATTGTGTTTGTGAAGATGAGCCAGGGCAGAGCAGCACTGAAAATATATGTATTTGCACTCCAGTTCAGTCATATCTGTCTTAACCTCGATCAAATCAAATAAATCTACTGCCGGAGGATCTCCATGCTGAAGAGTCTCTAAGTAGTAACAGTTATCATCCTCAAAGAAGTCGACAATGCGCATAATATTGGGATGTAAATCTTTATGAATGGCATTGAGAATCTGAATCTCACTGGGAATTGTACCCAGATTTTTATCCCTCACCCACGTATCCACCAAAATCCTCTCTTTGAAAATAGCTTTAAGAACGATCTTATAGTAGGGGTCTCCGTTGTGTACGGCCACCACCACTTTACCATAGGCACCTTGACCTAAATTCTTCACTACGTGAAAGTCCGTCACCTTCTTAGTACGGCGTTCCTTGCCAATCTCAGTTGGAAAATACTTCGAATGATTGGAAATATCAACTATCTGCACGTTTTCAAGGGATAAAAGCTCACTCTGAGTGAGAAGATGTTGGAGTTTGAACTCTGCAGCATTTGCAGCCTCTGCTTCTGCGACAGATAAAGAAGAAGACATATTATTGGTGCTTGATTCCGTTGTAGTGGAGCTTTCCGTGCCCAAATCTATCGAAGACGATGATGCTGTATTGGTAGTTGTTGTGGAATGAGTTGTTCTGTGATTCGGCGTTTCAGAAGCAACTGTCTCTGAAGTACTAGAGCGACTCATGTCTGTACTATTGAGGTTTCCCGCCACCTCTGGGAAGAGAGGAAGCTGTGATGGAACATTGACAGCATCATACTGTGACGAAGTATTATCAATGTTGAGTTTTCCGAGCTTCTTTGAGATATCATCAATGTTCGATGAACCCACTTGTGACGTCGCTGTGGCGGATGTGGTAGTATTAATAGTGTTTGTGGTAGGGGCAGCTGTTCCCGTGATAGCACGGCAATATGTCACCCACAATATGAAATAATCTTTGTCTATTAATCTCATTTGAACATCTATCTTGATGATATGTCCATCGTTATGGCAGCCATCCAATCCTGTGGATCGCAAAAACATTATTTCTCTTTCAGTATCTGACTTACCCTGATTGTACGCAGCCATCTTTCTCCAGTAATGTTCTGGAAGAACAATTCCCTCATCATATGAAAGCCCTGGATTATCATTAATGGCCTTGTCAAGTAAGCGAGAAAATCCTGGAATCACACAATCGATCGATCGGCCCTGGAAGTCGGCATGGCCAAATAAGTTCTTGGCTATAGCCTCGTTAAAACTGACAACTTTGTAGCCATTGGAAGAGATAACAAAACTTCCAGCGATATATGGAAGAGAGTGTATGTTTAAACGCATCTCTAATGTGTCATCTTCATCGGGATCGAGTTCCTCGGACGTTACGGCACAAGGTGCATATTCATGATCGACTTGAATGGTAAAGTATCTTACCTTATTAATCAGTTCCACCTCTCTTTGACCTGCAAGAAGACATCTATACTCTTCGGGAACATTGTCACTATTCATTAGTGAGGAGACAGTAGGCAAAAACTCATCAAGATGAAGTCCCGTGTATTTACGTCCAAATAATGTTGATGAAGATTTGGCAGAAGTGACAATAAATTGATGGCGTACAACAGCACCAGGTGATGCATCCCGTTCGATGACAATGTCCAAAGAATCACAGGGAACCTGCTCAAAGATTAAAACTGTAAAATCATCTTTACGTTTGGCCCATAGCGAAGTCCAGGCCATATCATATTTGTTTCGCTTTATGGCTATAACCTCGCCGGAAAAAACCTGCTCGGTATGGCGCTGAAGCCTGCTGAAAACAAGGTTTCGAGACCGAGGAGCAATCAAGTCCATTAGTGTTAGAGATTTGACAAAGTTTCGAGAGATCCCGAACACGAGACATGCTAAATCGTTGGAATTCAGAAGCTTCCAGGGAGACTCAAGCTCGCAGGTAAAAATGGCCTTCGGAGACTTGGTTTTTCCCGCAGAAGATGAATGAAACTGGCGCCCAGCATTTCCAACGGTGGCATTAAGCGTGCCTGTAGTACCCATGGTCCCTACCGTTCCTGTAGTGCCTGTGGTGCCGGTAGAATTCATTGAGGAAACAGACATTTTGCGGTTGTATGAAGTGTTAGCTGCTCCCTCCAATGTGGAAAGACCAATTGTACTAGTTGTCGAGTGCAGCATAGGGATCCCGCCCACATAATTAGAAACAGAAGAACGCTCTTCGAATGGAGTAGCCAAAGCGTGGAGAAGCTGTATACGAAGGTTGGTTTTCTTCGAGACGTCAGCATTCGAAAGTGAGAGATTATGAAGATTAATCATCCTGGCGGCTTGATCCTGGGTAATATGCGGTTCTGTGCCGTGCTCAAGAAAATGAGTAATCTGTTTGAGATCTTCCAAAAGATGCTTGTCGACTGGTATAGAGCCTAGTACAGGAGATGCAGTGGCTGGCCTCACCGATGTCAATGGAGACAATGGAGCCAATGAAGCCGATGGAGCCACCGTAGTCAACGGAGGCAACTGAGCCAATGGAGTTGCCTGACAAGAACCTGTCGCTGTTTGCTCAAGCTTCATCACATTGTCCATGACGTTGACTGTTGTAGATGCACGACGAATAAAAGAGGGGGACATGTGTAGTGGGATAGAGCCATAAGAAGGCGAGCCAGTAGAGGAAGCAGATGCGACCGGAACTATAGGGGGCATTATAGACATAGGACTCGTAGTAGTTGCAGCTGTTGTAGGTGCTATAGGAGAAGCCCCACTCAGCCACTCGGGTCGTTCCAGAAGAATTTCAAGAGACCGTTTGAGGACCTTAAGACGAAGTGCGAGCGAATTAGGCGATAATAGTGCATAAGAATAGGATTGTGGTGATTTGGTGGTAAATAGAATGGCTTCATTTTCATTCTGTTGGCGCTCAGCGCTATGTCTGGCGTTATTCTGGGCCACTGAAAACCCTTTTGTGATAAGTCTGTTCAAGGGAAAGACTTCTGGGGTACTTTCGTAGTCCGAGGGAGAGCAGGATAAGGATCGTGATGACGATCTCGATCGAGGTCCCGATGCTGACCCAGATGGAGACCCCGAATCTGAAGAATCCTGTGGTGGCATGGGAGACGGAAGCGGAAAGAACAAAAGGTTCTGAGAGTCCCGTGGGTCCCGTGGGTCCCGTAGATTCTGGGGGTTCTGGAGGTTTGGGGGGTTCTGGAGATCGCCTTGTGCACCGGACCCATTTGAAGAATCGCTGGGCTCCTTGGCGCAATCACTGGAGACACTGTCCGTGCTCTCGTTAGCGCCCAAGTAGAAATTACGTCGACTAATCAGACTGGTAGTGGAATTGTTAGCCTGCTCCATAAACTCCGAGAATGCCTGGTGGCCATGCTGATGACCTGCGTTGGATGACGCCTTTTTGCCTTTTCGTGAGGGAGGTGTATAAGGCATGAATTAGTGATGGGAAGTTTCGATTAGTGAAGATTTCAGACAGAAAAATGAAAAGCACGTCTGTGGCACTGCGAAGGTTTCAGTCAAAGAGAACAAAACTATTCGATCGCAATGGTGCTGGCTGCGTAGATGCACTATTGTAGATCAGTCAGTATGAAATTCCATTTCTTTTATATTGTTCTAGGGCGGTGCAACAGGCCAGGGAATTTTTTCAATTTTATTCGGCAGTGTTCTGAGATTTCCTAAACGGGAATTCCCTACCCTGCTACTACTTACGTACTTACTTACTTACTTGCTTGGATGGCATAAATCACTCATTTCTTAAGTTTACTTAATAGTTACAATACCCCCTTCTTGGCCAACAATTCAGCTATCAAAATACCCGAACCAGCTGCTCCAATGATAGTATTATGAGACAAAACCGTCATCTTAAAGTCAAAAATAGGGTCTTCTCTTAATCTTCCAACACTCACAGCATATCCTCTATCTCTGTTACGATCCAATCTTGGCTGAGGTCTATCTGGCTCATCCAACACATAGATGGCATGCTTTGGAGCAGAAGGGCAGCCCAGTTCAGTGGCTTCACAGCTATAATCTTTTAAGCACTGTTTAACCTCTTCTAAACTAGGAACCTTATCTCTGTTTGTAAACTTCCACGAAACGCATTCGGTATGGCCATCACTGACTGCCACTCTATTACACTGGGCAGAAACCGTTAATTGATCATCCGAAAGTAAATCAAATCCATCACCGGTACCATTGACCGAACAAAGAATCTTCTTAGCTTCCCACTCCATTTTATCTTCCTCTCCAGAGATGTAAGGAACAACGTTATCGAGAATATCAATGCCAGGAGTTCCTGGCGAGAATCCGGCACCTGAAATAGCCTGCATTGTGGTAACAGCCACAAATCTGATTGGTCCAAACTTGTCCTGTAATGGCTTCAAGGGAACCACCAAACCGGCCGTGGAACAGTTGGAAATACAAACTTCAAAGCCTGGTTTAGACAATCCCTGACTTCTCGCCTGTTTGACACGATTCACTACCACCTCCAAATGTTCAGAGTTCACAGTAGGAACAACTAAAGGCACCGAAGGAACTCTTCGGTAATTCTTAGCATTGGAAACAACGGCAAAGCCAGCATCCACAAACGATTTCTCAATCGGTCCTGCATACTCAGCATCTAAACCAGAGAAAATCACATTACAACCGATGAAAAACTCGGGTTTACATTCTTGCACAATCAAATCTTTGGATTCCCCAGGTAACAACGATGTCTGTTTCCAAACAACAGCATCCTGGTATTTTTTTCCGGCAGATCTTGATGATGCTCCTAACACAGCTGCATCAAACTGCTCATTTTCTGAGAGAAGTAATATAAATCTTTGGCCAACAGAACCTGTGGCTCCTAAGACACCTGCCTTCATTTTGATTGGCATTTTGTATAAATAAACAAGCAAATTATTGTGATAATAAAGGAAGTAAGGAAACAAAGATGGGCATATAGATTGTCGATTTCGAATTTTTCTTTGGCTTTATAGAATCCCGGGCTCTTTGAGTCATATGAAAAATTAAAAAAAATTGAAAATTAAAAATTTAAATTACGCACGGAACTTGAGCACTTGTTGCTGCCATAGAGGGCAATCGGGAGCGAGTAGCTCAAGGAAGATATAAAGAAGCAAGGATTTCAGCTCTATTCCTCCTTTGCGCCAGGCTCTTCTGCATCCTCATAACTGATCGAATCCAATCCCATATACACCAACATCAATTTTTTATGCTGCTCGGGATCCTTGATATCGTGGAAAGGGTTCTCGTATCCTTGAGTAATATCCTTGTTCTCGAAGACACTCGAATAGTACGGAATCTCCATCTTCTTACATATCTCAATATTCTTATTCATACATCTCTCCACACTGAAGTCCTTTCCCAGATCCGCGCTGATTCTTCTCCATCGGTTTTCCCAGTCCTTTCGAATATTATTGATCAATTTAATTTCCATGTATCGCGACCATTCTTCGTTACGCGACTTATGATTTCTCAAGTACCGCATTTGAATTGCCTGCCATGAATGTCGATGCTTCAATAGTTCTTCGATCCGTTTCCAAGAGTATTTCATTTCTTCTTTGTAGTACACTATCGCGTCATCTTCTGTTTTGCTCCACGGAATTGTAACTCCTCTTCTTTTTTTGTAATCGGAAGACGAGTGTGGTTGATCTGCTGGGGTCTGTGAGTCCGCGTTCACATTCTCGTTCCCGTTGTTCCCGTTCTCATTCTCGTTCCCGTTCTGATTATCCGCATTTTCATCATCCGCCTCCTTGTTTCCCGCAGCATGTTTATCCGCAGCATGTTTATCCTCATCTGCCTTACTGGCAGCTTTTACCGCCTCTTCTGCTGTATTTTTAATCGTTGTCACTTCCTCAGAAATGTCATTAATCTCTCTGGAGATTTCCTTAACCTCTTCAGCCGGCACAGTGGCATCTTGTACACCCTCCATTTCTTCTCCCGCATCTTTAGATTCCTCATGGGGGATCACATTTTCCTGGGTCTCCCGCTCCTTTTCCAAGTTCCGCTCAATCATCCGCTTGAGTAGAACTTTCTTGTGATACAACTCAACGTCACTGTTTAGATTTTCAAGTAAACTACGACCATTCATTTCTCCGTCCTTTTCGTCTGCCTTTGTCATCTGTGTCATGACAGATTGATCGTTGTTGGCGTTATTACAGTTAATCTGTCACTGTAAAAAAAAACTCAGTCAAGCCGCGACAATTTCAGTTTGCGCGACTACCGGAAGACCCGCCGATTACGTCGATTAGCCGCATAATTGATCTCCATTATTAACATTTATATACCTATTCAAGCCGGCTCTTCGGAGCAGCAGCATTATACCCACCAAACCTGGACTTCCTTCTGGATACTCCCCGAGGAATTTCCGATGTAGCAACCACACTGAACCTTGATTGAACCCTTATTGTTCCTTGTGGCGGCGCTCTTAATGCGGGTTCTGTTTGCCGCCTTGGAGAAGGAATTGCCGACAAAGCACCCTTTGGATCGGGAACAGCTCTGAATGCTGTTTCCGCGACTCCTCTTATGCCATTTCTTCCTCTCGTTGTCTCTGCACTAACGCCAAGCCACTCGGGGTACTCCATATTACGTTCTTTGAAGTATTTTACAAGAGCTTTGGTGACAACAGTTTCATTTTCTCGCTTCCCATCCCTCTCTTCGCGATGAGTAACTTTAAGATCCAATCTCTTTAGCTTGCGAAACATGGAAATTGTAGCAGAAGACAGGGCATGAACTTCGACACAAAGATCCGATGTGGTTTTTCATCAAAAGTTACCTACAGCTACGATGTGGCGTAGGCCATCGATCGTCGCGACTGCATCCCCCACTCACAACTATTTAATACGCATAAATGTTATTCTTAGTAGTGTCTTACTTAATCGCTTACAAAGTCTTCTCGACCAAATAAATACCGTAGTCATTCCTCAAAGCTTCCAGAAGAGGCTCAACCACATCCAGAGTCAATGGAGCGTACAAGCCAGGCTTGGCATACACACCGGCATGTTTCACGACCAACTTGCAGGCCACAGCGCACGGAATACCGACAGTCCTGGCCATAGAAGAGTATCCACCAGGAATACCGTAGTCAACCAAGGTAGAAGTCTTGGTTTCCTTGGATCCATCAGGATACTCAATACCAAATTTGTGCTGCAAAACAACAAGGTCCCTCTCATTAGGACCGAATTGCATCAAGTCTTCCATGGTAGCGCATAGAGCGTCCAAAGCGTTACCTCTTGCATGAATCTTGGTATCTCCAAGCATTCCCAGCCACTTAAGTCCATCGTGAGCTCTTTCCTTGTCTTCCTCTGTCTTGTAAGTGGTTAATGAGTCAACTTTAGCCAATATATCATCTGCAGAGTTTGATTTGGCGCCAATATATTGTGATAATGCGTCCTTCCAAGCGTTTTCCTTCTGGAAAAGAGGATTTGTGTCATCCTTGAGGAAGCCTAAATCAACTAAAACCTGAACAAACTCACAAAATCCTTGGAATCTCAAAGTGCCACGAATGCAGGTCTTGGCCTCGGGGATCTTGTACAAATCACGATATTTGGTAGAGTCTCTGTTTGGATAGCACACAAATGAATAACCAGGGTAGAGAAAGTAAGGCTTTGCAGAGGACATCAATTCCTTAGCAGGAACCTCCACCAACTTACCATCTTTGTAGTAATGAGCCGTATGCTGCAAAGCAAGCAAAACACCTCTTGCAGACCAAGAAAACTTGTAACCCAAAGGATTATCAGAATCCTCTGGTGCAGGCAAACCACCGCAGAAGGAAATGAACGAGGTCACTTTTCCACCTTTAGCATGGGCTTCGTGGATGGCTTTGATAGCATACAAGTGGTCAATACCAGGGTCCAAGCCGATTTCGTTCATCACAACGATACCAGACTTTTTGATTTCCGGCTCCAATGCCTTCATAGCATCCGAAATGTACGAAGTGGTGACAACATCGGTGTGACCTTTGATACCAGCCTTAACCACGTTGACGTGGTAGATGTATGGAATCAAAGAGATGGCCAAATCATACTGAGCCACAACTTTGTTCAACTCCTCCTGGTTGCTGGCATCAACGGCAACGGTCTTGTCATTGTCGTGGGCCAGCTTCTTAGCGGCCTCAATATGTCTACAACCAACAGTTAGCTCGACATCTGGCTCCTTCGAGAGAATGTCAATGGTAGGTTGAGCAACGAATCCTGATCCGAGCAAAAGAACTTTCTTAACCATAGCTGATGATAATTATAAAAACAAATGTAACTTTTAAAAAAATTGCACGTTGTTAGAAAGAACTGAGTGATAACAATTGGGGAAAGTTGATAACCAGCTTTTGTCCTTGAAATATGAAAAGTCGAGAAAACATGTTGGCCCAAGTACGGTCATGACTCAATTGGGAAATGAAAAAAATTTTCCAGCATGTTTTTTAGGCATCCTAAGTAGCCAGTAGCTGGTGATGTTAGGGGTCACCAAACATTCTCTCTCGGATAAATCAAATGTAGGTTGCCGTTGCGAAAGGGCTATCTCTAATGCTCTCTTCTGCATATTTTTTTTGGCAGGAATCGTCTCTTTGCTTCGACCTTTGCTACTGAAACTACTAGACTCCTTTATTTACTCAATCACGTAACTTTTCTTTTTCGCTATTGTTTCCTCTCTTCATGTTTTTACATACCATATGTGTAGTTTGGTTGAGCAGACTCCACTGGTTGAGTGTACTCATCACTTAGCTTCATCGTCTCATTAAATCGTCAAATTCGCTAAGTCCTCTGCCAAGCATCCCTTAACTCAATAAACCATCTAGGCAAATTCTCTTCCTTAGGCAACCTCACTTTGATAGTCGTTGCAAGTACCTTGTTGTGATCATTAATCACGTTGAACTCCTTTTTCGGTCTATAGAAATCATATCTTGTGGTCTTACTCGAGTAAGACCTTTTCCTTTCAATACATTCACTATCTTTTCTCGCTATCTTCTCTGGCGTTTCTTCCTCTTTGAGTGAACCATCATGTTTCTTATGATGATGCTCTTTCTTCTTTCTCTGTTTTCGGTCTTCCACCAATTTTAACAAATTCTTGGGAATCTGCGGAGATGTTGATATCGAAAGCTTTGAGGAACTTAGTGAATTCTGAAGCGGCGACTTTTCGGTAAAACTACTCCCGTGACGTCTCAGAAAAGACGGTCTTCTGATAGAAATTGGCGAGACACCTTTCGGTATCACCGATTCGTATTCATCAATCTCCTTTTTTTGTCCTTCTTCTTCTTCTTCTGCTTCACCTACTGCACATTCGTCTTCATACTCCTCGTATGGCACTAATTCCACGTTAATCAACTCCAAAAAGCTCTCCACATTGTAATTGGCTTTGTTAGCCGAAAAAAGCCTATACTCGTTTGCTATACTCGAGTAGCACCATCGCTCGATGTGTCTTAAAATTCCTACCACCACTTCACTCTTATCCACTAGAAGACAGTTGTGGTTGTGTGTAGAGTCCAATAAGATTTGAAATACTCTCGAGATCAGCTCCGGTTTAAGAACCATCCAATCCTGGTTCTTGGTGTTTCCCAATTCTTCATCATCTTGCAAAATACTCGAGTCCACCACGTGATACAAGATGATTTTGTTCTCTTCAATATACTGAGACAAAAGTCGAGTCGGCCTCTCTTCGTCCATCCATACCACCGATTTTAAATTGAGTGTATCCACAAACGAGTGGTTTATAGGATCCAGTTTCGAGCATCTATATATTCCATCTTCCACTAGGGCGAAGTTGTCTGGTGGAACAAGCATGTGTGACGTTGGCAGGAGAAGGATAAGGCGTATTGAAGTAGCAGTTGAGAAGCCTTTATCGTATTGTTGGTGTAGGGATGCGCCGATGACAGATCATTTCAAGGTGTAGAGATGCAGTCCAATGGCTATATGTATATCGTCTGGATCGCATACTCCGAGCTATTTGTATACCTAAGCTAAAGAGTATACGGAGCTAGTTATAACTATTGCAAAAAGTTCATCTTGTTACCATACGCTTATGTGCTTATTCTTGGAATATTCTTACCATTACTGTTTTCCTAATTAAATTATCTGAGAATAAAGAGAAGAAATTATATAACAATATTCATCAGCAGTTTAACAACTAAGCAGTTAACAACTCAGCACTAATCACTCTTTTATTATAAGCTTCAGTGTATTTCATATCGAGATTTCTCCAGTATCTTGATGGCTTTAGATAATCCCTTCTATATCAATATTTTTGTTGCGTCCGCGCTTACCTTCTCAGGCTCGCTCTTTTCTTGATAACTGTACCTATTTCACCTCTTTTTCCTTTGAATTTCCGATATCCAATGCCTAATATTGCTTTCATACACCCAGATTTGGGAATTGGAGGTGCAGAGAGATTGGTTGTAGATGCTGCTATGGCTCTCAAGACCCAGCCAAACGACTCTGCCAACTCCGTATCTATCTTCACGTCACATTGTGATCCTGACCATTGCTTCGAAGAAGTGTCCCGTGGCGAGTTTGACTTACATGTTTACGGCGATTACTTACCAACTAACGTTGCTGGAAAACTTAGCATTGTTTTTGCTTTTCTTAGGCAACTTTACTTGGTCCTGAAGATGATATTTCTCGGAGAATTGGGCCAATATGACTTGATAGTCGTCGATCAATTGGCCTATTGCATTCCATTGTTGCACCTACTCAAACGCCATGATGCCAAGATCCTATTCTATTGCCATTTTCCTGATAAATTACTTGCATCTCACAATGGTTTCCTTCGAAGTCTCTATAGAGCTGTCTTTGATTCCATCGAGGAGTGGACTACTTGTAAAGCAGACAAGATCGTAGTAAATTCCGAATTTACTCGCAAAACCGTTCTTAACCAGTTCCATAGCCTTGCAAATGAGGCATTGGATGTTGTGTATCCCTGTGTTCCTTCCGCTATTGATATAGACAACAAGTCAGTCATTGAGGCCGCCAAACTTGTTCAAAAATCTCCTTTCTTTCTCTCCATCAATAGGTTCGAACGCAAAAAGCATATCGAATTGGCTGTTCAATCATACGCTCTTTATGTGTCTCAGACCGGTGATTCGAGCCAGAAACTTGTGATTTCAGGCGGCTATGATGACAGAATCGCCGAAAACGTAAGTTATTTGAAGGATTTGGAGCAGCTTTGTGACCACCACAAACTTTCTCATTTCACCAGCTTCAACGGGGACCTTTCAAATGAGTCTGTTCAGGTTTTATTCCTTCCCTCAATTTCTACAAATCTTAAGAATGCTCTTCTCTTGAGTACGGACCTTCTTATGTACACCCCATCCTACGAGCATTTCGGTATTGTTCCATTGGAGGCCATGAGACTAGGTAAATTGGTTCTAGCTGATAACACCGGAGGGCCTTTGGAAACTGTAGTCAACTATTTCGACCACAGAGACACATATACTGGCTTTACGGTGGAAGCAGACGTCGAAAAATGGAGCGATATTCTTGAGTTGATCAAGGGATTCTCCGATAACGAGCTGCAAGAGGTGTCTCTCAGAAATAAACAAAGAATCCAGGATCATTTCTCTTTCTTAGCACTGCGAAAATCCCTTTATAAGGCTATCGACACCTGTGAGCCAAAAGCTTTTGTCTACGAGAAGTTTCTTCCCTACGTGGTAATTGCGTCCATTTTAACCATAGCGGTTTATATAGCCAACCAATAATAACATACATTCATTCCTTTATTCATTGAAGATATAAGTAATTTTGATTATTCTGTATCCGTCACCACGGCCTCCTCCTCAAACCTTGTGCGATGTCTATATTCATCCAACACCTCATTCAACTTGGAAATCGTTATAGGATACTCAATAACCGTATCAAATATACCCTTTTTCAGAGTATCCTGATACGAAGGGGTCAGTGCCACAGTCTTGGTGTCAGAATTAACACAGGGTGTATGTCTTATTAGTTTTACCAAGTCTGCAGCATCAAGCTTCTGAAGCTGCGTAGAGAGAAAAATCACGTCAAATTTCACGTCACCGGTACTGCATTTGATCAACTCAGACCCCCCAGAAACTGCGACAACATCGCAGCCGCATTTCTTTAAATCCTTCTGGATAGAAAACCGATAGATAGGGATAGGTTCACAAACTAAAACGTCCAACGTGTTTAAGAGCTTGCCAAAACTACCAGTAGTGTCAGTAGTAGCAGCAGAAGACGTCGACTGACCGGTAAGTCGCCTATTTGACCTTCTGTATCTCGCACGTGCTACAATGGAAGCCCTCTCCTCCGTATCAGACGAATAAGGAGATAGATCCCCTATTGCATGAGCGCCAGACTTAGCTACCGGTTTCATACTCGTCACAGGAGATGCCGATAGTTCCGTGGAACCCGAACTGGAACTCGATCCGGGTGCTGAGCTACCCCCAGACACCTTACGAAGGTATTTGGGAACGGACAACGAGTTAAAAGATAATGTGGGAGACTTGAGTACTTGGGGAGAAGGTGACGATCCTCTTTTCACGTAACCTTTCGTTCCTCCTGATGTACTGATCCCCAAATATCCGCCGCCTGTACCTGCACCAGAGGCGCCACCAGGAGTTACAGGCTGATAATTCAGACTATCAGAAGATCCAACGGATGACATACTTCCCCTACGTTCCAGATGCTCACTTTTAAGCCTGTTGATGGTATCCTTGTTCTGCTTTTCGAGAATAGCCAAATTTCTAAACTGAAAAGAGCCAAACTCTGACGAGCTAGAGGGCTCATTAAGCCTAGAGCCACGCCTTTCCCGTTTAGAAATAATATGCTGGGCAGACAATCTAGAGAAACTTTGCCGAGGTGAGCTAAGGGATGACGAGCCAGATCGAGAACGCGCTTTCTCGTTGCAGACTGATCCCTTATGAACAGTAAAATCTCCCACGGTCGTAACCTCGTCAGACGCAGGGGTTAAGTTCTTCTTGTCGTCTTCTTCCCTGTCTAATAATAACATACTGGCACCACGACTGTCAAAGTACTCGGTAGACTCTGGGTTCTCCGTATCAGGAACAAACGACGCCTCTTCTTCAAAGAGAGTATCCCAGTTAACACTTGCAAAATATGGATGATTCATAATCTCTTGCGATCCATTCACACCTAATCTCTTCGCCGGATCCTTATTGAGTAATTTCACAATTAGATCCTTAGCATTATCTTTGCAATAGTAGCTGAACTGCTCTTGCGAAATATTGGGCCATTGAATCTCTCCCTGCAAAATGTTCTGAAACACTGTCTCAGCAGTCTCAGCATTGAACGGTGTATAACCAAACAAAAACTCAAATAAAATGCAACCAATAGACCACCAATCCGACGCCGCATCCTGGCCCTTACCAGCGACAGTTTCTGGCGCCAAGTAATCTGGAGTTCCAACGAAACGGCGAGATTGTACAGAGCGTTGAGGATCAAATAAAGCATAATTAGTGATTTCAGGAGTTTTAGCCTGTTTATCTTCGTTATCATTGAACACAAGAAGCGTTTGAGACGAGGTTTTCCGGGTCATAGGACGTAACAATGGAGAAGAAGAAACTGCAGTGGCCGAAACTGAGGTAGAAGGAGAAGCCGCAGTCTGAGTTGCTGTAGCTGCTAACGAGCCATTAGGAGCACGCAATTGCCATACTTCATTATCGGATGTAGGCGTAGCCAAAGTTGAACCGGGTAATGATGATGCAGGACTTAATGAAAGCGGCGTGACATTTGGAAGAGATTTGCGAACCAAACCAATGCCACCACCACTGGATCCAGCAGATGCAGCCTTGCCACTGGACTCATCAACAGATGTACCTTGACTAAGAAGACTTGACCCTCTATGCCCTGAACCACTTCCCCTATTTATTAAGGAGCCACGCCGATATAGAGAAGTCTCATCAACTGAGCTCGAAGCGCTATGCACAAGAATAGAAGAGCCATGAGAAGCGTGCCTAGCATGCAACGATCCACTCGGACCCATCTTCGCGCTAACAATGGGACTTCGCGGCTCTTCAAAAGAACTGTGATCACTGGGACGCCGGAGATTCTCATCAAGAGAGCCTATAGACCCCAAAGAGGCTCTTTCGCTATTATAATGGCCATCTAAAAGACCATAATAGCCTCTTTTTTGTCTCCTCACCAAACCCATTTGACTTAAGCCAAAATCTGTAAGTTTAACATGGCCATTATGATCGACCAACAAATTATCAGGCTTTAAGTCTCTGTGAACTATGCCCTTTTTATGCAAATCATCCACACCGACGATAACCTCGGCTATGTATCTTTTGGCCCAACCATCCGGCATAGAACCCATGTTCTTGAGCAAGGTAGCCAAGTCTCCACCATTCAAGTACTGCATAACCAAGTACAAGTAGTTGGTACTCTGAAAAGATGCCATTAATTGAACCACATAAGGAGAATCCGTTTGGGACATCATAATAGCTCTCTCTGCCTTGACATTGGTGACTTGGTTCTTAGCGACCATATCTGTCTTTGCCAAGACTTTCATAGCAAAATACTCACCAGTGAGTTTCCGATTGACGAGGAAAACAGACCCAAAAGCACCCTTGCTGATCGGCTTGACGACCTTATAGTCCTTAATCGACGGAAGAGCCAATTTAGATGGTTGAGGAATCAGAAGTGGTGACAACTGGGCTTTTTCTAATAATAAAGAATTGCCAACAGATCCACTGACATCATTAGTATCCGAGGAGAGTAGCAAAGGAGACGAAAAAGGTGATGCTGCTCGAGAAAGAGGCTTAAAACTGCCTCGAGAGTTTCTTTGAAGGGTAGAGAGCGGAATGCTAAATGCTGGCGAATTTGGTCTTCGTGGTGAAATAAAACCAGCAGTACTGGATTCATGCGGAGTCTTAGACTCTTCAGCACTACCGACAGAGATAACAGGAGTAGATCTAGATGTCACATATGACCCTGAGCTGCTTCTGTGGTTGAGAAAAGAAACCTTCCCACTCTGAGGAGTGTTCGTTCCAGACGAGCTACCTCCTGTACTACTATTTTTCCGTTCCAGATAGCCATAGATCGAGCCTTTTGGGGTCGACGATCGTTTATCAAAGCCCAAAGGCCGCCGAGGCTGTGGAGATCTCACAGGAACGGTAGACCTCACTGCTAGAGGTTGTTCAAGGTCATAGGCATCATCATCACTGTCTGAAAAACCGAATACTTGTTCTTTGATTTTGGCAACCGTTGATCCCACAGTCTCCAAAACCATCGCATCTGTTTCTCTAGTAATTCTATCTACATACTGAAGAACATATGCATACCGTGTGATGCCTTCAAGTTTCTGCAGACACATTTCGACCGTGTCTCTAGTCAGCATCTGAATGGCGGCATCCCCAGACTCCTGTAATTTCATCTGCTGAAGACTCTCAATGTGCTTTTTCGAATCTGGTGAATACGACACCTCAGCACCAAAGGCATTTGTACCACTACCATCATTATCGTTCACCCTTACCTCCCCAGTGTTTATCTCTAGCGCTTCATGACAATATTCCAACAATCGCTCAAGGTTTTTCAGCGGGAACCTTCGTTGGGATAGCCTAACGGAGGAAGTCTTTCTAGGCTGAGAGGCATAAGGAATAGGTAAACCCTTATATTCAGTTATTGACGATGCAACGCTAGTGCTACTAGCACTACTGTTACTGCTCATACTGGTGCTACTGGAATCGCTGACATCATCTGACAAACCTACACCCTCCTCCTCGCTTTGTTCCTTCCGCAAAAGTGTGAGGAAGATGTTTTTCAACAGGCTTCTATGATCATGCAATTCCTCCTGTTTCGTGGCGACCAGATCTTCAATTCTGTGCTCCAAAGCACAGTGCTCTGTATGCCTTTCAAGCCACCAATTGGGGACCTTTTGCTCACAAATTCGACAAAGCTCCTGAGGTGGTGTGGGAAGTCTTTCTTCATCTATGATACCCATATCATTCAAATGAAGAAGATAAGCTTCAAATAGATTGGCGCCAAAACCGAGATTCGCTACTAGCTCCTTGGGAAGTTCCAAGTTAACCTCTTTCAAAGGAATCCATGGTTTGACAATCCACATAGAGTGTGAGCATATTCCCGTTCGTTGGTTGTGGATCAAAATACCTTGGGCTTCCAATTCGATAAAACCACCATCTGTAGTGATGGTGGAGCTGGAAGATTTAATGCTAGCAGAATCATCTGAAGAAGAACCCCGGGGGGATTCCATCGTAAAACCAATTGGAGATTTAAGAGAAAAGGATCCTCTTGATTTCAGGTCAGGAGATGCAGAACTTCCAGGACTTCCAGGACTTCCGGGATTTTCAGGAGTTAGGGCTTGAGGTTGTGCAGCCTCAGTAGCTAGAGACACTAAATTTGTCTGCACAACAAACCGAATTCTGTAACTCTCATCGTCTTCCACCATGATCTTGGTAGCCTTAATGAACACTTGACTGTCCTCTTCATTGCCAACAATGATATCACTAATAGGTTTACGAACTATCTTGGCAATATCTGTACCTACGATACGTTTCCAACTATGACTAATAAACCTGACGTTACAATCCAAATCAAGTTCTAGAACAAGAGCCGGATTTCTGGCAGAAGCAGCGACTAGCTCATTCTGGGAGTCGTCAGCCTCAGTATCTAAGGTAGAATCCAAGTGATAAGAGCCTCTCGATGTGTCACCTGATCCCAAATTTTCCTTTGAAACGGCTTTAGACGGCTGCTTTCCTTCATAGTCACAAGGAGAAACCGATCTGGAAGGAACAAAATCCATTTTAGGCGAAGAAGTGAAGATGCCACTATCGGCATTGCGAATTCTTGATAGAGAAGCCATTGAGGAAGTGGAGACCTTTGTATCGTTTTGTCCCTGTCCCTGCTCCTGATCATCGATATTGACAGGAGATCTAAAGGGACTATTAAGACAATGATCAGACATTAAAGAAAAGAACAGAGAGAGACGTGAGAAGATGACAAGCAAGATAGGAGATAGGATATGGAGAAGTGAGGCAATGCTTTGCGAAGCCCCGGGGAGCTCCGGGGAGCCCCTGGGAGTTAGTGGTAGAATTACCGCAGAACTGTGTCAAGCGCGATACTCTACTGGGGAAACTACAGTATACGCTATCGGATACGGAAACTAGTCTATCAAATTCAATCAACTTGATTAGCTATCTTAGTCTCCAACAAATAACTAACATAGGCAGGTAGTTTGATTTTACTTTTGTCAAACACCAGTTTAAGCTCGTCTAATGGTTTTCCAGAACTTCCTCCGTAAATTTTTGGAACACCAGAACCCTTTAAATATTCACTTAATTCACTACCGTTTCGCATCATGACTAACTTCCTCCTCGTAGCTTCGGCCACAAACGACTTGAATGCATTAAATAGAAAACTCATCAACGCAGGAACATTGACAAAGAACTTTTTTGAGAGAACCTCTGGGTAATAATCCCCAAACAACCTGATGATGCTCGTGGAAGCTTTTTTAGCATCTCCAGTCATACTAAATAAAGAAGCTCCTTTATAGTCATGAACTTGAACCATATAATCGTTGTCAGCATCATTCAAGTCCAACATATTCAAAGCCTGTTCCATTAATCCAACTCTCCATCGAATAAACTCATTCACATGACCAAATACGTCCTGAGGATCATCGATGGTTCCATAGAAATTCCACGTGACCACTTTTTGGCCAGAAGCTCCATCTGGATTTAACGTCAATGCACCGATCTTGTCGAACTTTGGGGCATGCTTCTCAAGGAAGGCAGCACTCAACGGGTCAAATTTGCGTCTCCATTTCAATATTTCTATGATGTGCTTCTTCGTGTCTTGTAATTCAAATTTGTAGGCTTTAAGCAATTTATATACTAATTTTTCAATAGTGGCATCGTCATAGAATTCTCCGGTTGGGTCTATTTGATACCCGTAGATTTCATCATAACCAGCTTCTTTGACAAGGCTTCCAAGCTGGCCAACTAATTGGGTAACTTCTTTCGAATGATCCATATTTGACAGATATGGCACGGAAAGGAATGCTACAAAAAAAAAAATTGTGCTAGAGCTTTTAGAGCTTTAAGTTTAAGAGGGGATGTGATGAACGAATTTAAACAGTACAAGACAAGATCTAAGAAATGCTTTTTCACCGGAGAATCATTTAGCATTTTGAAAAAGTTGACAAGTTCATTAAGGGATTAGTACTCAACTGTGCAGTGTCCCAAACCAGCCTCCAATACCTCCATCTCCGTCCTTCCCAGCTCGATTAACTTGACCTTTTCACCATAATAGATATCCCATATAAATACTCTTTCATTTCTATCCAATCTTTCTCTAAGCTGTCGCGCGGATTGATATATTCTTTGCTTACTTCTGTACGTCCTAACAGAAGAGCTGGAATCACTTGATTCTGAGCAATTTACAGATCCATTTGTTTCCACAGAATCTGTAGAACCTTTGGAACCAATGGATCGACTCACGCTCAATTGGATTTCAGGAAAACTCTCTCTAAGAGATCTATTCGAAGTTTTTACAAGGCAAGGATAAGAGATGTACATGGCCAAGGAAGAAAAGTCCGGAAAATGTACAGTTTCTACCATCTCTCCTACATATATGTATTTTTATCTTTATGTCTCCTTATTCTGCTTCTTCAGAACATATCGTCCAGTCCTCTAAATCCCAAATTCAGACACTTCCTTCGAAAACAAGTTTTTCACGGGTTCTGACAGAGCTCACCGCGAGAGCTCACCCCAAGGAGTCGCGCTACTGGGCCGATGTTCCGTTACAGAGATTCAAGGGTGGTCCGATCTGGAAAAACACGGGCCCTGACTTACACGGGCCCTGTTCTACACGTGCCCTGTCCTACATCTGCCTTCCTACTTCACGATCTCTTGAGCGACATTTTCGCCATGTCGCGCCGGAGATCTAAAATTAAAACGTGTCTAGAATTTTCACTTGTACTTTTTCAACATCGCTGGCTTCTTTCTTTATCCTTTCTTACCACTTTCTACTTTCAATATATATACTTCTAATGTCGTTTGAAGATAGAGAACTTCCAAAGACTTTATGTCTTTTTGACGTCGATGGTACGTTAACCCCGGCCAGATTGTTTGTGTCTCCTGAGATGAAAGAGACGTTGAGGCAGCTAAGGAAGAAATGTGCCATTGGATTTGTCGGAGGATCTGATTTAAAGAAGCAGTTGGAACAATTAGGAGAAGATGTTTTAGACAATTTTGATTTCTGTTTCTCTGAGAATGGTCTCACTGCGTACAGACTGGGAAAGAAGCTTCCTTCTAACTCTTTTATCAAATGGTTAGGTGAAGAAAAGTACAACAGACTTGCTAAGTTCATTTTGAAATATCTCTCTGAGATCGACTTGCCTGTTAGAAGAGGAACCTTTGTCGAGTTTAGAAAAGGTATGGTTAACGTTTCTCCTATTGGTAGAAATGCCTCTACCGAGGAGAGAAACGACTACGAGAAGTTTGATTTGGAGCACAAGGTTAGAGAGAAGTTTGTGACCGCGTTGAAGAAGGAATTCTTGGGCTTGGGATTAACCTATTCCATTGGAGGCCAGATATCTTTTGACGTCTTTCCAACTGGATGGGATAAGACCTACTGTTTGAATCTTGTTAAAGATGAGGGCTTTGATCAAATTCATTTCTTCGGTGACAAGACCTACAAGGGAGGTAATGACTGGGAGATTTACTCTGATGAAAGAACTATTGGTCACTCTGTGAAGTGTCCCGAAGACACCATCAAGTCTGTGAAAAGGGTATTTAAGTTATAAGTAAGATTTAACTAACTAACAAGCCTAACGTATGCTAAGATCAGAGCAAATGTACCTGTACAAACACCAAAGAGCCATTGCATCACCGTTGTTTTCACACTATCGATTTGGACCTTCAAATTATACATCTCCTGGTTGATTCGAGTGTCTGTTTCCTTGATCTTCAAGTCGTAGATTGAAGACTCCTCTCTGACACGGCCCTTCTCCAAAGATAGGTCTAAACGAACCGAAGACAAGCTCTTATTAATCTCTTCCTTGAACTTGGTACTCATCTTTTCTATGTCGTTACGCATTCTTTCCTGTTCATTTCGTAGTAGGTTGAATTCTGACTTATCGATCATCTGTAGCTCACCTTTCAACTTGGCAAAATCCACTTTCTGCTGGTATGAGAGCTTGTTTAAGGTTTCCTTTGTAACCAAATTAGAAGCATATCGATGTATTCCATCAGTAATTGACTTTGTGACGATTTTAACTGCTGATTGAGCCTCCTTTTCGGTGAATCCTTCCTTCACCAATTGAGCCACAAAGCCGTGCGTATCAAAATTCGGACCGCTGGGGATCTCATTCAGCCGACGAGTAGAGAAATGGAAAAGTCTGCACGGAGAGTAGAGTGTATTAGAGCGGAAACGGATCAGTTTTCCTGGGGCGAACATGATTGTGGAGGAAGGAGCAACTTGAAGCTAGGTGAAGGTATGTGAATGAAGATGTAGATATGGCCGGACGGCGCGAATACCTGAAAATACCTACCGAGATTTCTGGCCATCCACCAGGAGCAAATACACGGGGGAGCGAAGATTGCAGAGATCTACTCAAGTCAAGTTGTAACGGAAATCTTGGATGTCAAACGCTGTCCGGAATATCTTGTTACCAGCTATAAAGGACGCTACAGGTAGAAATAGTCAAACAGTAAAATCGAGAGAGGATGTATGCTTGTGATAGCAACCCAGGCGTTGACTAAAAATCATTAAATCTATCTAAGTATATATCGTTTTTTTTTATTACTCGATATCATAGTAGGCAGAATATAGGTAGGTCAAAGCAAACAAGTAAAAAGCCACCGATCCACCCAAAAGGACCGTTCGAACAGAGATCTTCGAAGCTAAGTATTGACCTCCTATTACTGCCATACCAGTACAAAAACCATGACCAATGACACCTCCCAAAATTACCATGATATAATCTGAACCGGCCGCTAAAGCAATTGTAGCGATCTGCGATCGATCTCCCCATTCTCCTAAGAAAGTCATCAGGAAAGTTTGGATCCACGCTGGAGAAAAGATATATTTAGAAATCTGCTTGAACCGTTCAGTAAAGTTTATCATCACCTGCTTGACGGGTGACGGTTCAAAAAAACCTGCGCCTTGATCTGAGCCCATGTCCAAGTCGATATTAACTCCATTTTCCATCTCACTTCCACGATTATTGATATTTCCAGCAGAAATCTCTTCCTCCACCTCGTTCATCTCTCCTTGAACTCCAAGATCCTTCGAAGTACCCAATCCATCAATGAGAAGCTTAGTTCCAAATATTAGGAAAAGAAGAGATGCACAGAACTGCGTAACACGACGAGAAAGTAGCGTGGGGAGAACATGACCAAGCAAACCACTGAGGATGGTCATCAATGCAAGTGCGGAGAATGCAGCAAAGAATACCTGTTGACGACGGTATCTCATTGCCATAATAGCGGCCACAAGAAATGTCTTATCGCCGATCTCGCTCACTATAATCATCGAGATACTAAGAACAAACGAGTGAAGGGCATCATGAGATACCTGAGAGTCTGGAGAATCCAAATCATCCTGTGCAGAAACCCCATGAACAGTTCCTGGTCTATTATCCTGAATCGTCACCAAATCCGATCCATAAGCACCGGAATCAACCTCAACTTTTGGAAACACAGCCAAGCAACAAACACAAAGTGCTACAAATACAACTGATCGGCTGAACTTCATTGCACAACTTTAAAAGCCTGAAAACAAGACTGTCTAGAAAACTCGGATCTGCTTAGAAAAGTATCCTAGTCAATTCGCAGACAAAAGTGAAAACCCGAAACTGAAACTGAAAATGAAAAATGAAAAATGAAAAATGAAAAATGAAAAATGAAAAATGAAAGTAAAAAAAAAAATACTGATAGTCAACTAGTTGATTACTGATGTTGAATAAATATGATAAATAAATAAATATAATAAATAGAAAGAACGTTATCGTAGTTCAATGATACAACGGGTCCTTTGGAAGCGGAGTACCAGAAACACTACCATTCTCCACCTTGACTTCATGGTACCAACCACCGTTCTCCAATCCTTCCTCGGTAAAACCATGCTCCTTCTTATACTGCTTAATTCTGTCCAACAACAAAGGCTTGAAGTTCTTAACTAATCCCTGGTACGGCCAACTGAAGGCTTCACCCATGGCACAAATAGTGTGGCCGCACACTTTGTAGGTCAACTCCAAAGCCTGGTCAATCTCTTTCTCATTGGCCTGTCCAGTGCTGAACCGGTCCATCATCTTAGCCAAATAACTCGACCCCTCTCTACATGGAGTACACTGACCACACGATTCATGCTTGTAAAAGGCAAGCAATCTTTGAATACCCTTGATTACATCTGCCTGCTTGTCAAACACAGTCACTGCAGCGGTACCAAAACCGGATCCCGCTGCGCGTAATGAATCGTAGTCCATAATCATATCCTGACAGTCTTTTTCAGCCAAAATAGGAGTGGAAGCACCCCCGGGTATCACAGCTTGCAAATTATCCCATCCTCCCCTCACACCACCGGCGTGCTTCTCAATAATATCCTTCAAAGAAATTGACATCTCTTCTTCAACAACGCAGGGCTCATTCACGTTGCCAGATATGCAGTATAGCTTGGTACCATGGTTTCTCTCTCTACCAAAAGAGGCAAACCAGTCTCCTCCTCTCCTTAGAATGGTGGAAGCCACAGCAACAGTCTCCACGTTTGTCACCGTAGATGGTCTTCCAAAAACACCGACACCTGCAGGAAAAGGAGGTTTCATTCTTGGTTTACCCTGCTTTCCTTCAAGTGATTCGATAAGAGCCGTCTCCTCACCACACACGTAAGCACCCATACCTCTATGAACAAACACGTCAAAGTCGTAACCAGAACCGCATGCATTCTTGCCCAAATATCCTGCAGCGTAGGCTTGGTTGATAGCATTTTGTAATGTCTCTCCCTCAATGTAAAACTCTCCTCTAATGTAAATGTAGGCGGCAGTAGCGTTCATGGCACGTCCCGCCAACAAACATCCCTCCACCAATTTGTGGGGCTCCTTTCTCAGGATCTCACGATCCTTGCACGTACCTGGTTCACCTTCATCGGCATTGACCACAACATAACGAGGACCCTCATTTTTTTCCCAGCCTGGAGGATTCATGAAAGACCACTTCAAACCACTTGGAAATCCAGCACCTCCTCTTCCTCTGAGTCCAGACTTCTTCATCTCGTCAATTATCCACTTATCGCCCTTTGAAATGATTTCCTTGGTTTTATACCAATCTCCAATCTTCATAGCACTCTTTAAATCGTAAGACTCCGTATGGTTTTTAATGGAATTTTGTAAATACAAATTCTGGAAGATACGATCCTTGTCTTTCAATCCGCCGTGCACTCGGTTGGGTGTAGTCTGGGCTGTAGCAAGGGATCTTCGCAATTGAATCCTATAATTCAAAACTCGCTTACCCAAGCATCGCACTGTTGGCTTTGCGGTAAACATGGTGATTAAAGAAGCAACGTCTGATTGATATTAGTGAACAAGTACAAAGAACCCTGCAAATTTTTCGAACAATTGCGCGAATCGTATTGGGTACAACGACGGGGCACAAACACCTGCTTACAAAATGTATTACGTAAGAGCTTATACCCTGAATAATTGAATATATATTAAGTAAATCAAGCTCTACAACCTGGTGGTATTGCACATAGGACATCCACAACCAGTTCCACATTTGCACCTTTTAGAATTATCCCCCGAATTCTTGGATTCTGATAGTGAAGCTATCCGTTTAGAACTACTGCAACCTCCACCACATTTGCACGAGCCACTAGTAACTTCAGTAGAAGCCTTGGAAACTCCCTTGGAAACTCCCTTCGTGCCTTTTTTGTTGCAGTGACAAACCATGATAAAGAGAAATAAGAAACCACACCAGATAAGTCAGTCTTTTGGTCTGGGTAAAGATCTTTCTCTCTATATATATGGCACGGCTTTTCCGTCATGGCCGCGTATTCTTTCCTAATCAGGAAACTAGATAAGCTTGACCAAAATTCTCTACAGATATTACCATGAAACGAAATGGATTGAATAATCACAATAAATAATAGCGAGTGAGTTAAGCTCACTGAAATCACATCTTCCCACTTCTGCGAAGACTCTGTAACTCATTATGAATCTTTTCACCAATCTCAGGATTGGCCTTACTAAAGTACTCACAAACTCTTTCCTGAATCGGCTCGATAGCGTTAATGACATGTACAGCCACGTTATGAGCCAAGGCATCCTGCTCTCCAGGCTGCTTTCCTAACACATCCCACAACTTTCCTGGTTGAGAGAAATCGTAGTCTGTAACTTCCCAGTGGAAAGGAACAACTTCTCCCTGATATTGCTCATCTGGTTTGGATCCGGATGGCTTTGCCTGTGCAGTATACTGGACAGGACAATTGTAGGCACCGGCATAGTTAGGAGTAGCACCCAAGTTTCCATTGACGCACATTGGACCATCTCTTATTTGAGGAGCGAAAGATCCGGACTTTAATGGACAGTTGACAGGAATCTGGACGAAATTTGCACCCAATCTGTGTCTGTGAGTATCCGGATAAGAGAACAATCTGGACTGAAGAACGGGATCATTCGAAGCCTCCATGCCAGGAACGGTGTTGGAAGGGGAAAAAGCAGCCTGTTCCACTTCGGCAAAGTAATTTTGAGGGTTTTCATTGAGAACCAAACGACCAAAGTGTCTCAGTGGGAAATCCTTATGAGGCCAAACTTTGGTGAGATCAAATACCGAGAATGGTAACTTCTTAGCTTCATCCTGAGTCATCGTCTGGATGTAACAATCCCAAACAGGATAGTCTCCTTGAGCAATGGCATCAAACAAATCCTTAGTATGGTGATCAGGATTCTTCTTATCCAATTCACCAGCCTCCTCATTATTTAAAGTCTTGAAACCCAAAGTAGACTTGAAATGAACCTGAACATATTGCCATTCCCCCTTCGAATTGTACCACTTGTAAGAGTGACCAGAGTAACCGTTCATGGCTCTTAAATTTGCGGGAGTTCCTCGGTTCGAAAATAAATACATCACCTGATGTAATGATTCAGGATTGGCAGTAAGATAATCCCAGAACATGTTGGCATCTTTCAAGTTCGTTTGAGGGTTTCTCTTCTGCGTATGAATAAAGTGGGGGAACTTGGTAGGATCTCTGATGAAAAAGATCGGAGTATTGTTATAAACCAAGTCTAAGTTACCTTCCTCGGTATAAAACTTGGTGGCAAACCCACGAGGATCTCTGGCCGTATCGGAGCTTCCCTTTTCTCCTCCAACAGTGGAAAACCGGGTAAATGTTCTCGTCTTCTTACCAATTGTATCCAAAAACTTGGAGCAACAGATATCGCTGATGTCATCGGTCACTTCGAAGTATCCAAACGCACCTGCACCTTTTGCATGAACCACACGTTCAGGAATTCTTTCCCGGTCAAAATTGGCCAAAGAGTCAATCAATTTAAAGTCCTGAACTAATAATGGACCGACTGGAGGAGCATACTGGTAACCCTCTTTCTCGATTGACACTCTCTGGGTAGAGAATGGATCACTGATAGGTTTTCCATTCGTAGTAGTGTAAACAGGAGTTTTAGACATAATTCAATTATCTACTTTTCACAATTGCTATCTCCACTTCTTTACTCTGCGAAATCCTGCCTTTATATAGTCGCTTACAGCAAAAACATTATATGCCTCGCTGCTGATTAAGGGGCGTACCCCATTTCGCTCTTTCTTTCTTTTTTTCACCTGGTCTTCCTTCCCCTCCTGTCGCTTGCTCGCCATTACTAATATTTCAAATAGGCCGCGATTGATGGCCCCACAGTCATTTCTGACGTAAAATTAGCTCGTATACTCATTGGCTAACATGAACACTCAATTCGCTGCTTACATCAGCCTCATCTCTATCTATTGTTTGTCTTTTCCTCACTATCTGCTTCCACCAACTATCGATCTTGAGTAAAAAGTCCCATATTCTGGCAAAAATCACTTCATCCCTACTGCTTAAGAATGGATTGCCATGCTTCGAATAATGTAGATACAACTCGAACCTGGCAAGGTCTTTCTTAGTAATAATTCCCACCAACTTACCCTGTTGCTCTACTATAATGGCCCTGGGTCCAAGCTTAATGAAGTTATCCATAACCCTGTAAAGAGATGTCTTTATGTCGACACTGAACACTTCTGGCCGGATACAAGAACACAGATCTACCATAGATTCTGTCGGCTCCACTGATACTCCCACATAATTTGTAATGTCTTCACTGCCAGTCAACTCGATCACTCTGTCATCGTCTATAAACTTGACGATCTTCTGTGATAGTACGGATTCTTCCTCTTCTCTTTCAACGGCCTCTCTCCTGTAATGCTTTAACCCTCTCAGTAACGACCTTCTATCAGCCATTCCTAAGACTGCTCTTCCTTTCAACGAGTCCACTATAGGAAATATACTAAGTTTTGATTGGTCTATTAATAGTTCAATATCTCCAAAACAGAGCCCTTTATAGGGTAATGAAACAACTTCTTTAACCATGGCATCTACAAGCTTGAAATTATCAAAATCATGATCCTCTTTGGCATCCAAATACGGTATTCCATTGAACCGGACCATCTGGTCTGCCACACCTCCCATTCCAAGACCGAACAGATCTCCAACTATTTTGGTGACTCCAACCACAATCATAGTAGGAATAACGTACTTCAAAGCTCCTGTAAGCTCAAACATAATGATTACCACAGCCAAAGTTAAATTGGTGATACCAGAAAGGGCAGCGGCGGCTCCTAAAAATGAATAAGTTCCAGATATAATACACTGATCTCCAGGGTCACTAGAGTGACACTTAGAGTCATTGAACAGAGCCTCAGCAATCAATCCCACTGCCTTACCAAAGGTGGCACCTGCTGCCATCGAGGGAACAAATATACCACAGGGAATCTTGCTATTGTAAGAGATCACCACTAAGAACATTCTTAGTAAAGTAGCATAGAGTAGACTAATGACAGTAGAGATCAAACGTCCCTTGGACGAAGCAGCTTCACAAATTCGATGCTCAAAGAGACCACCAATTTCGTTATTCTTTCTACGGCATTCGTGAAACAAGATCTCCATAGCCTCAGTCATGTCCAGTCTGATAAACTCACTGAAGTAACCAATGACGGCGGTAAAAAGACATAAGAGTGCCACCTCTTTAACAGGATGATTTTTAATGTATCTGTTTCTGAAAGCGATACACTTGATGTTGAACTTGGAGACCACAATTCCATAGATACCACCGAAGATTCCAAGTGCGATAAAGAATGGAACCTCAAAATATCTCCAAGTGGTGTCGTAAGTGACCTGGAAGATTACTATCTGTCCTGTTCTAAAAGTGTTCATAGCAGAAAGAGTTCCTGTGGCCACTAGAGCACAGTAATAGCTTTCCCACATAGTCGAAAGCTTGAAATTAGAGGTAATCTCCTCTATACTAAATAGGACACCACCAATTGGAGAAGCAAAGGCCACAGCAACACCTGCTGCAGCTGCAGCAGTTAGAAATTGGGAGTGGTGCATATAGGAGCGCTCAAAGTTGTGAAAGAGTTTGGCAACAACGTTACCAACACATGCAGCATAATGGACGCTTGGGCCTTCTTTACCAACGTTTAAGCCAGATGCAATGACAAGTGGTAGGCCTATACTTTTGATGAAAAGAGTCCACCAACCCAAGAAGCCACTGGTTACAAATCCCGAAACAATACATTTGACTTCTGAAATACCAGAACCAGCGGCGTTTGGTGCATAGTATTTGCATAATAAGGCAGATATGGAGCCAAAGAGCACAGAAAAGATTATGTAAACTAGGTATCGACCTAAGGCAAACTGAGACCACGGGACCCAATTAGAACATTGCTCTGCCTTTTCCTCCCAACAGCAGAAATTCTTATTCAAATAGAAGGAAGTCGAACAGTAACCTTCTTTTAGATCACCTAGCCATTCGGTGATGATGTTAAGACAACCAGCAATGGTACCGATTGAACCACCAATCAAAGTAAGAGCCAACCAAACCTGGAAAGTGATCCAAAGTCTGCTCTTGATCACCTTAAACTTGTTGACCTCGTGCCGAAAATTATTGAAGTTCTGCAGTATAGGAGCGGAGTCATCATCAACCAGAGTGGCATCTATTGTAGGCATCTGACTATTGCCACGAGATTCATCATAATCGGTGGAACTGCCATCATCTATAAGGACCGTATCTGTATTCTGCTGAGAAATGCTGAAAGTACTGGATATAGTCTCGTTCTCAATGGGAGTCTCTATCCTTGATTTTATCAGTTCTTTATAGTAGCCTTTATTCTCTTTATAGGCCTCCTGGACCCAATCAACAGTCCTAAAGTCTTTGAAACGCTTAGTGAGAGCCGCATATTCGACAGACTCAAACGAGTCCTGCCAATTATCAGCCATGGTACAATGAAGCTTCACAGTACGGAGTTGAATGTTACTGCCAATAGCAGGGTGTGTCAATAATGTAACGCGGACGCAACGCGAACTCGAACTCGAACTCGAACTCGAACGCGACCGGGACCGCGACCGCGACCGCGGTATGCACGCCCGGTAGACTCCCTAGAACCCCGGTACAATCTAGACAACCGGACCATCCTAGATAAATTAAATCTACAAGACCAGCTTCATATAGAATAAATAAAATAAACGTATATGCCTATAGACACAAGACGGGTCGCAGTCCTTACCGTCTTACTCGTTTGAATAGTCTAACCTCAATGGGTAGTAAAATAAATATATCAGGTGGCGTCCATTTAACCAATGAGAACAGCTTCATCAGCATCGGCAAACTCATAATGAGGAACCTCTAAGTTCAAAGGAGCAGGACCCTTTCTGATTCTTCCAGAAATATCGTAGTGAGAACCATGGCAAGGACAGAACCAACCACCGAAGTCGCCGGCCTCTCCAATAGGCACGCAGCCCAAATGTGTGCAAATACCCATCATGATCAACCATTCCGGTTTGATGACTCTGTCAGAGTCCTTCTGTGGATCTCTCAAGATGGAGATATCAACAGCATTTGCCTCGGCAATTTCATCCGGGGTTCTATGTCTGATAAAGACGGGCTTACCCTGCCATTTGACAACCACGTTCTTTCCTAATGGAATATTTCCCAACTTAATCTCAACCTTGGCCATGGCCAAAACATCTGCAGAGGCAGACATCGTCGACAAGAAAGAGTCAACAGTAGATTTGGCAGCAACAGCAGCCAACATACCGTAAGTACCAACCATAAAGTAAGTAAAGTCTCTACTCTTATCAGGGCTGTTTCCTTTAGACTTGTTTAAGTAGTCGGTGAAATCCGGGGAATCGTAAGTCGACTTCAACGCATATCCAGAGCTGGAAAATGACCTGGCCACAGTCGTAGCCAATCCAGAACTTCTGGCGCTTTTCAATGACAATCTAGATAAACTGGACAACATGACTAAATGTGCAATTGACAGGAGTTGTACTTCGCTGACAAGACTAAACAGTCTGTTAGGTCTTTAAGTTCATCTTGTTTTTTCTTTCCTTCGTTGCTTTGGAATCGCCAAGATTTGGGTGGCTCACGACGGAACCTCAAGGGAAAATTTTTTTATTTTTACTGGTCTTTCAATTTACCGGGCTTTCATTGGATGAAGATGTTCCGCGACATATGATTTGCTGCGAAATGGTCTTAGTTGACCACCCAGTTCTTTTGCGAAGTTTTTCAAGTCCACCGAGAGCTGGATTGGATTACTCAATAGAAAAGTTTAATCTACCTAGTATTAATGTAAAGATTCACCAAGGACAGAGGCAAGTTAATAGAACTCTCCAAGGTTGTTAAACCGGAACTACCGTTACATATAGTTGCACTGTTTACATCCCAACCGTAATCCAACCGTAACTCCCAACTCTAACTTCCTATTCAAGATAGTCAGTTTGACGGTTTGTCGTTTGGCAGTTTTTCGTTTGACAAGAAGAGACTGCATAGAAAGAAGACCATTGATTTTCAAGTGAAAATAGAATACCACGATTTCTGACATTTTGCTTCCCGTACTTCAGCTTAATATTTTACAGCTCATCTAAGCACTCAATAGAGTACACCATTGATGGTCACTTACATGAAGTATCATTTATCCATACATCCACTTCCTCCTACCGCTACGTCCTAGTTATCCTAATTAGGTAACCTAATAAAAATTTTCCGCGCACCAAACTACTTTGTTTGCACCATTGGAGCTCATCAGTTCTCGTCCCAGTAACATTCTTGTCAGACATTGTTCCTTAACACCACGGGCTTTATTTGCATCACTATATCTGCTGTGACCATATTTCCTGCTGATAAAAGTTCATTGAATGTCCGATACCGTCATCAAACGTAAAATAGTCATCGTAGGCGACGGTGCATGTGGGAAAACATCTCTCCTCTATGTGTTCACGTTGGGAGAGTTTCCTACCGAATATCACCCCACTGTGTTTGAAAATTACGCCACCGATTGCCGTGTTGATGGTAAGCCTGTTAGATTGACTCTTTGGGATACTGCAGGTCAGGAAGAATATGAGAGATTGAGACCCCTTTCTTACTCCAAGGCCAACATAATCCTCATCGGTTTCGCCATCAATTCTCCTGACTCTTTAGAGAATGCTGGTATGAAATGGGCCCAGGAGGTCAGTCAGTACTGTCCCAACATACCTGTCATTCTTATTGGCTTGAAAAAGGATCTAAGGCCTCTTGATGATGGTTCCGATCCTTGCTATGCTGAGAAGTATGTCACTCCTGAAAGAGGAGAACAGGCTGCACGCTTTATTGGTGCCAAACGTTACGTCGAGTGCTCTTCATTAACGGGAGAAGCCGTAGATGATGTGTTTGAAATTGCCACCAGGGCCAGCTTGCTTCTCAAGGAGGAACCTGAAAGTACTTGCTGTGTCATCTCATGAACTAATCTTTTTTTGTTTTTACTAACCAACCGCTTATTCACTCATTCTTGCATCCTCCCATGATAACAAAGGAATAACCGACTATTACTAATAACACTCATTCACTCATTAATTCATTCTTTCGCTACTTTTCTATTGCAATGGTCCTTTGTACACACGATATGTATGTATATTACTTTCGCTTTATCTTAATTTAATCTTTCGAGACAACTATCTTTTCCGTATATCCATTTTTTTCTTCTTCATAATCTAATGCCAGTTGGTCATCCTAGATGCCATGCTTTCACTCTTCTCAGGTATCTCTGCACTTCGTCACAGATCTTACCCCCTACCATATATGCTCTATCTACAGCACCTGGTAGATCTGCCATAGCTATAATCAGAATTTCTGGCCCGGCTTCCACCTACATTTATCAAAAGCTGACGGGGCTCAAGACATTTCTAAAGCCAAGGCTGGCAACTGTTAGAAAGCTTTACAATCCTTTACTTTTAGATAAAGGCAAGAGAAGCTTTTTGGATGAGGCTCTCTGCCTTTATTTCCATGCTCCTAATTCTTACACAGGTGAAGACTGTTTAGAATTACAGGTGCACGGAGGTAAAGCCGTCATTGGCTCAGTCATTAAGGCAATCTCTCTTCTACATTCGGTAAATATGCCTATTCGTTATGCTCAAAGAGGAGAGTTTTCCAAGAGAGGCTTTCAGAATGGACGCTTTGATCTTACTGAGGCTGAAGGTATCAACGAGTTGATCAATGCTCAGACTGAAGTGCAAAGGGTTTCTGCTTTAAGTTCTATGAAGGGTGAAGTCCGGGAATTATTTCACCATTGGAGGAAGCAGATTGTAAATAATGTTGCATTATTGACTACCATCATCGATTTTGGTGAAGATCATGATATTGACCAGGTTAACAATCTATTCGATAAAGTAGACCAGAACATCTCGAATTTGCAATCCGAAGTGTCCAATTATCTAGAAAGGACTCGGAAGTCACAAATTCTTATGGATGGAATTAAAATGACTTTACTTGGACCTCCTAATGCTGGCAAGTCTTCTTTACTTAATATTCTAGCGGATGACGATAAGGCCATAGTTAGTAGTATAGCAGGAACTACTAGAGACGCCATTGAAATTCCCCTTGCGATACACGGATATAAAGTGGTTGTCGGAGATACTGCTGGAATTCGTCATGCTACTAACGAGATTGAAAGAGAAGGCATTAAACGGGCCAAGACGAGGTCTCGGAATGCCGATTTAAATTTAATCATTATTCCGGCTGATCTATCTGGAGATATAGACCAAGTTCTTCTTGATCATATCGTCGATATTAGTGATAAAGAACTCTTGATTATAGTGAACAAATCCGATTTGCTGACATCGGAAACGGATAGAGTTAGCTTACTGAGCAGGATAAGCACCAAGTTTGACATCCCTCCTGATCGGTTTAAATTCATTAGTTGTATTACACACGATGGAATAAAAGAGCTTACACAACAACTTGAATCAAAATTTAGACAGATTACTTGGACGGATCGTGGTGAAGATCCAGTTGTGATATCCAAAAGAGCCCAGGATATCCTTTCCAACGATGTTCTTCACGGCTTTATAGACTTTCACCAGTTCAAAGACGGGGATGACATTGTATTGGCCATGGAAAGTTTGAAATTTAGTATGGAAGGTATAGGAAAGATCACTGGTGAGGCTATTGGGGTCGAGGAGATCCTTAGTGTTGTATTTTCTCAGTTCTGTATAGGTAAGTAGGGCCTTGATTTTTTGCAAGAGTCTAAGGAGATAGAAACAATAAACCAATGTCCCAGAAATACTTCTCAAAATGGATGCTACCAACACATCAGAAACCCTGCCCCACCACACTACCGCGCGACTCAAAATGTTGATGCAGAAAAATAGT
The DNA here is from genome assembly GCF_011074865.1 of Brettanomyces nanus. Classification (NCBI taxonomy): domain Eukaryota; kingdom Fungi; phylum Ascomycota; class Pichiomycetes; order Pichiales; family Pichiaceae; genus Brettanomyces; species Brettanomyces nanus. The sequence continues at coordinate 2,221,641 of NC_052374.1, read as the reverse complement.
AGACGAATGGCCATTTGAAGAGCTACTCAAATCCCTCATATAAAAGTATAATTATATTAATGACATTTGGGGTCGTTGCTCAATACTTGGGAATTGATACCTACCTATAAAGTCCTGGAACTGAAGTTAAATTCTTTATGAGATACACACTACACATCATGGCACCAAGAAAACTGAAATGGCAACAATGAAGGTTCTTCATCTTCAAAGAACGAGAAACCAAAAAACAAATAGTGGAAGCCAATGAAGTACAGTTCCATGCTTCTCCTCAAAATCCCTTCAAATAGACCCATTTGGTAATGTGGCGGTGCAGTCACCAGCCACCATATTGAAGAACCAAAAGTTTTTCCTCCATCTCGTCTTTGTCTTCAGTGAGTAACGGCACTTCATCCTTGTTGGTAACCATACCATTCTTTATATCACATCATCATGTTATTAGGCTGGGCCGCTTTTGGAATAGGTGCTAGAGCACTACAGATGGGTATTAGACAAGCCCCACTTACATACTATCCGATGGCATACGTCTATTCTGCCGGATTCTGGGTTGGCTTTGGCTATATGTTCGATTCCTGGGTTGACAAGAACAACAACCTTCTAGAAATGAGGATGGACAAGTTACACAAGTCCAGAGAGGCTGCAGAGGCTAAATAAATTACTTTGTACCCCTCTTATTTATTACGTTATGCTATTTATTCTTAATCATACCCGCATATTATTTTGCTGTACTGTATGTAGCTTGACCCTAATTAGGCATTCCATAGTCGGCCATTTTGAGATAGTCGTCGTCGTCTAAATCGTCCTGAAGGTCTTTAAGTTCTTGTTCGAGATTAATGTCTGTGTAATCGGCGATATCGTTATCATTGTCGTCGATGTCATCATCATCATCATCATCATCATCATCGTTATGACCGTTGTTTCCTCCCTTGTCATCCTTGTCATCCTTGTCATCCTCGTCATCCTCGTCATCTCCGTCCAATCCATCTCCGTCACTTTCATAGTTAGCATCAAACTCTTCATCGTCATCATCATCGACATCTCCCATAATCTTCTCTCCCCCAGGAACTAACTTGGCTGCTTCACTAAGAGCACCAGCCTTATCGTTCTTACTTTTCAATTGCCTCTGTGCCTTTAATTCCTCAGCCATTGATCGATCCTCAAACTTCTTGCTCTTCACGTACTGATCTATCTTCTCAAACTCTCCCTGTTCAACTAAAGAGAACTCGATTTTCTCACCAGCTTCTTCTCCTTCTTCACCAGTCCTAACATCAAGAGAAACGTTGAATGTATTTCTTGTAATCGATGTATAAGTAACAGAGATGATATCCGATGTTTTGAAGACAAGAATAGGCTTTTTGAATCCAAAAATCATATGGTCAGGAAGAAAATAGAGATGTCCTTCCTTATTTCCAATGTATGTATGGACGAAGAAAACATCCTCAGTAGTGCCATCCACTATTAATAACTTAAATACAGCAAATTGCCTCAGAAGAAACTCGGTAAGATTCATATTTTGTAAAACAGGACCAAACTGTTCAGTAAGTATGTCGTTATTGAATTGAACCAATAGGGTACCATCTTTGTAGAGATGACCCAAATTCTTTTTATACGCTATAAGAAGCATACGTAATGGTTTTTTATCCGGAACTTGAAGAATCGTAGCAAACTCCACATTACCATCACTAAGATCATCAAGTATGAATTCCGGCCTCGTCTTGATCGACTTAGTGAACGCTAGAAGTGGCTCCTTATCTGTGTAAGCTCCTATCACCATGTTCACTTTTTTTCTAAAAGGCGATTGCACTGAAAGATCTGGGAGTTGAAGAATGATTTGCAATCCCTCTAAACTCTCTGGCAATGCCGAAACGTCGGCCACAGATCCAGAATTGTCGAACTTTCTCTTCTTGTTGTCAGGCGCCGATCTTGCGACGAGCTCTGTTTCATAATAATCGACCAAATGTAGAAACACTTTTTCACTAGGAGAGTATGCCTTCACCACAGCATTAACTTGACTTCTGAGATCACTGGGAAGCGTTTTGAATGGCATTTTGAACCTTAAATCCAATAGGAGTTGACAATACTTCAGCTGCCCACTCTTAGTTCTTTCTCTGCGCTTCCTCTAACGCGTAACGACATCTACTGAAAAATTCCTCTTCGCGTATTATTTTGTATTCAGGGGTACAATCGATTGCTAAAGGCAGTCATAATAGAACCAAATACTACTGCATTGGCTCAGTATTGGCACCGCAATTGGCAAAAAATTGGCGAAAAATTCCTTGATTCTAATCAAAGATGCCAGAAGTTGTCTCCCTTCCTATCTATGAAGATGAAGATTGTAATGATTACTTGAGTCCCTCATCGAGACAAGTTCTACGAATTGCTATCAATCTAAAAACTTTAATAGATAAGTTGATACCCACTACTATTTCCAGTGAATCCATAATCGGTGAAGACTCTATCATTCTCAACGACTATGCCATTAATGCTGTTTATATGGCAGCAGGGGGAGAAGGGAGTGGCAAAGGATCTTCTGCCAAAAGATACCAAGCAGCATTGATATTCTGTTTATTGAAAGTGGCCGGATGGTACGGATCTCTCATGGAAAATGAACTCAGTAACAACGATTTATACTCTGCACGAATGATTGCTGCTGAGAAAATAGCTTCCATCTTAATTGATAGGGAGACTGACGATAAATATCTCTTTCTTTCCATGTTATGCCATCGCTACTCGATCAATCTTAATGATGAAGATGCAGATCCCGAAAATGCTCTTGAGTTGGCCGTTGATATGCATTCCACTACTATCATTGGCTCGTCTGGGTACCAGAGATGCATTAAGTGGCTTTGGAGGGGATGGATAGTCCAATCAAATCACGACCCAACGGAATACGTTCTCTTCAGAGGTATTTCCAGGGACGGAATGGCCTATCATTTTGATCCGGGAAGAATCAAGACTCCTTTATACCAAAATATCTTGGAGATTTTCTTCTCTCTTCTTTATCTTTTTGTTTTCACTATCATTGTTAATACTGATACAGATGCACTCCATCTGAACTTCTGGGAAGTTGTCTATTATTTGTTCACCATCGCATTTGTTTTGGATGAGCTGACAAAGTTCTCTCATATTGGTCTTAATTATATTCAGTTTTCCAATGCTTTCAACGATTCCATGTATGCTCTAGTTTTGGGTTCCCTGGTTATCAGGCTCGCCGGAATTTATGCGAAAACTCCCGAAAGTAATGAGAAACTCAACATCATGTCATACAGAATCCTCTCTCTTGCTGCTCCCTTCATGTGGACCAGATTGCTACTTTTCTTGGACGTTTATCAATTCGTTGGTAATATGATCGTTGTTATAAAAAAAATGATGAAAGAATCTATAATATTCTTTGTTATGTTAACGTTCATTCTGATTGGCTTCTTGCAAGCCTTTTTAGGTTTGGACCAGGCTGACGGAAAGAGAGAATTGACCAAAATCGTAATACAGTCTTTACTTCGGACAATTTTATCCGGACCCAACTTTGATACTATAAGCAGATTTGCTTCTCCTTACGGCAGTATACTTTATTATGCATTTGCCATCATTGTCATTCTTATTCTTCTTAACATTTTGATTGCCTTGTACGCTCAGGCGTATAGCGACGTTGTTGAAAATGCTACCGACGAATATCTGGCTCAGTACTCTTCCAAAATCTTGAAATATATTCGTGCTCCTGATGCCAAGATATTCTGTCCTCCTTTGAACCTAGTTGAAATTGTGTTTTTGGAAATTCCATTAAGTTGGTGGGTCCGTAAGACTGTCTATGACGAGATCTGTGATAAGGTGATGATTATTTTATATGCTCCAGTATTGGCCTATATTTCCAGTTACGAGTCTAAAGAAGCTCAAAGAGTTGTCTATAATCGAAGCATGCGTGTTGCGGACGATGCCAATGAAATTGATACAGAATGGAACTTGGCTGATGGCTTTGACACAGATGAAGATCATAGTGCCAGAGTTAACGACTCCATTATCCGCCAGCGGCGAGCCGAGCAGGAGGATCCGTTGTTCAGCAAGAACTTTGACGTCTGGAAGAAGTCACTTGAGAATCTTACTCCCCCTATTCAAAGGAGTAAGGATGTATGCGTTCCTTGGAAAGAATATAAGATTTACGATAAGCTTGACAAATTGGGGAAGATGGTGGAAAGTTTGGTGAATGAGAACAAAGAGCTTGTCAAGAGAATTGACAAAATGTCTGTTAAATAGGCTTTAAATAATGTTTTCAATACAAGAAATTCTTCGGCTTTCCTATTAAATCCTTCGAAGATCTGAAAATTACCTCTTTGAAAAGGTGAAGTGATGGGGCTCCTTAATTTTTCAACATGGTTATTTTGAGGTGTGTCTCTTCTTATTGTTCATCAACGAAAATGTCGGAGCCCATTCAATCTTTTGAAGAGAGCTCCAGAGATGCTGATGAATACAAGGCACTTACTTCAGTTTTATCTGCTTTTTATAATTATGGTCAATGGGCCAGATCAATGATCTTAAATCCCAAGAGGTTGAAGTGGAAGTCATTGACTGAAGAAGAAAAGGCACTTATTCCTTGGTTCCCATCCCATTTGGAAATGCTTGAATTCGGTATTGAAAAGAATGAACTATTTTTCCAGGACGTGGCTTTGAAGACAGCGGTCAGCTGGGGAGCCCAGATGGATCCATCTACTTGGTCTTTCTGCACTACTCAGGATCTGGATAAAGTTAGAGGATTGATGATACAATACGTTCGAGAGTGGTCACAAATCGGCGAATCAGAACGTAATATCTCAATGGGGAGGATTCTCACGGCATGTGAAGATCTTTACCCCGATGTTCCCTCTAGACAGGACCTTCAAGTATTGGTGCCAGGCGCTGGCTTGGGAAGGCTCGTACTCGAGTTTGTTAAAAGAGGATTCAGAACGCAAGGTAACGAGGTATCCTATCACATGCTTCTCAACTCTAGTTACATTCTTAATTGCTCTTACTCTACCAACAACTTCTGTATCTGTCCTTTCATTCACAAAGCATCTAACGTCGCCAAGCGCAACTACCAGATCAGACAGGTGTATCTTCCGGATTACCTTCCTGGAGACATCTCGCTGATCAACGAAAAATATCCAGAGATTCCAGTTGGCGATCTCATGTCGATTGTTACCGGTTCATTTGTGGATTTGTACGGCCCTATGAATCTCAATAAGATAAATGAGACCTACACTCAAGATGCAAAAGCTATAGAGTTCAGAAAGACCAACGCTAAGAAGTTCAACGTAGTGGCTACATGCTTCTTTCTTGATACTGCTTCAAATGTCATTGATTACATCAAATCCATACGAAATTGTCTTAGAGATGACGGTTACTGGGTGAATTTTGGTCCTTTATTATGGCATCACGAGGATGACGACGAAGTGGTTAACACTAAGATAATAGATAGTATTACTCATGAGCAGACGCAGATTCCTACGCCGTCGAAGGGTTTAGAGCTTTCTAGAGAAGATCTTTTAAGATTGATTAAAGACATGGGATTTGAATTCGTTCAACATGAGTCTGATATAGAAACAACTTATGGTGGAGATGATAAAGCTTTGGGATTATGGAAGTATAAATGTGAGTTTTGGGTGTGTAAAAAGGTAATGAAAGCATGATCTAAACTCCTGTCGCTCTGTATTCTTCAAGAAGATTACCCAAGCTTTCATCGCAAACAAAACCGACGTGCTTCTGCCATTCTTGCAAATGATTGATATCAATTTCAAAAGGCACCGTTTGTTCCATCTTGGCATCCCACATCTTTTTATTAGTGCTTGGAAATACAGCTATCGGCAATTTGGTAAGACCTGCTGTAATCAAACGAAAAGTTCTACCTTGGCGTTTGTAGTATTTAAGCAAGTTTTTACAGAGAGCCACTTTAGATTCTCCGGATTCTTCAAGAATTTCTTCAAGTTTATCCCTTTTGATTGGTAAGCCAACAGAAGAAAGAAAACAGTAAAGTCGAATCGGAGTAAGCATCTGTTCAACGACCTCCTGGGAACATTCGGTTGACAACATTGCAGACACTTTGATCCTTTTCCTGGATGTTGGAAGGATCTTGGTCTCGATGAAGGTCAAAAAGGATTCCAATTTTAGGTTTCTCAAATAAGATACGTCAATTGAGTCTTCACCAGTCAAATTGTGGGAGAATTGATATGATCTGTTGATTATCTGATCCCAATATCCTTGGTGCTGTCTTGCTAAAGAGCTTCCAGAAACACCAGAAACTAAAGAACCCTGAGTTAAACTCGAAGGACCTCCAGCGACATTCATTTTTTGATTGGAACTGCTGTACGCAGAAAGAAAGCGGCTGATGTACTGCGAATGAAACTTCTCATCGTTCAAGTTCTTACGGAATTCAACATACCACTCCATAATGATTTCCTGAACTTTTGTTTCTAGTGCTTCGGGTTTCAATTCAGCACTCATGATAGTTATATGAATACCTTCCACTTTCCGAAATGTTCTTAGACCAACCATGATCACATAACCAAGTTGATATTGGACTCTGAGCTTCCAGAGTAAAGAGTTGGAAAGAATGAAGGATAAAAGCTTGGTTAGCGTTCTGGATTGCATGTCTCTTCTCAATGATGTTTGAAGGAAGTAAGCGAGGGCATTTGTTGGATCTTTGCATGTCGACTTTGCAGTGATATTTTGATTTTCGGGAAGACAAATTGTTGAAGGTGCAGCCTGGTTTTGACCATCGAAGTGGTCAACCAACTGGCTAATGCATTGCGTAATCTCCTGCCGAACCTTCTCTTTGTCGTCAATATCCCCGTGAACCAAACAACTTGCATAACAACTGTGGAAGAGAGTACGAAATATTGCCGCCGTGGTTGTGAAGTCTAAATCTTCAAGAGCTTCAATCCTTCTGTCCAACAACCAAGTGTTCTGCTCCATAATCGCCATCAAGCCAAGAGATACTAATGTATGAGAAGGCATTGCTTGGCCAGATTTGTACTTTTTCATCACATCAATTCTGGAGTCTCTGAACTCTTCTGAAGTGACACTGCTTAGGAAGGTACGGGTTACAATCTTAGTTTCGTTGACCAACAATCCCAATACTTTAAGAATATTCAGCTTGGGACCTGAGATGTGAAGAATTACTCCTATATCTCCCTTCAAAGATGGAAATATATCATAGCTATATCCCATGACGAGTGCTGGATAGAGTTCTTCACGAAGCCTATTTTTCACTAAATTGCATAGCAATTCTAAAGCAATGATATCAGAGACTGTAATGTCAGAAGTAAGAGAGGATAATTCTACGCTGACAAACAATTTATCGTCAAAGGTGGAATCGTACTCTTTTTTAATCCAGAATTGACATCCAGAGTCGAAGTACTTCAATTCGGGAACAGATGTAGTGGTTATATTCTTTACTGCGTAACCTAAACTTGCTCCCATGGAAGTTTCCATATTGGCTTCGAACATGGCTAAGATTTTGTTTTGCTGAGTGATGATCTTTGGAGCAAAGCTATTTGGAGGCGGAATTCTGAAGACGCCACTATCTGTGTTCATATTCCAGCTTTTACTTGGAAAACTACCCACCTTATAGGTAAATTGGAAGTTTTCATCCTTACAGTCTGGTATGTTTTGATTCGTAATCCACGATGCTCCTGATTCCATGATGAAGGAATTTCCTACAAAGCTGAGTAGCATATTATCGGGATTGCAAGTTAAGGTCACAAAATCTTTGAACGATTGAGTTTGATGGATCCAGAATGCTTCAGAAGCTTTACTTTGATTAAAGGAATCAACAAATCCTTCATCAGTGACATCGAAGCACGGTGAACCTAAGAAGAACCACTGAGATAGCGATTTGAATGAGGAAAGAAGTCTTTCACTAAGTGACCTCATCTCACTTAAACCACCAACACCATTCTCGGCGTGGAAGAAATTGTACAAATTGATACTATTGAACTGAGAAAAGGCTTTGGCCAACTTACGTTCAAATTTATGATCTCTTGGATTCACGAACAGGCTCATGTAGTCAAAAAACAGTTGAATGACATGATCCAGATTTCTGACTCCTGTTTGTGTCATAGTTAGCTGCAACTCCAAAACAGTGGTGTTACTGGATAGAGAAAAAGCTTTTGCGACCGATTCACCAATGTATTTTTGTTTGAGGTATGAGCTGTTGAGACTGGATTTAGTTTCACTTCCCAAGATATGACACCAGAAAGAAGCAAAGATAGATAGCTGCTTAGGTGACCAGTCAGAACCACTAATATTAAAAGGAAAGAAGATTCTCAAGACCTGCTCAGAGTCGTCCTTTGAAATGATAATGAATCTTCCCAATTGATTTGGAGTGAAAATAATTGATTTATACCTCGGAAGCCAGATAGCAGCTGCAATATGTGAAGCTAAGAGACCTTCCGGAAGGTTTTCAGTATGCGATTTAGAAGAGGACTTCTTCAAAAGCTTTTCAAAGCCTGATCTCTCTTCACCAATTGTGGAGAAATGGGTGACGGCCAATTTTTGTAAGTGGTTGAGGGTTTGTGGGCCTTTTAAAACGATAGCAATACGTTCTGGAAGATATTCTTTTTTGAAGAAATCTTTAAGAATTGCTTGAATATCGTTTCTTGAGATGGTTTCGTGTAAGGTGGTGTAATTACCAGTGGAGAATCGATGAAACTCATTAGCAGGATTGGCTAGAAGCTTTAGACCTTGGAAGCCGATCCTGCTAATTGAGGAGCAGTTCTTAGTATGTTCGTTGTCAATAGCAATGACTTCTCTATCAGCATAGCTGGCATCGAATAGTGGATGCTTGAAGTAGGAAACGAACACCTCGAGGACGCTACCGAAAGCATCTTTTCCTTCTTTAATGTTGTTGGAAAAGACAATGGGAATACTGAAGAAGAAGGAAGTTTTTTCGTTGACAGTTACAGCGTTGCAGGAACCTCCAGCCTCGTGAATTTTAGTCTTATAGCTATCAATTTGCGGATATTCTTTAGAGCTTACACAAATCATATGTTCGCAAAGATGTGCTAAACCTGGAACATTGTCAGGATCGGCATGATGTCCAGTTGCGACAGAAAGTGACATGGTGGCAATATCTTCTGTAGGATCCGAAATAATAAGTGCAAGAATGCCGTTATCCAAGCGTAGAAATCTGTAGGATCTTCCTTTTGCCGAATAAGGGACTGGAAAAGGGTTATCGAAGAATTGAGGCATGATTGACCGAAGAAGGAAATTAATACATCACAGTTACTTGTCAGCATAATGAGTTACTTTTAATGCACTTATATATTCCTCGAAGTGATCTTGTCGTTCCAGTCTGGCTGCCTGTATCAAACCCAACTCCTGCTACACTTAAGTTTCCTAAATGAGACATGTCAAGGGTGCACAGTAAATTTTGAGTCGATCGACGCAAAATGAGGCCCGGGCTCAGCCGAGAATTTTATAGATTCCAAAGTTTGTCTGCTATCTAAAAGATAAAGAAAGAATGAGAAACAAGTTTATTTTACAAGAAAACATTGCGCCACTATTCGAAGCTACATTATCTGTTAGTCTCTGGAATCTGATACGCTATGTCAACTCCCGCTAATAACCAAATTTCAGTGAAGTTGGTGCTTTTAGGAGAAGCAGCTGTGGGCAAATCGTCTCTAGTTCTCCGATTTGTTTCGAATGACTTTGAAGAGAACAAGGAGCCAACGATCGGCGCTGCTTTTCTAACGCAAAGATGCACAATAGGTGATAAAAATATCAAATTCGAGATTTGGGACACTGCTGGACAAGAGAGATTTGCCAACTTAACTCCATTATACTACAGAAATGCACAGGCTGCTTTGGTTGTGTACGATATAACAAAGCCTGCCAGCTTCATAAAGGCTCGTCATTGGGTCAAAGAATTGCATGAACAGGCCGCTAAGAATATTATTATAGCTTTGGTCGGTAACAAATACGACCTTACGTTAGATTCTGAGTCCGGAGAGGAGATCGAAGGTGCCAGAAAGGTTTCCAGAGACGAAGGACAAGACTTGGCCAATGAGGAGAACCTACTTTTTTTCGAGACCAGTGCTAAGACAGCATTTAGCGTCAACGATGTTTTTACAACCATTGGAGAAAAGATTCCTGACGCTGTTGCAAAGAAAGGCAGCTCACGTGCCGAGAGTAATAGGATCGACTTGAGTGCTCCCGCCCAAACCGATATAAAGGAAAGTTCATGTTCTTGCTAAGGATAGTTGTTCGAATACTATTCTTAATTGTGTCTTCGTTTTTTTTTCTTCTTCTGTTACTCTCTCTTTATTTGGCTATTTATGTACACTGCTACTCATACTTACAATCTAGCTTTGCTCGGCTTGTCTAATCCACCTTTTGTAGCTGCTCTGTTAATAACAAGTCCGCCTTTATCAGAAGTGATGGCCTCTCCATTTCCAAAGAAAACCACACTCACCGTCAAATCATCTCTGTACCTCCTACTGAGAGGAGAAGGAATACTCACTAGCAAGTTAACATGATCTTTACTACCGCCGTTACTAAGCGCATTTCGGATCAAATGAGTAGCCACGTTATCATCTTCTACCAGGTAATTTCCTGTGGATGTGCTCTTCCTAAATGGCTGTTTGAATGATTTAGCAGAACTCTCGGATACATTAATAACCGTAGGTAAATGCAAATCCTTTGATCTGGGAATAATAGAATCAAGAAACGAGGTCTTTGGTTTGATCATGTTTTGCTTCTCCATCCAACGAATCACTAAGCCCACGATTTCTTCGTTGGAAAGCATTTCATACAATCCATCCGATGCCAACACGAGAAAATCATGCTTCTCTGGATTGATGTCATGTGTACTCACTACAGGTTCGGCGGTAACATAGGGAGGAGTCTTCAAATTAGTGGGGAGTTGACGTCCAAAGAACTTGTTGTAAATCTTGAGCTGTAAGTCTCTAGACCACTTGTATCTTGCATCTCCAAACGCTCTACTAGGCTCCAAAGAGCCTAACACTCGACCATTTCTGACCACATTAGGCTCATTTGGATGTTCGCTAACTAGGCGTGCCAGTTCGCTAGGATTGGAGCCTGTTTGGTCGACAGACAAGCTATTTACAGTCCATTCTTCATTATCGTTCAGCGAACCGAGTAAAGCACGCGAATCTCCAGTGACGGCCACTTTCAAACGCTTTGTGTGGGAATCATAAAAAGATAACAAAGCACATGAACCAGAAAGCGCAGGCATAAGTAACTCTGCTGCAGTGTTGGTGCTTTCAGGAAGATCTAACAACTTCTGCACATTCTTATTGACAATGGCATCATCTAGTCTGAGGAAACCAGCCTTAATGGCACGATCAATGGAGTCACTGGTTGGCACCATACGTAGGTTTTCATCAGTTAACTTGTATGCGGATGTTGCCAATTCTTCAACAACAATATTGATCAACTCGTCTCTTAGTTTGGCAGACGTGGTCCAGCCAGCGTGGCCGTCAAAAACTGACCAAAAATACCAATCAGAGCTGTCCCTTTCGTTATTATGATTCTGATCTTGAATTGGAACCTGAACGATTTTCTCGGACCGATCATCTTCAATAGGGTTGTTGCTTGATAATTGGCATATGTCATAACGGCTGACACCTTTACCTCTTTGAACCAGATAGCTCTCTTCAAATTGGCGCAATCTTCTGCTAACCTCCTCATCATTGAAAATCGGTAATCCCTGTTTGTCCTGCTTGGATCCTGTACCGCCATTTCTCACAGAGTCCGTGGTAGTTGCAGATGTCGAAAAGGAACGTTTTTCCATAGCCGCCGTATCAGCCATTAGCTTATCCAAGGAAGCGGAAGAAATGGAAGAATCGGCATGTAATCCATTTTTGGTAATTGAAATATACGACGTAGCCAATAGTAAGCCTCCGATGAAGGCAATGTTGAGATCTCTGCGCATCCTTCTGGAAATATTGTTAGATCTAGGAGACCTTTGTTGATGAGCAGACGAGAGTCGGGTTCCAGTATGAAAACCTTTGCAACGGGAACTAAGGTTTCTAAGCAGTCTAAGATGCGAAGCCTGAAGTTTCACCTTACAAGCAAACATCTTAATTGTTGAAATAGAAGACAAAGGAAAGGACTGGCGATAGCAATTGAGGTTTCTCCCTCTCAAAGATTCGCTACTGCGTGAGATTTTTTTTTTTTCAAGCTCCAAATTTTTTTTTTCACTTCTCCGCACAAGACATAGGAAAAAGAAGGTTGAAGTAGTGTGCCTATTTTTCACTTTTCATAGATTTACGTATAGAGCAGTGGTTGAATATGCCATCAAAGAAACAGAATAAGCAACAAAGGCAAGCTGAAAAGAAGTTGAAATCGAAGAGAGCTTCTCAAGTTGCCGAGGATAAAACATTTGGGTTGAAAAATAAGAATAAGTCTAAGAGAGTACAGAAATATGTGGAGACGGTAAAGAAGCAGGATCCTGAGTTGAGGAAGCAGGACGAAATAGCTAAAAGAAAGGGAGATGAAAAGAAGGCGATAGAGAAGGCACAAGAGGAAGCTGCGAGGTTGCTAAAGACGTCGATTCCAAAGCAGAAGATACCATTTGGAGTCGATCCTAAAACGATTCTATGTGAGTACTTCAAAGTGGGAGCATGTACTAGAGGAAAGAACTGCAAATTCAGTCATGATTTGGGAATAGTGAGAAAAGGCGAGAAGAGAGATTTATACACAGATGAAAAGGATAGAATTAAAGAGCAAGATCGAGAGGACAAGCTGAACGATACCATGGATCAATGGGACGAGGAAAAGCTCAGGAAGGTTGTTGCCAGTAAGCAGAAAGGAAAGCAGCCCTCTACGGATAAGGTCTGTAAGTATTTTATTGGAGCAGTGGAGGATGGAAAATATGGATGGTTCTGGAAGTGTCCTAACAATGATTCTAAGATGGGTATTGAATGTAAATATCGTCATTCGTTACCTCCGGGCTTTGTGTTGAAGACTAAGGAACAGACGCGACAAGAGAGGTTGGATGCAGATAAGATGCCTAAAATTACATTGGAAGAGTATATTGAAACAGCAAGAGATCAATTGGCTCACGATAAGCTTACGGAGATGACACAGGAGACATTTACTAAATGGAAAAAAGATCATAAGCAAAAGATACTGAATCAGAAAGAGGCTAAAAAGATGACTAAGACGGTGTTGAATGGTAGAGAAATAGTGATGAAGAAGTTCCAGGATAGGTTCTTTAGAGAGGAGGAGGAACTTGCAGCAGAAAAGGGTACTGCAGTTGATATGTCAGAGTTTAGGAAGGCCTTGAAGGAGATTGATGAAAAGGAGAGTGATGGTACAGTTATAAAGGACTACGGAGATGGTGAAGGAGCTTTTGCTGAAGCAAATGCTTAATGAGCACCATTCAATTTACTATACAGCTAGCAACGTAATGATTAACTATTTGCCTTAAGTAGATCAAAGCATTCTTTCATGATGTCTTCTGGATTCCACCAGAATTTCAATTCAATCTCTGCAGGAAGTTCTTTTACAACCTCTGCTGTTCTCTCCTTCCATGTTTCAAATTTGAGGTCGAGAACTACAGAATTCTGGTTGAAATCACCAGGAAATTCGTCCAAAGTATCTGGAAGGGGAGAGGAGTTGAGCCAAGGAAGATGATGATGGTCTTGGTCTCGATCCAAGAGAGCTCCTCCTTCAGGAAGTGAGATTTCCGGAATCCTTCTAGCAGGCAACCGCGGTGGATTGTTGCCCATAGAAATAGAGCGTCGCAGTCTCGTTCGAGAAGTCCGGTTGATAGGCTTTCCATGCAGTTCCGAGGGTTTGTGAGGAACTATGGGAGGAATTCGACGAGGAAGAGGTTGTTGGCTTATAGTCTTGGGCTTGTGCAACTGAGATTTGTTCTTGCTGAGCATACGTTCAAGCCTCTTAACATTGTCTCTGTCGTTACCCAAAGAAGAAAAGGATCCAGCAACAGCCCTTATATATATAGCCAAGATTTGGTTGCCAAACTCTGGTATAAGAGATACATATGCCTCTATGTCCTGTTCGCCAGAATCTCCCAAGAGAATGAACTTTCTTTGCGGAAAATCCCGAATAATCTGCTCCAATGTACCCTTCTTTCTCTCCGATGAAGCCATCCTCACCGAAGAAAATATGTTTCCAAAGTATTGCTTTAAATGTATAGACGTCATAGGCATGTTTTCGTACTCTAAAAAGCCGCTTACAATGTTGTACACCTGCCAGGGAGAGTTGGACACATAATGAATGGCACACCCAAAATGCTGGTCCATTATTTGGAACCATTTGGGCACTCCGGGCACTTCACACTCAGAGTAAGGTCTAGAAAAGATGTTTCTGAAAATATCAATCTTATCACCAACCACGCCTGTTATTCGTACTGTGTCATCAACGTCAGAAATCACACTCAACCCTTTCAATGGAATTGATCGGATATCTTCGAGCTGAATAACCTCCAGATTAATTGTCGAGCTCGCCTCAACATATGAGGGGGCATATTCGGTTTGGATCTCCACCATAAACATTCCATACTGATCTGTATACAAATCGTTGGTAATGATATTTTCTGCCTCTTGTTGGGAGCCAATCCGAATTCTCAACAATGTTCTCGGTATACCTGCGGCTATCACTCCACTCATTCTATTTATTGTGATCTCTTCTGCAACATTGTCAACAGCCACCTGAGAGCCACTGGAGGAAGTGTCATCGTCATCGTACTCCTCAAAGTGGGTCTGGTTAATGGGATGTTCAATTGCCTCGGCAAATTGATCTTCAAATTGATCGGCAGCAGAGTAGGGAACAGATGCTCTAGCCATTCTTTTGGCTAAAGATAGCATCATTCGATTCTTTCTGTTCAGTCGTCCTGGAGTAAATATACCTCCAGACACCTTGGTAAAGTAAGATCCAGGGCTTGTCTCACGACTATAACTGTTATATAATTGTATGAATGCATTTTCGGGTACAGAATCATCTTCCGATGACGAATTATCACCATTGAAACGCTGCGTCACCTTCTTATAATAGCTGGACTGTTTGGTTGCATTGACAGCACTGTGAAATTTGCGACGCCCTATGGCGAGGTACGACTGCAATTCTTGAGTCTTGGACATCTCCGCAGCGTCTTCATCTGACTGGTCCATAGCAATTGAGAGAATTGAATGAGGTTGTCAAAATTTAGATATATCACTGGCGGCTCAAGGGCAAGAACAATAAGAAGAAAAAAGGGAAGACGTCTTCACTTGGAGATGCCCTTGTCTCAAATATGTTATCAGAAGCGCGACCGTGCTCGCAGCCTCCATCAGGTAGATAGATACTCATTTAATATTTATACGATGCGTTAATTAAAACTATATGTATGTACTTATGAGTAAGCGATTAAAAGTCGATGACATCCTTGATCGTATAGCAGACGACGATGGGTAATGAGACTACCAAAAGCGCATACTGAGAGATAATGTACAAAGCCAAGCAATTCATAGGAGCGCATTCTGTCTCTCCTGGCTTCATGCAACTGGCGGTAATGTATATTTGAACGGTAGCACTCGGCAACGCAAATTCAATACATGTGACAAGCATGGCCATTGGATCATCTAACCAATGTATAGCCTTCAACTTGTTCACCCAAAGAATACCTATAATAGGTAAAATGCACAATCTGTAGATCGTCTCACATAAGATCGATTTCCAGAAACCTGGTGGTATCTGAGACACCTCCAAACGTCCCAAAATCGAGCCTATAAGCAGCAAGCCTATAGGCACACAGGGTAAACCAATGTAATCGGCATACATGAGAATGAACGATAGAGGAGCCTGTTTATCTGGTGCATTTGCAACGGTAACGGATCCTGTATTTACAAATAAAGCCTTCAACCAAGGTATCAATGCAACAGTAAGGGAGACAACCAAGGCGATGGAATTAGGTTTCTTGAAATTTGCCGCAAAGAAAAGAAAATAACGAACCACTTTATATCTCTTTGCCAATGGAAGCTTTTTACTCACATCCTCGATATCTTTATGGCTCAACTGCGTTTCCGTAACGATGTTAGCCATCGTTGAGGTGTTTTGATTGTGAGGTTCCGCACGAGAATACTCTCTAATCAATCCTTCGGCCAAAGATTCTGGCTTACTTCTTCTAGTTCTATTGCTTCTCGTGTCACTTTCATACAATGAAATTGGATCTAACTCTGCATCAATAGGCATCTCTTCATCACGGTAATTATAGCTTCTAGCAGAAGGAATTTTGGACACAGTGGGATGCGAAACAGTCGGCGAAAACATCTTGCTGGCACGAGAAGTGGTTTTTCTGACCAACGAGCGAGGATCCAGTGACGAAGAACCTCTTCGGTGATGTATTCTCGAGTTTTCCGTTTCAAGTGTGTAAGCCTCTGATAGTGTAGACGTCGGAGATACTGGTATCATATCAGAATCAGTCATGGAGACGACCCTGCTAATAGGGTGTAATGCTTTAGGAACGGGAAGTGTTTTGTGGTCGGACTTCTCACCGGAGTAGTTTTGTGTCTTCTGCTGCATTGGGTCAGTGTCGCTACTGGAAAGACTGGACACGGACTCGATGTTAGATATAGAAGCATCGGGCATTTGTTGAGGTTTCTCAGGTTGGGAGGATTTGTTCTTAGTACCCTCGCTTCCACTTGAGGTTCCCTCGCTCTCACTGACTTTCTGATGGGATTCCTTTTCTGCTCTGGTGGTCGAACTACTGTTCTGAGTCTCCTGATCATGATCTAAATCTTCTTCTTCGTCGTCAGCATGAGATCTAATGTACTTAAAATCCAATTCCACAAGCTGAAATAAACCACAGTTAAACTGTGCCATCACGTACATTGCCAACCAAATAATGACATAGGCTGTACC
The DNA here is from genome assembly GCF_011074865.1 of Brettanomyces nanus. Taxonomy (NCBI): domain Eukaryota; kingdom Fungi; phylum Ascomycota; class Pichiomycetes; order Pichiales; family Pichiaceae; genus Brettanomyces; species Brettanomyces nanus. The sequence continues at coordinate 2,204,790 of NC_052374.1, read as the reverse complement.
CTTCTCCGACTGTTCAGTAGTCAACATAGACATGGCCTGCAAATAGGCTATCGGTAAATCGGATACGTTCTGCATGATTCCAGCCAACATAGCTCCACCCACCCAACGATACTTTTTTGTTTTGGGAACGGGTGTAAACAGCACAATAAGACCAGCAACGGCAGCATTAAGAACGTAGAGGATGACGGCTGACAACACGATGACGCCGATAGTTTTGATATCATCAATGGATATATAACTGACAACCCTATCGAAAATCAAACCAGGCATAAACACGAGAAGAACCAAATCACTGATGGCACGGGAGGTAGCTACACCAAGATAGCCCGTCCTCGCAAGAAAAAATCCAGTCAATATGATCATATACATACGTATGATAGGCTTGACTGACGAGAAGATCACTTCTCCAAGAGCTGCATCAGACATGATGATTAGTAAAGAAGGAGAAGATATGCTAAGCAAAGATTTATAGAGGAAGGAATAAAAGAGTGCAAAATAGTAAAAAAAATTACGGACTCTTAGTTTGACAGCATTAGTTCATCTTAGTTCCGACCATCACTCATAAATATGGGTGGGCAAGGTTAGTAGTGCATAAGTTCGCGAAGGGGGACGAATTCGTTTACTACACTATAAAGAAATTTTTTCATACTGCGCCGTTAAGCTTAGATTAGATATCTATTGTCGGTCATGACGGAGTTCTTTTGGGGGGAGCAAACTTCTTGGGTGGAGAACTTGTTTGCCCTTGACGATAACAACAGATTACCGTCAATGAAGATTATTCATAATTTGGGAATTTCGTAGATAATGTAGCAGAGGATAGTGTTGTGTCTGACATTCTATTACTCAATAAGATCTCCTGTGACCGGCTTAACTTTCTCAAATGTCCAAACGTGGCGGTGCAAAAGTAGGGCAACGGAGAAAGTATCTTTGATGTGGCGGTGTGATAAAAGGGATTCATCAATGCAGTTCTTGTATTAGTTCATCACCATGAAGATCGAAGTGTATGAAGATCCCCTTGAAACCTCCCGGTATAGAGATTCCCTGAGTTGTTCTGTTCCATTTGATTTCAATGCTTATCCGCTTCGTTTCGTTCTTCCTTTAAAAGATTGTACTTACAAACGAAATCCTCTTCAGACGAGAATCTTGATTAATGGTAGAAACAATATTGAACAACTTTGCGAATACCTGGCAAATGAGCTTGCCATGAAACAGTTCTCGACAGCATCTTCTGCGAGTGATATTTCCTGTCTACCGTGTGTACATGTTTATAAACTCCATCATCTAACTTCCAAATGGCTATTAGTAGTCAACGATAGAGAATTGGTTGTAAAGGTAAGTTTTCGCAAAACGTGTCATCATTCTTTATTTCCATCTAACAAATAGCTTATTTCTCATCTCTTTCATACCGAAGGAGGGATCCAGATAATAATTCCAACGGAGTCTTGCTCAACTATTCCCAAATCAATCATTTTGACTCAGGTTTCAACATTCATACATCCTCAATTCATTGCTAAATGCTTTCAAATTGATTTTAATACAGTTGAGATCCCAAATAATCACTTCCTCATCTTGGAAGCAATTGATCTTATTACAAATCACATGTCGCGAGCCTCTGAAAACTTCACATTCTCACTCTACTCCTTGGCACAATTGTCTCCTCCATCATCTTTATACTACCAGGAAAACCTTTTGAACCAAAGAACGGATTTTGCAGATAAGCTGAAGTTAATAAAGACTGAAAAGGAAACGAAAGAAGAGCCCAAACTGGAAATTGACTCCTTAACTGTTCATAACCTTTTATGTCCCTATAAGGAAGTGTCTTTTTTGATCGGAAAGCACGGGAAACGAATTGAAAAAATTAGGCTATCTTCCAATGCCAAAATTAAAGTACATCAGCAAGCTTCGTTACATGATAATTTGCTTCTACCGGTCAATATCGGAGAACATGATCCCAGCTTCAATGCAGCCACAAAAAATTACTATTGAAGGAACACAGGAAGAAGTTGACAAGGCAGAATCCCTAATCACAGAAATAATACAGATTAGGAGATTAAACAAACAGACAGATCGATCCTGGTGATATCTCAGATCTTCCTAATAATAGCATAGGGCCTTCTCCGGCTACCATTTAGCTTCAATACATTTTATGTAGTACACGCCCATCCCGTGAAAATTTTTTCTTTTTTCTTGGCAAAGTGAATAAAGAAAAGGATAATTTGAAAAGTTCAAAATCTGAGAGTCAAGAAAATTGAAAAATCAAAAAATTTTTCTATTTTTCAACGGTAAGAAAATTTTTTTTTCAGATTTTTCAGTGAGCTTTGATAGAAGTTGAAGCTTTTTTCCTTCTGTTTTAACTCTCCATTTAGAAAGGATAACCTTATCATTTGCAAAGATGTCTGAAGGAACTTTCCCAGGTGCTATTGGTATCGATTTGGGTACCACCTACTCGTGTGTTGCCGTTTACGACAAGACAGCCGGTGTTGAAATCATCGCTAACGAGCAAGGTAACAGAACCACCCCATCCTACGTTGCTTTCACTCCAGAGGAGAGATTGGTTGGTGATGCTGCCAAGAACCAAGCTGCTTTGAACCCAACAAATACTGTGTTTGATGCTAAGAGAATGATTGGTAGAGCTTTCAACGACGAGAATGTCCAAAAGGATATTAAGACCTGGCCATTCAAGGTTATCGACGATGCCGGAAACCCTAAAATTCAGGTTGAATATTTGGGCGAATCTAAGACTTTCTCTGCTCAGGAGATTTCTTCCATGGTTTTGAATAAGATGAAAGAGACTGCCGAGGCCAAAATTGGTCAGCCAATTCAGAAGTCTGTCGTTACCGTTCCAGCATACTTCAACGATGCTCAGAGACAGGCCACTAAAGATGCTGGTGCCATTGCCGGTATGAACGTGTTGAGAATCATTAACGAGCCAACCGCTGCCGCTATTGCTTACGGTTTAGGTGCTGGTAAGACCGAGACGGAGAAGCACATTTTAATCTTTGACTTGGGTGGAGGTACTTTCGATGTCTCTCTTTTGAACATCAAGGGTGGTGTCTTCACTGTCAAGGCCACAGCTGGTGATACTCACTTAGGTGGTCAGGACTTTGACAACAACATGTTGGATTTCTTCCAAAAGGACTTCAAGAAGAAGACTGGCTTGGACATCTCTAAGGATGCCAGAGCTTTAAGAAGATTGAGAACAGCTGCCGAGAAGGCCAAGAGAACTTTGTCCTCTGTGACCCAAACTACAGTTGAAGTTGATTCTTTGTCCGATGGTGAGGACTTTTCTACTACCATCACTAGAGCTCGTTTCGAGGACTTAAACAGCGACTTGTTCAAGTCTACTTTGAAGCCTGTCGATCAGGTCATGAAGGATGGTGGTCTTTCTAAGGCCGAGGTTGATGAGGTTGTTTTGGTCGGTGGTTCTACCAGAATTCCAAAGGTTCAAAAGTTGTTGTCCGATTTCTTCGATGGTAAACAATTGGAGAAGTCGATCAACCCTGATGAGGCTGTTGCTTATGGTGCTGCCGTTCAAGGTGCTATTTTGACTGGTCAGTCTACTTCTGACGATACCAAGGATTTGTTGTTGTTGGATGTCATTCCATTATCTCTCGGTGTTGCCATGCAAGGTAATGTGTTTGCTCCTGTTGTTCCAAGAAACACCACTGTGCCTACCATCAAGAGAAGAACCTTCACCACTGTTGAGGACATGCAAACTACTGTTCAGTTCCCAGTCTACCAGGGTGAGAGAGTCAACTGTGTTGAAAACACATTGCTTGGTGAGTTCGACTTGAAGGGAATTCCTCCAATGCCAGCTGGTGAACCAGTCTTGGAAGCAATCTTTGAGATTGATGCTAACGGAATTTTGAAGGTTACTGCTCTTGAAAAGTCTACTGGTAAGTCTGCTAACATTACCATCTCCAACTCTGTCGGCAGATTGTCTAATGATGAGATTGAAAAGATGATCAACGATGCTGACAAGTTCAAGAAGTCCGATGAGGAATTCGCTAAAAAGCACGAGGCTCACCAGAGACTCGAGTCTTACGTCTCCTCTGTCGAATCTACTGTCACTGACCCTGTTCTTTCCGCTAAGATGAAGAAGTCTCAAAAGAACAAAATCGAGACTGCATTATCAGACGCTTTGGCTTCCTTGGAATTGGAAGACTCTAGCGCGGATGACTTGAGAAAGGCCGAGTTGAACTTGAAGAGAACTGTCAACAAGGCCATGAACTCTCGTTAAATTCTATGAATTCAAGGGGAATTCTGTCTTGCTAATTAATCGACTTAAATCTTTAAAAATAAGCTTATTTTCAGCGGTGATGTAGTATGTGTAGCTTTGAAGTTCTCTGAAGCTTTAAAGTTTCTTTTTTTTCATGAAATCTAAAATTTTCTCATATTTTCATTTTCAGGATTTTGGGTACTTTCTTTATCTTTCCTTCTTCACAACAGAGATGAAGTTAGATACCAAGTATATGCAATATTTGACACCAGAGGACTGGAAATTGTTGAATGCTGTTGAAATTGGGTCTAGAACCCACGAGGTTGTTCCTACTAAGCTGATATGTCAAACAGCATCACTTAGAAACGGTGCAGGTGCTGCCAACAAGGCTATCTCTGATCTCGCCAAGATTAGTCTCATTTCCAGATTGCGGAATGCAAAATATGATGGTTACAAGCTCACTTATAATGGCTTCGATTATCTTGCATTGAAGAATATGCGAGAAAATAATACTTTTAGTACCCTTGGTACGACTATTGGAGTGGGTAAAGAGTCTGATATCTATTCGGCATTTGGGCCCAAGCAGGAAAGAAGAGTGTTGAAGATTCACCGTCTTGGTAGAGTGTCGTTCAGGTCTGTGAAGACGAAAAGGGACTATTTACGCAACAAGCAGGCTCAAAGTTGGATGTATTTATCGAGGCTTGCAGCAGAAAGAGAATGGGATTTCATGAATATTTTGTATGACAATGGATTCAGTGTTCCAAAGCCTTATGACTATACAAAGCATTGTGTTCTCATGCAGCGGATTGAAGGATTTACCATGAAGATCCTCCGAAAGCATGCTTCTTACAGGAAGTTGTACAGCCAATTGATGCAGTATATAGTGAGACTAGCAGATTATGGACTGATCCACGGAGATTTCAATGAGTATAACATCATGATCAAGGAAGACGGTACATGGGATCCAGAGAAGGAATTAGGATTCGTGGTGATTGATTTCCCTCAATGTGTCTCAGTTGAGCATCCTGACGCAGAATTTTACTTTGAGAGAGATGTTGAATGTGTCAGAAGGTTCTTCAAAAGGCGGTTCAAGTACATTCCTAAAGAAGACAGAGACACTGAGGACACTGATGGATATGGTGAGGAATACAAGTATGCATATCCGGTGCTTAGTCGAGATGTTGAGAGAAAAGGTGATTTGGATGTTCAGGTTCAGGCATCAGGGTATAACAAGCAGTTGAATAGGATTGACAGGGATTTACAGGGAGCAGTTCAGAGTATGAATATAAACGAAGGAGAAGAAGAAGGAGAACTTGAAGAAGAAGGAGAACTTGAAGAAGAAGAAGAACTTGAAGAAGAAGGAGAACTTGAAGAAGAAGAAGAACTTGAAGAAGAAGGAGAACTTGAAGAACCAGAGCAACCAGAGGAACTCAAGGAACTTGAAGACGAAGAAAATGAAAAAATTATAGACGTCCTAAGTTCAGGAGGAAACTTGAAAATGGACAAACTGGGAAACTATATACTAGACGAAGAACACTAATAGCATCGCTTAATCACATCGATAACTCCGACAACGAAAATTCGAGGGTCCTAAAACAAGTCTAAATAAAGCTGATTTAACCGGCTTTCGCCTTCAGGTTTCGGGCATTTTTTTAATTCTTGCATAAATCATACTCCTTCTATTCCCTTGTTTTGCTCTTACATACTTGGCTATTGATCGTCTGATGCTGCTTTCCCTCTTCTTATTTATAGGGATTTGTTTTGCTCAGGTTCGCTCCTATTATTTTAATGCAGAGTGGATTCGTGCCAACCCTGATGGTCTCAAGGAGCGATCTGTTATATCGTTCAACGGGTCATTTCCCTTGCCGGTTATTGAAGTGAACAAAGGTGACCGTATACGTCTTTACCTTACTAATGGCTTAGGTAATACTACGACTTCTTTACATTTTCATGGCCTATTTCAGAACCGCACTAATCATATGGATGGACCTGTCGGCGTGACTCAGTGTCCTATACCGCCAGGTAAGACTTTTCTTTATGACTTCGTGGTTGAACAATCTGGCACATATTGGTATCATAGTCACTCGGGAAGTCAATATAGCGATGGGCTGAGGGCTATGGTTATTGTTCATGATTCAGAGGTGGAATCCAAGTATAAATATGATGACGAACGCTTGTTTTCTGTCAGTGATTGGTACCACGACACCAGTGATGTTCTTGCGGAACGTCAACTAACAAGATACAATCCTACAGGTGCTGAACCTATTCCTCAGAGTATGTTGTTCAATGATTCTAAGAATGTCACTGTTAGCGTTGAGCCGGAAACTACATATATCATTCGCATTGCTAATATCGGCATTATGGTTTCTCAATACATATTCATAGAAGACCACGAATTTGAGATAGTTGAAGTTGATGGTGTCTATACGAAACCTGCTAGGGCCAACATGCTTTATTTGGCTGTTGGTCAGAGAGCATCCATCTTACTTAAAACAAAGAGTTTGTCCGATGTTAACAAACAATTTTGTATTGTCCAATCACTGGATACTTCAATGCTTGACGCTATTCCAAAAGATCTTCAGGTGACTTCCATCAGCTATCTTTCATATGACAAGTCAATGGCCAAATCTGTTCCCAGAAAGGAATTCTATGACATTGATTCTTATGAACCTTTTGACGACTTCAATTTGGAGCCCCTGATAAATCAACCTCTTCTTCCGGAACCTGATCATGTAATACATCTTAATTTGCATATGGATAACTTAGGGGATGGTGTTAATTATGCATTTTTCAACAACTTAACTTACGTCACTCCTAAAGTTCCGACGTTACTAACTGCCTTAACAGCTCCGGATAATCTAGTGATGAACGATAGGATATACGGAGAGAATACAAATGCTTTTGTTTTGAGTGGAGGGGATGTTGTTGATTTAGTGGTCGATAATGATGACTCGAACAAGCATCCCTTACATATGCATGGCCATCAGTACCAGGTTGTTGTTAGATCTCAAGAGTACGAAGTTCCACACCATTTCCAATACGAAAATGCCAGCGAGTTTCCTGAACATCCCTGCGTTAGGGATACCTTGACTGTGAATACTTATGGACACGCAGTAATCAGATTTAGAGCCGATAATCCTGGTATATGGTTTTTCCATTGCCATTTGGATTTTCATCTTGAGCAAGGCTTAGCTATAGTATTGGTCGAAGCTCCAGACGTACTTAGAGATCAACTAAAATATGATTCCCTTCCGTTTGACTACATTCAGACTTGTCTTGCAGCTGATATGCCCACTAAGGGTAATGCGGCTGGAAATACGGAAGACTGGCTTGATCTAGCTGGTCAGAATCTTCAGCCAAAGGCATTACCTTTGGGCTTTACACTTAAAGGATACATAGCGCTTGCCGCATGTGCAATATCTGCTCTTTGGGGTTTATGGGAAATATCTATCTTTGGTATGAGTGACGTCAACAAGCAATTCCAGGACAGAATCGACCACGAGAAGTTGGTAGTGAAGGATCTCATACTGAAGCTTAGCGACGAGAAGGACAGGGTATCAGGCAAGAATCTTCGACAAATCACCGAAATGCTTGCAGAACTCGACGAACTGGATCATAAGTTTGCGCAACTATGAAATTAACAATAACTAAAATCTTTACTAATCTAGCACAGAACATAACATATTACATACCGTTAGCACAAAGCGTAGCGTACTTTTTCTCACTAAAATTCACCTATTCAGAACCTCCCATCATTGCTCCTCCCTTACCAGCATACTGCTCGGCCAACTTGGCCATATCAAATTGGTCCTGTCCAGGTAAAGCACTCATCTCACTATCATCATGATCAGCCTGTGGAGCCTCTTCAGCCTGCTCATCCTCATCAACCCACTTTTCAAAATCAGTTCTGATGTAGTGATACTTGGCCTTCTCTTTGGTGAGTCTTGGCCAATATTTAACTTCTAGCTTCTTCTTGATCAAAATGAAGGCTATATGAGAACCTGCCACATGATAATGGGATAATTTCTCATCTATTTCATCAAAAAATTCAATATCAAGCTTGTAATCATGATCGTCAGACTTGGCAGTGATCTTCAAAGCATTGCTAGAAAGATCAATCTTCAAATCTTCGGGATCAAGAAGGCGAACCGTTAAAAAGATAATATTTTTAGAGGCGATTTTGTCGCTCGAGCGCTGGGCCCAAAGAACTAAGCGATATGTTAGTATTATAATTTTGGTGCATGAGTTCGGATAACTACTTACCTTCTGGTGCAATTGATGTCATTGTGGATGCAAATGTGTTTGAATTCGTAACTATAACTATAACTATTTAGGAAGAAAGAAAGCGATGGCTGATCCAAACATTAAATGAAAAAATGCTGAAAAATATATAATCTTTGTCGCGTCGAAGAACGTCGAAATTCTAGAACATTGTCAACGTCATGTCAGGATGCAAGACTACGTACGGCTGTATACAAGATTTTATTGTAATCGGAACTAAAATACATATCATGGAAAGTCACTCAACGACGTCTGAGCGACCGAGGCATCAGCTTCTTCCTTGAGTGATGGCTCGGAGGCTGAGCTGGAGGTCCACTGAATATTGCAGCAGGGTCTTGCTTAGCCATATTTCCAGAAAAGTTGATATCAGGAGTTGCAGACTTGTTAAAGTTGAATGTAGAAGGACCCGCAAAAGAGCTTCCATTGCCATTGACATTACCGTTGCTATTGCCATTGCCGTTGCCGTTGCCATTAGCAATTCCGAAGGCATTGGGATTGTTGTTATTTTTACCATCAAAACTGAAGGCTGACGACTGAATATGTGATGGGGGAAGCGTAGGAAACTCATTGAGGCTAAATAGCTTTCCCTTGCTGCCGTCATTGGCGCCATTGGAGGCGTTTCCGTTGCCAAATCCGCCAAATCCAGAGGCATTATTTCCCGCCAAAGGTGGCTTTGAATTCTGACTAGGCTGATTAAATCCATTAAATTCATTGGAGGCGTTATTGTTGGAGCTAGAAGATCCAAAAAGCTTGGGAGCAGATACGTTACCGCCATTATTGGTAGTGTTGAAGGAGAATCCATTGCTAGAATTAGCATTGCTATTGGTATTGGCTCCGAAGGCTGGTGGCATACTACTGGCTCTAGAAGTACTTCCAAAAGCAGACGAGTTAAACGTAGTAGCTGGTGCACCGGGAGTAGATGCCCTTGTAAGACTACTACCATTGACCGCTCTTTCAGCTCCAAACGAGACACCGGTTGGGCTGTTGCTTCCAAAGGATGTACCTGCTGCATTTTTATTGACAGCGCCGAACTTTGAGGGCTTTGCAGCGTAACCCCCAAATGAGAAACTGGACTGGTTTCCGTTGGCCGTTGATACAACATTGGCAGCATTCATCTTGAATACAGGAGGAGCAGAAGTCTGGTTTCTGTTTCTCTTTCTTGATCCTCCAGGCTGTTCAGAATCTCCATCTATTGATTGGTGCTGGTTCTTTTTAGAACTTTCAAAGGAAAACGAAGGCTTTGTAGGCACAGAAGTAGATCCAAAACTGAGAGTTGGCTTGCTAGCAACAGTAGCAGATGAGGCAGAGATGGAAGAAGCAGGAGTGGATGTCGAGTCTTTTGAAGTGAAGGAGAACGCAGGTTTTGTAGGAATACTAGCCTGGACATTCTGGCTAGGCAAATGGTTTCCAAAATTTGGCGCGGCTGCAGAGAGTGATGAGCCCATCCCAGAAGCTTTCTGGCCGAAGATAAAACCAGGTGTATTAGCCTGAACCTTCGCTGCCGGCGGGGCTGAACTGAACTGGAAGGCAGGCTTCTTCTGAGTAGGAGCAGACAACTGGAAAGAAGGTGTAGATGAATTTTGCTTATCTGACTCTTTTAGTGGTGTAGGGAGAGCTAGTTTAAAGGCTGGAGGAGCAGACTTAGATTCCGGTTTTGTACGGGAACCGAAAGAAAGCGTTGCGGCCGGGACAGAAGCAGAAGCAAAAGCAGGAGCAGCTGGCGACACCGAATTTGCAAATGGTGTGGATGAACCAGCTTTTGAACCAAAAGAAAACGAAGGGGTATGCGATGATTTCTCAGGTTTTGAACCAAAGCTGAAAGCAGGAGTGACGGTACTAGACTTTGCGCCGATCTTTGTCTCAGTTTTAGCTGGAGCACCGAAAGAGAATGTAGATACAGCAGAACCATCGGCAACAAATGGAGCAGAAGGTACTGGGACAAGGGGTTTGCCACTAATTGGTTTAACCTCAGTCTTATCTAAAACCTTCGGCACCGAATTGCTACCAAAACTGAAAGATGGCATTAACTCTGCCTTTCCAGCAGATTGACCTCGAGGCTTCTCGTGTCCAAATGAAAAGGCTGGGACCGAATCCTGGTGGATTTTCTCTGCTTTGGGCAAAGGAGCAGACACAACATTAGTTATCCTTGGGAGAGCACCAAACTTGAATGCGGGACTTGGTCCAATAGTCTCTTCATCCTGCTCGGTAGTTGATGTGCCATTTAGGAGCTCCCTTGTACTCTTTTCAGGGCTTTTAACTGGTTTCTCCTTCGGAACAAACGACTTTGGCTTTCGGACAGTATCCAGTGTAGAAAGAGAAGTATTTGAATTGAACTTCAACTTTTCCGAAAGCGGCTTTGCCTGAGAGATCACGTGCGTTTCTTTATCAACATCGTCATCATCAATATTATATGCCATCTTCAGCATGAAATATCCACTTTTATTTCGTTTATCCTCGGGAATAGAATCCAAAGACTTTCTAGCAACCTTCTTTGCACGAATAGTTGTTTTTAGGGGAGCAGAATGATTAGCTTCCACAGTATTTATACCCGTATCCATATAAGATGAATTCCTAGAAGATGTCACGCTACGTGAATGAACTAGGTTTTGTGTATGTCTTCTGAGATATCCTAATCTGGTTCTCCGGTATCGATCTGCCTCCATTCTCTTTTTAAGATGGACAAGTTGAGCGCGTTCTATAGGATTTATTCCAAAAGATGCGTTTCGTGACTGGTGTGCTTGATTTGAAGATCTCACCATGACAGACTTTGACCGAGGTGTACTGCTATCTATATTCTTACTGTCGTTTGCAAACCCACGAAAAAAGCTATTGTTGTATTGGGACGCCCCAGATTGTGACACAGAACCATCTGCAATTGAATGATTACTTTCCGGTTGTATAGATCTCATTTGATCACTGCTGTCTTTCTTTAGACTCGAATAAAGTACACTATTTTCACGCTTCACCTTCTCGTATAGGTCAGCTAATTGACGAGCATTTATAGGTGTATGCAAGGCTTTTTCAGATGGTTTCGAAGGTGTTGATTGGCCACAAGACTGCGTGGATGAATTATCTTTGACCTGGGGCTCCTTCAATCTTTTCACTATACCCCACAGACTTGAAATAGACTCTGTCAACTTTGCCAGTTTGGAAGGTCGTCCAGATTGTGGAATCAGTGATACGCCACCATCAGATACATCAGATTCTAAAAACTTCCTTTTATTGGTTGTCATGTGGAGACGGACGGAGTATTACCGAAGATATGTAACAAAGGCAAGTAAGGAAAACTCTATGTCATGTCCAGAAGATCCTCAAGGAGTAAAAAAAAAAAAAAAATTGTCAACCAGCTCAGCCACAAACGAAGATCAATACAGATGTGGCGAGTGTCTTTCTCTCTTAACAGTGAACTGAAGGTGAGAAGTGACTGACTATCCCTCTATCAACAGTAACAGATATTGTGGTTGAATCATGCTTAATCAAGATGAATCGGCGCTTATTAGGACGATATTAGGACCAAGATTGACTCAAATTGTTCACGGGGAATTGTCGGATGATAGTAAGTTTCAGTTTAGATCTCTACTTACAGGCAAGGCTATTGACAAGGTAGTGAACGATGAAAATGGAGCTGTGATGAACTGCTTTATAGTAGAGGCATATTTAAGTGATATTTCTGATAAACAAGTGAATGAAATAATCAAAGAGCTAATTATAAAGCTTCAAATACCCACCAATAGAGATTTTATATGGCTGAGGAACGATGAGCTAAGTTGGCAGAGACAATTAAGGATCGACAACTTCTATAGAATAAGGTTAATGGACATTATGGCTGATAAAGTTTTGTTAGAGAAGGTTGCCTCTGAACTAAGGGTGAAGTTGATAGATCGGTTAACGGCATTTTATGATAGTCAATATTGTCCATGGTCCAATATTGAAATCTCTAATAAATGCACTGAATGCATAGCAAAACTTAATGTTACCAAGACAGAAATTGAAGGGCTAATTCAAAGCTACAAATCTATTCTTGATGAGTTATCGGATATCAATTTTCGGTCTAAGCTTACTAGATCTGGCCATATACGTCTGCGGAATAATACGGAGTTGTTCAAAGATGTCAGCCCATTGTTCGGAAAGTCGTATTCTAATACGGTGAGCAGTAGGGACCTTTTTGTTCGACGGAATCTCTACAGATTGAATGTATTGAAATACCTAGTGGAAAAGTTTAGTGGAATGGAGCTTGAACGTCATTGGGGAGTTGTCTTCTCATTGACTATGTGCTTTCTCGATGACACCCAACCACTTGTTAAAGTTGAAGCGTGCAGAAACTTGCAGCAGATTTTCCTAAAATTGATTCCAGGAGATAACATTCTAACTCGTACACAAGTAAGTCCGGTGGTCTTTGGGAGCATAGTGCCCATAATATTATCATTACCGTCGATGACGCCTAAAGAAACATCTCAAAGAGCCATTCCGGTGGCATACAAAACGATTTTTGACCTGTGGAATGCTACAGCGGAGTCGAAGCAAATTGGTAAGCTTTCAATGATTCTCAACGATTTTATTTGTCCGTCTCTAACCAAGGTAAAGGAGTACCCAGACCTTGTGATGATCCTTCTAAGGGTCATTGACCAACAACTAATACCAGCAGCGGGAGACTCAATGATTCTATTCCGAAAACAGATTCTCTACACTGTTTTGGACTTGTTGATAGATCCTTACATAGTGTATTCCTTGCCTGTGGTTTTTGAAAGTGTGGTGATTATTGACCATTTGGGCTTGGATGGGCTGAGAAAACGCAAGTACGACATCATCGGATGCATATTAAAATTAGAGAAACGACTTGTACGTAGCTACGGCGATAGAGAAACATCGGAAGAATCTACAACGCAATTAGCCAAGTTGAACCAATCTTTCGAGTCCTTAATTGTTCAGTTGGACTTTTCCTCAGAGGAACTGGAACAGATCCGACTTGCACAGCCGCGATTCACATATGTGTCAGAGTAATAGAGGCTGTCTTATATGAGGAGTCTTACTAGTATAAATTATATAATGGCACAACTAAAGAAATTCATGACTCAGTCAACTAGAGGTATGTAGGGAATTAAGAGAGCAGGATACTTGGAGTTGGTACTAACAATGATTGCCTAGAAATCGTCCGGAAGTATAAGAACATTGAAAGGGAAGAGCATGATCGATTCAGAGAGATTGCCAAGAAGGGTGATGGGGGTACTTATTCATTGAAGTACGGTGAACATAATAGAGATAAAAATAGGTATTTGGATGTGCTGCCGTATGATTATAATCGAGTCAAGATAGATGCAGATGGATACATCAATGCGAGTTATATTGAATTAGGGTCTTCAAGATATGTGGCTACACAGGGTCCAATTTCAAGTACTGTCAGCGATTTTTGGAAGATGTGTGACTATGTTTGCAAGAAACGAATAGTAATTGTCATGTTGACACCATTAATCGAGAAGCAAAGAGAAAAATGCTGTAAGTATTGGAGTTGCCAGAACTTTAGCATAGTGGATTCAGTTACAGGATGCAGAGCGATTCAATTAGATTTTATTAGTCAAAGGTATGACGATAGGGGCCATTTTAAAGTTACAAAATGGAAAATGTATAAACCAGATAGACCGGCAGAAGTCAAAGATGTGTTTCACTTTTATTACGATAAGTGGGAGGATTTTTCACGGCCTTCAAGTTACGAACACGTGATAGAATTAAGTCAGCAAGTGGCCAAAGTCAGAGATGCGCAAGAACCGGTGATTGTGCATTGCTCGGCTGGGGTAGGACGAACAGGTACTTTTATCGCTATTGATCATCTTTTGAACTCTATGAAAGAAACAACTGAGGTGGAAGAGTGCGCTGACCACGTGGATCCAGTAGAGGATGTTGTTAGGTTACTTCGTAAACAACGAATGTTGATGGTGCAAAGACCTCAACAATACCAATTCGTGTACGATACGATACGAAAGTACTCAGAAACCAACGGTGCATAGATAAACCAAAGTAGAATATATTAGAGTCAATGAGAAAAGAGAGAGATAGAGAGTAATAAAAAGAAGCTATACATGTAGACGAACGAGCGAATATGGAAGCACGGAAAGTCCTTTCCAGAAAGAAAATCAAACACTCCGTCCAACTTACAGGACTGCAACCAGTACAGCCATATAAAGCTGGTGGTGGAGTCTTAATTCCCCCTTTTCATATCCCTGAGCATCTGTATTTTTCTTCTTCTTGCATTGATAAACCAATTGGAAAGTTGTTGATTGGTAAGACCTGTCTCTGTGATTAGTTCAGCTTTTTCCGAAGAGTTAGGGTAAGGGTGATTCAAATTATCACTCAACCAGTTGAGTAAAATAGCAGTAGTCTTCTTTGGAAGATTTGATCTTCTCTTCCTTTGGATAAAGTTGGAGCGTTTGCTGATAGACTTGGGGGAGACCGAAGTGATCGACGTTATCGGTGAAAAAAGTTGTGGGCACTCCAGAAGAAAATGTTCCCGAAGTAGCAGTGGATACATGAATTATATCATCAAAAGATGAAGACCGAACCGTTTGTGAATATTCCGTGGCAGAAGATGAAACGTAACCAGGACTGACAGAAAATGGGGAAGAAGCACCAGAAGAATTAGATGAAGACATCGACAAATCTGCTTGACGGTAAAGAGGAGTGACAAAAGTCGTCGTTGGAGGGTGATCAAACACCGATGGACTCGAATTGCATCTCCTGTTGGCTAGAACTGTAGATAAAGAAGTCACTGGAAGTGGTAATGGTATAGGTTTAGGAAGTTGAAGATGATGGAGGGATTCCGAGAATGAATAGTCCAACAGTGAATGAATTGAAGGAAGTCGCAATGAAACAGGAACCTTATCCTGTGACTGTAAATTTGATTGTTGAAGATATGATGGATGCTGATGACGCTGGAAATGCCTTGGATGATCTTGCTGTGAAGCATATGAATATTGCATCAAGTCTGAAGGAGACGATGCCAGTCCGGAAATAGGAGTGGGTAGCAAATGGTGAGAAGGAGATATTTCAGGAGTCGTATTCATCATGGTTTACAGAAAAAGCAAATAAATAGGTAGACAAGGCGGAGAGGCTAAGGGGTAAGGGACCACAAAAATGGCAGCTGAAATTCACCGCTTTATATAAGTTATATTAAAAGAGCCGTAAGTGGTGCGTCGTCGAAATCACCAACTATTGAATGCAAGGGAAGAGAATAAAAAGAAAATCCGGAAATACGAAATCTTCCAGACCAAGAAAGTTATAATGGGGAAAAAAGGGAAAGCCAATGAAAGCATGCCAAAGACAATTGAACGAGCCCCAATCAAGTTGTTAAGGCATGCATCTCTGCATTGAAGTCAGCGAACCAACATGACTTAGGGTTGGCAGCCGGGTAAAGGAAATGCCAGTGGAGAAGCCGTCCGTGCCCGTCTGTCTCCGTACGTCTCAGTTTCCCTACTTAGGGGCGCCACCTTCCAGGCTTTTTGACGTTTGTTCTGTCATGAGCAAATCAAAAAGGCCAATCTGCATGTTGGGGTCGGAACGCTCCGCTATTCCATCGGCATGACATTTGGGCTGCCTGAAGTTTCTCATTCCCAAACTAGTAACAATGCCGAAAACGCACTAGAATAGTTCGCGTTTCTTTTGAGATAAGCATCACTTTCGATGTCAATTTTTCATCTGCGCGCTGTCATTGGCTTCCTATCTTCCGTCCGATATTAAGAGAGTCACAAGCAGGCGGAAATAAAGAGTGGAGAGAAACAAATGTCAAAATCACTATCTGTTGGTTGTTGCTGAAGAGCATTCACCATGTCTATTGTAGCCACATTGTATGGTTACAACAACGAAGCATTGACTGCTTATATCAATGATAGCTGCCCTTCCCAATCTGTTTCTTCGCTCCCCCCCCTCTTTTTTCCTTTTCTTACTCTCTCGGTTGACTTGTCCCGGTTCTTCAAACCCGAGCCTCTTAATCGATTACTCTCGGTTAGGCATGAAATTAATTTCGCCAACATGTCAAAGAGAGAACATGTTTGACCTGCCTAACCCTTCCGACAATAGGCCTTATTTCTTACCAATTTGGGAACTGATCCGACAAAATTTTGCAAAGATTTCTGAATCAGGTAAATGTTTCTTAATTTTGCAGGATAAAAAAGAATTAACAACTATGAATGAATTAATCGAGAAATTGATTAATGAAAATCCGAAATAATCACAAAAATTAGGATATTACACAACCGGAAAAATGGTAACTGGAAAATGGAGGAGTAATCTGTTAGTCATTCGTATTTCATCAATACGTAGTTGTTCGGCTTTACAGAGTTACCGATGGTGACAAATATGCAAAGAAACTAAATTAATGCAGACCAAAATACGCTCTGAATACCATACGATAGACATGCCTGAAAATAAATGACTTGTCGATCTTACTTACTTGACAGCACTCTGTCTGCATCAGCCTTGCTAAAGCATGGAGCTTATCCATTTATGGTAATTTTTCTCCGTCTCTATCGCAGACGTCCTCATTTAGATTCCGTGGCTTGCATGAAAACATCATTTTCTCGTCTCGGTAGAAAGTTTATTGTTCGGGCATTTCCGTGTGTACCTGCCTTGTGCCAGCCAGTCCCATTAATAATTATTACATAGCTTTTTTACAAATTGGTTGTCACGGTCATTGTCTTGGCGTTGATGAGCAAAGTGGGCGGTAGACCGGCACACCAGACTTCTAGATCGGCCGCATACTCAATACAGTCGTCTTCACTTTCGTGAAGTCCAATGTCCGGTGCTGGTAACGTAGAAAAAATCAAAGCCGAGTTCTTCGAAGTGTCTCTCATCAGCTCATTGAGAATCAAAAACTGACATTTATTTGGCAGCTCATTAAATGACAATGACGTGGACGAAGTATCTGAATATGACTGAGGAGTGGATGATTTGCCGTTCTTCACAGTAATATTAACATTCTGTACGGCACCTGCATCACAGCTGCTGGACAAATGAACTTTCGGAGAGCATACAGGACTAATTCCGATGCCATCTATGCTTGCGGTAAAATTATTAGCCTCTCTGCCTCCTTTGACTCCATCAAATCCGTTGACCCCACTAGTTACGCCTGACGCGCCGATCACAAATGATCCATCGGAAATCCCCTCGGGACAGGGACGAGCCGTATTCACATGTGCAATATCCTTTTTGATCGTATTTTCCTGCACCTCTTTCTTTTTTTTCGGCTTCTGATCCTTAATAAATACAATAGAGGGCTCGTTACCCTGCGCATCTTCCAAAACATGCGACGATGGCATAGTTTCAGCGGTAAACATCATTGACGAACGTTCTTTCCGTAAAGAATGACTAGACTTCAATGTGTCAAATATAGGTCGACGCATACGGTATGCACTATTTCCGTTTTTGCGTACGGGAGTAACAATGCTGCCATTCATGGTGGAGCCACCAGTTGTGCTCTCTGCAGTTCCGTTTGAACCACCATTGCCAGTACTACCAGCATTGCCACCACTGCCCACCCCGATACTTCCACTAGCCCCACTCATTACAGTGTTGGACCCATTAATAGATGCAGTACTACCTGCACCAATTGTAAAATGGGGTACATGTTCAGAGGCTGTCTTAGGCAGTATGTAGGGACTTGGCAACGCTGAGATGGACGACGCGTAAGAGGTTACTGATTCGGTATCTGATGTGGAGCGGCTATAACTCCAATCATCTTCAGTGGACTCTTCTGTCATCCTATGAATATCCGCCGCTGGCAATTTGTTGGCCACCATCGAAAGTGACACTCCAAGGTTGTTCATCTTGGAGAATGAATACCTTCCTCTATGTTGTGATCGCTCAATGTTCCGAATTGCCCTTGAATTAACTGTTACTGAATTCTCCGTCGAGGAAGGAAATTCTATAGTGTTGTGAGGGGTATTGTCTTGCATCTCTCGAATTTGTTGCTCTTCGTCCCTGAATTGCTTCAATGTCTTCCACCACACATCAGAGTGCAGCGTCTCGTCTATGAGCTTCATCAGACTATTATCTGTAATATGCTCACCCCTAGCTATGTATCTGTAGCTGGAAAATTCGCCTGAGTCTAAACATTTCACTACGACCTCTGCTTCAATCCGAAGAATATCCAATAAAGACATTACACGCTCCCTTTCCTCCTTAACATCCTCTATATACTCCACAAATACAACAACCCGTAACCTATGCGTCTTGTGCCAGGCAGGTACTGTATGCAATATCGCACCCAATTGCAAAATGAGTGTGTAAGTATCAAAATTGGTTGTCATCATGTTTTTGTCGCCGGTTTTGTCCGTAACTTTCGAGGCCATTTGAATCGGATACAAATCAATGTACTTCTTGGAACTCTCGGACACTTTTGGCGCTTCCTCACTGGGTATTAAAAGACGTGGGAACCCCTTGGCCACAGCCACATTACTGTTCAGCAGAGACAAATCCTCCAAGGTTTGAACCCACTCCATCAATTTTACCTTCTGCTCCAACGCACAACTATCTGTGGGCAATTTGTCCATACCTATGTCCACCTGATTGGCATATTGATCAGTTCTATTTTCAAATTTCAGCCTGCTGGGTAGCTTCAGCTGCTCTTTCGAGTAATTCGAAAGATCATAAAATGCGAGAATAGTGATATTTG
Source organism: Brettanomyces nanus (assembly GCF_011074865.1). Classification (NCBI taxonomy): domain Eukaryota; kingdom Fungi; phylum Ascomycota; class Pichiomycetes; order Pichiales; family Pichiaceae; genus Brettanomyces; species Brettanomyces nanus. The sequence goes on along the minus strand of NC_052374.1, from coordinate 2,185,630 downwards.
GTTTCATGCCACCCAATCCGCTACCCAAGAAAACATTTCTGACCCCCCAAGAAAATGTAGGTGCTATGGCAATCTGGACAAACGCTTTGATGTTAGCAAGATCACGAACTTTCTCCCAAGCTGCCCTTTGCTTGTTTAGTTCGCCAGCACGTTGTTGAAACTGACGAGTTACCAGAACGTGTCCCAAAACGTAGAGGCCACCCTTCTTAAGATGATTACAGAACCGTATAAGACGCCACGTGGTTCGTGGATTATCAGCAAGCAATAATATTTGTGGTCGCCAATACTTCACGTTATCCTGACGAAGCTTGAGCAAATACTTACGCACCTGATGATAAATCAACGATTGTGAAACGTCACCCCACTGTTTTGGAGGTGAAACGTAGTGGATGAGAACAATCAAGAAGGCCATAAACGTAATAACAAGACAAGCTGAGAGTCCGTCCACAATAAACATAGCCACAACGGAGGCTACAGTTCCGGAGAACGCTGTATAAACGTTGAAGTAACGGAAACTGGGTCTGAAATTTGGCGCAGAGCCAATTTTAAGTAGCCCACAAGCTACATTAATGGCTATGAAAGTCATAAGAAAAGCCATAGTAATCATTGTGGCAAGCTGGTTGACGTCTGCAAAGAGGCATAGCTGGCATAACAACCAGGAAAAAGCGATTGCATACCAGCCCTTAGAGGGATACTTGTTTGAGCCAAATACTTTGGACAATCCAGGGAAAATTTGATCACGGGAAATAGCTTGCAAAAGCTGTGCGGCACCAACAAGGCCAACAATTATTGAAAATAGAGTTCCTGCAGTTTCACCCATCACAACCAAAATAGGAGAAACACTCACAGTTTGAAGAACCTGTACCTCTCTGTAGAGTAGTTGACGTGGAATAGCGCAACCCATGGTACAAATTACAAGAAAGTAACAGACAACAGTCACAAGAATACCTTGAAGAGTTCCTGTAGGAATGGCTTTAGAAGGATTGGCAAGATCTTGACTCATTGAGGATCCTGCTAGGATACCAGCAGTAGCCGGGAAAAATATACCGAACAAGTCATTAAATGTTTCGACCGTGGCCAATCGAGAACCTGCAGCCCCTGCCGTATAATGAGGCCACAAGTTCTCGAAAAACGTTTCCCAGGATAAACCGGAATAACTAACTCCCAAGTCAGGTAAATCGAAGGGCTTCATAACAATCGAGGATACTGGAATGGATAAAGTGGCAGTGAGAAGCACTACACAAAACAAACCTCCGCAACGGGACACAAGTCCCGCACCAACCAATGCCACTAAAGTACAAAGAGCAAGCACCGCAGTAGCATAAAAAAGCTGCCAAATGCCTTGATCCGGGAGTATCTGTATAATAATGCCCTCCCGAACACCGAAGTTGTATAGTAAAGGTTCGACAATACCTGCTGCATTCATAGCAGAGTTCAATATCTGCCCTATAAATAAGATGATACCAATGGCTCCTCCAAACTCTACACCCAAACTTCGACTGATCATGTAGTAGGCACCCCCACCTTTCACAATACCGTTGGTAGCAATAGCACTGACACTTAGAGTCGTCAATATATTTATACCGTAACTGAGTACCAACAAAAAAAGAGTTCCAACGATGCCCATCTGACCCAAAATAAAGCCAAAACGAAGGAACATCAATATGGAAAGTACATTGAGAATTGTGGGCATAGTGACTCCTGCCAATGTGCTTAATTTAGGGTGAGGGGGCTTCTCTAGTTGGTAATTCACAACCCCTTGAGGAACATTTGAATTGTCCGGAATCTCTGTGGATTCCCTAGATGGCAATCCTGACGATTGAGCACGGTAAGGATTCCCATAACGACGCCTTGATCCAGTTGTACCCGAAATGACGGGGAGAGATGCCGTACCTAGAACGTTTGATGATGCTCCAGTAGATCCATAAGAATCTCTCACCTTCCTTATAAGAGGCGATTTTGAGGAAGGCATAAGATCTGGCAGATCAATCAAGTATCCTCAACGATTAATGCTGCTGAAGATTGCAAAGAAGGTAGAAAGGAAAAGCTCAACACTGAGAATTATCGTTATCTGTTGATAAGCGCGAATGGCCGGTCGATTGACCCGTCTGATTTTGATATCTAACTTCACTTTACTTTCTTACTCTCTTACTGTTCTATGTTTCTAAACCGTTTACTCTTTTTGTTAATCTCATAGTATGTATCGTGAACATTCGGGAGGACACACTGATCGAGGAAGTGGCAGGTATAATAGACATCGCTTTAATCGTTCTGACACAAGAAACAATAATAATTATTCCAGTCGTGACTACCATGAAGACCACCGCTACCACCATCAAGGGAAAGGCTATAAAGAAGAAAATATCAATAAAGGTGAACCATATGAAAATCCTAAAGAGCGATCCACATTGCGTTATCAACGGAGCAACGAGAGACCAGATAGTCCCTCATTAGATGTAAGTACAAATAGACGCTCTCATATGAATCCATCTAGAGCTGAGGAGACTAAGACTCCAGAAACTAACAATAATTTCGGAAATAGTATGATGGTAAAGACAGATAGTAACCAGTCTAATAATGACAAGGCACTTTCACGCAGACAAAAATTGGAAGCCTGGAAGACAAAGAAGAACGCTCAAAAACATTCAAAGACCTCAGCTTCTAAGATGACATTCAAAGCACATTCACTAACAAGAAGGGTCAAACTGGGTTCCAAAAAATTGAAGAGGAGCTTAATAGATGATATTACTGATGATGAGGATGAGCACAACGGTGAAGGCATTGGGAAGAAAGTTAAAAAGGTGAAGATCGCTTTGCCTAATGAGCATGACGAGCCAGATGATCTTGATTATATTCTTGCTCAACTGCAAAAAGTAACAAAGCAAAGTTCTGAAAATCGTGCTGAAATGCTTAACGAAAACGATGCCGTTGATTATAAAGATCAGAAGAGAGAAGATCAAAGCGCAGACGCTGCCAATAGTCTTCTCACCGAGCTTGCTGACCGTGACAAAAAGGAGATTCCGGACCATCCTGTTTCTACCCGGATTATAGAAAAGAATTTTTACAAAGAGTCATCGTTTATATCTGAACTTACCGAGGAAGAGGTATCCAGTCTTAGGCTCCGTGATGGAGTTATCGTTCGTGGAAATAGTGCATCCCGTCCTGTCCTTGCATGGTCACAACTTGGACTTCCATCAAGTATATCTAGCGTTTTAGACTCCTTCAAATTTGATTCACCTACTCCGATTCAATCGGAGGCATTACCGGACATCATGAAGGGTCTCGATTTCATTGGAATAGCCAAAACTGGGTCTGGAAAGACGTTGGCATATCTCATTCCAATGTTTCGCCAGCTGGTTGCCAATAGACTTACTGAAACTGGAAGGCATATCAACATAATATCTCAACCGATGGCATTAATTCTTACTCCAACTAGAGAGTTGGCCATACAGATATTCAGAATATGTAGACCCTTCTTCGTTTCTTTACATCTTCGTGGAGCATGTTGCTACGGAGGTCAGCCAATCAGTCAACAGATTGCTTTACTTAAGAAGCAGACGGATGTGTTGGTATGTACGCCCGGAAGACTTATTGATCTTCTCCGTGCCAACTCCGGGCGAATTCTCAGTCTCTCAGATGTTTCGTACTTGGTTTTAGATGAGGCTGATCGTATGTTTGATTTGGGTTTCGAACCCCAGGTGACCAAACTTGAATCTGCATTGCGACCAGATCGTCAAACTGTTCTTTTCTCAGCTACATTTCCTCCTAAAATTGAGCATCTTGCCCGTAAGGTGCTTCATAAGCCAGTGGAAGTTTCGGTTGGTACGAGAAACCTTCTTAGTAGTGAAATCAGTCAAAAGTTTGCTGTTATTGCATTGGAAGAGAAGTTCACAAGACTACTCCAGATTCTTGGAGAATTCAAGTCGAGTGATCCCAATGGTAAAGTGCTCATTTTCGCAGACACTCAAAAGAATTGTGATAGCCTTGTTAGATTACTTACTACACGCGGGTATCCCTCCCTTTGTCTTCACGGTGGACGAGAACAGGCAGATAGGGATAACATAGTGAAAACGTTTCGTGATGGATTGGTTGATACATTAGTGGCAACGTCAATAGCCTCTAGAGGTCTAGATATTGCAGGACTAAACTTAGTGATCAACTATGATTCTCCTACACATATGGAAGACTATGTTCACCGTGTAGGACGTACGGGAAGAGCTGGTAAAAAGGGAGCTAGTTATACATTCATTACACCTACAGAAGAGAAAAGCGCAAGCGATATTGTTAGATTGTTGGAGCTTTCTAGTATGGAGGTGCCTTCGGAACTGAAGAAAATGGCCACATCGTTTAGAGAAAAGGTAAGTAATGGAAAGGCACACTTTAGTGGAGGATTTGGAGGTAAAGGACTTGAAAAATTGGCAGAGGTTCGTGAGGAGAGAAAGAAGATACAAGAAGCAATCTATAAAGCAAACGATGATGACGGTAACGGCAGTGGTGCAGATGGCGATAAAGAGGAAAATAAGAGTAAAAATGATAGCCTCAAAATGAACTCAGCATCAGAGACTGCGCCTGAACTCAAAATTGAGTTCTTTGATTATCCTATGGATGAGTTTTCTGCGCCGTTTCACGCCACGGTTGGAATTAACGACTTACCACCAGAAGTTCGACGCGATGCTACAAGGGCATACAATCTTGCCAAGATCATCGAGCAAACCTCAGTGTCTATAACTGGTAAGGGTCAGTACTACGCGCCAGGTAAACATCCTGGAGAATCGGATGCTCCCAAGCTATATCTTCTCCTTGAAGGTTATAGTAAGCCGAAAATACAGGAGGCTGCCAAAATGATAAAGGATGTGCTAGTAGAACATCTTATGAGGGCCAAGGATAAGAAATAAATTAGGCCAGACTATGTAACGTTGCATTTCTATAGAACGGAGATTCGCGGAGTCTTCTCGAATCTAAGATTGGTGTAAGCAAGTTGTATAGTAACCATTAGTCACTTCTTTAAACAATGCTTGTGGGTCGCACTCCATTTTCCATGGAGGATCTTCATGCACTTGTTGACAAAGGGGATATTGCTCGGTTATTTAGATCACCGTCATGCTACAAGAAATATCAGAAATTCAAAGTGCTGCTCGAATCCAGCCACATTGACCTGACCACAAATATAGTAGTCACGCAGTTGAAATGGCTTCCGACCAGCATAGATCTTACTTCACCCTCATCAGAAATCTTACCGATGATCCATGCCTCAGATAACCGTCCTTTTTCCAATGTTGAAGATTTGACTATCGTGCCTAACATGTTCCCCTACTATCTGGAAGAGGGTTTAATACATCTTTGTGTATGGCTAAAATTTCCTTTTCCGCCAGATCCTCACAGCGAAATAGGTGATATTTCCGAAGAGAACAAGCAGTTAGTCGAAAAGTACGTGAATCAGACATTTGTGAAAGGTCTCGGATTGACCAAGGATCGTGTCCTCTGGTTCAAGAACTACGCTGCGCTACAGAGTATCAGAACCATTCCTCATATTCATGTCGTTATAGATCATCCAGATCCCATCAAAGTTGCCGCATTACTTGGTACCGGAGGAATACCAATAAAATATACCAAGCTCTAAATCAGAAGAAGTATGTAGATAAATTTAATAGATTATCCTAAAAGGATCAAATTTCGAATTTCAGAATAGTCGTGAATCATTAGACTTTTCACTTTATATGTTTTTTTCCTCTTAACTCATCTTCTTCTTATCTACCCATTTAAGCAATGGGGTTTGCTATCCCTGGGATTGTCCTCAACTATTCCGAGGTACGCCCTATGCGAAACTATCGTAAACGTCGAACGAAGACCAACAATGATAGTGGTGAATATATTCAGCCTGCATCCATATCTGCCCTGCCTTATAACTATCAATTGCAGGTGGTACCCAGGAGGAATTATGAATTTAATAGAGTATTCAGCAGCACTATGGACATTCGGAGTGCAAGGCAGGGGTCTGAAAGACGCAAGAGGAACAAGATAGATTCCCTTAATAGACAAGAAAGTCATCATAAGCATCGACTTCTCACCCTTTCATTGCTTCCTCTGGAAATTCTCTTAAAGATAATTGCCATGTCTGGAAATATCAACGGAATCAAGTTGGTTGATAGATTCTTCTTTGATTTGGTTGATCTACATTATAAACATCTATTAAGATTGTTTATTGATTATTATTACCTCTATAGAATGACATGTGTTGCTTGCATCGATTCTTCATTACAGTCTAATACTCTGACGGACACGGAACATGTGAAAAACTCTTTGGCGATGACTTTAGAAGAGATTGCAAAGAATACGAAGATATTGAAAAGAAAAAGAAGATATAGTGGTGAGTATACATTCAAGGACATAATAGTGGTTATGGATGTTGAAGCTTTCAACCAACCATATATTAGACATGATGTATTCCGTGAATTTCACGCGGATGCCATCTTACCAAAGAAAGAAATAGTTGCATTGAAGGAGGAAGTCTCCAAATCCTTAGCCAATTTGCGAGGCCAGTTACAGGAAGCCTATCAAAATAATTTTACTAGTTCACAGAGGATAGATAAGGATAAGCTGATCGCAAAATATATCAACGAGACTCGAATCGATCTGCCCTTTTATGATTCAAGTAGGCCCAAGAATGTGGACCGCATCATGACCGGTGGATATAACGAAAAACTGCAGATTCTCAGAGATGTATTGCATAGAGATCATGTATTCAATGGAAATCTCGAAAGTATGTTATGGTTTCTATTAGAGCTAAATACTTCGGCTTCCAAAGAAATATTGAAAACAGATTCTGCATTTGGGAAGATAACACTCAAGGAAGTCAAAGGGTTCTTGAAGCGACAGACTGGTAACAAACCGCCAGTATTTCAGGATAATGACCTCATTCTTTGCATCCTTTTTAACACAGATAAAAAGTGGTGTAGATACCTACTTCAGTTTGCTGCTAGCGCATCATTAGAAGAAGATGAATATTTTTGGTCCCGCATAATGGATACCAAGAGATTAGATTGTGTTAGAATGCTTGAGAAGTACGCAGGCCTAGGACCCGGCCCTCAGGTGATTAACGTTTTGGCGGGAAGCTCTCAATAGTTAATATAGATAGAAATAGATCAAGTTATGTAATATATTACATCTGATAACCGTAAGCCTGAGTTTGTTGCTGTTGTTGTTGTTGTTGTTGTTGTTGATTACTTTGAAGCTGTTGTTGTTGAAGTTGCTGCTGTTGGAGTGGCTGTTGTTGAGGGTTCTCTGGATTCTGTGGGTTTTCTAGATTCTGTGGGTTCTGAATGTTCTGTATGTTCTGGGGGTCTTGTGAGTTATGTGCTTGTGACTGTTGAGGTTGTTGCTGTCTCTGGAATACATCGAATGGAGATTTACCTCCCCTATTATACTCATCCATCCAAGGATGGTTCAAAGCCTGCCTAGCACTAAATCGCATGTCGGGTCTCATTTGGAGTAATCCTTGTAAAAGATTTAGAGCCACATTGTCAAGACTTGGAATCAGAATCCTTAAATCCTGAGGAATGAACACATCAAAATTTGACTTGTAATTAGGATAACTGGAAACTCCAGGCCACGTTCTTTCATTTGGAGTACCCATAATTCTAAAAATCTTCATCAATTGGTCTTCGTTCGACGATCCGGGAAAGAGAGGCTTGCCTGTAAACATCTCAGCCAATATACAACCAGCAGACCACATGTCGATGGAAGTGGAGTAGTTTCTTGAACCAAGAAGAACATCCGGTGATCGGTACCATAAAGTAACCACCTCATTGGAAAACGTGTTGACTGGAATACCAAAGGCTCTAGCAAGACCAAAATCACCAAGCTTCAACGCTCCCTTATGACTGATCAATAAGTTCTGAGGCTTCAAGTCTCTATGAAGAACTCTATTATCATGGCAAAATGCAATACCTTTCAATAGCTGAAACATAAAAGATTTAACTACCTGAGGGTCCAATGCACCATTCTTATAGCCATATGCATCCATGTATTTTTTTAAATCCTCATCCATATACTCAAACACTAATGTAAGCTTGTTCTCCGTGTGTATCACATCATACAATGTAACTATATTCTCATGTCTTAATTCCTTCATCAAAGAGATCTCTCTAATTGCTGTAGATGGTGTGCCCTCTTCAGAATCCAAGTTGATTTCTTTGAGAGCCACAAGGGTGCCCAATTGTCTGTTACGGCCCTTATATACTGTCGCATATGTACCTTCACCTAATTTTTCCAACTGTTGAAATTGAGAGGAAGATGTTGACGACATTTTAGAGTACAACGATCAATAGGAAAAATAAAAATGCTTGCAAGCTATTGCTAGATAATCCTATTCAAAGAAGAAAGAGAGAACTAAAGGAGTAGTCTTTTTCCCGAAACACATCTCAACTCACCTTGAAATAAAATTCAAAATTGGCAGCGAAATGCTCTCCTCGGTTTCCTAAATGGGATAATTGATGTGCGACATGAATTGTTGCTATGTCTTGCACATCTGAAGAAAATAAGAAGTCGAGTGACGCGTCTTCAAAGCAAGACGCGATTTGCCTCAGATCTGCTCCATTTGTAGTCTTAAGGTATGCTGATTGATATCACTTGCACTCCTCCACAGAAAGATGTGGTGGTGTCAGAATTTCAACCTAATACTCTCCTCAACGTGATCGCTGGCCCAGGATCTGGCAAGACTAGGACGCTTTGCTCGCGAATAGCATGGCTAATGAGTGAACAAGGTGGATCACTGCGGGAGAACGAGATTCTTGTTCTCAGTCTCACAAACCGAGCAGTTGATGACTTCAAGCATAAACTGCAGAATCTGATGGGGCAGGAAATGGCGGAGAGGGCACATGTCATGACATTCCACTCATTTGCTGCCTCAGTAATTAAGGAGCGATACGCAGATTGGCAACTTCTTGAAGATGAAGATCTTAAAAGATTGTGTGAGCTAGTTCCAAACACTGCCAGTAAGGGTCATTCAACTAATATGTCTACTATGAAGGAGGTTATAAGGAAGGCAAGATACATTACTGAGGATCAACTAGAACAGTATGAGACAAGCGAAATCAAATCTAAGTATGGATTCGATAAAGAGACGTTTCTAAAGATCCGCAGTCTTGTTGGCTCTCATAATATGTTTACTTATGAGGATATGCTCTTTGAATGTAATGATATTTTGAAATCTGGGCCGGTTCCAGAGTTTGTCAATGCTTATAAGGTGGTCATTGTGGACGAATTCCAGGATGTTTATCCTCTTTTGGCAGATATAATTTTGGAACTAAGTAGAAACAAGCATCTCACAATCTCTGGCGATCCAAATCAATCAATTTACGGATTTATGGGTGCTACGCCCGAAAAGAACTGGAAAAGAGTGGCTGCAAATTACAATAAAGAGTCCAAGAAGCTTATAACATTGAGTCAGGCATTTAGATCCACTCCGGAATTACTGCAATTATTCAGTAAGATTTTAGGTCAACGTCAAATGAATTTGGATGAATGCGTTAAGAACTCTGCCAATTTCCCTCCGGTCAGAATGTCGTTTGACTCTATGGATGACGAGCTGAAGTTCATTTTCAATGAAATTCAAAGACTTATTAAGTGTTCTGGAGGTAAGATCAAATACTCTGACATCGCTGTGTTATCTTACACCAATCAAGAAGTTGATACTGCCTATCGGTATTTCAATGAGAGGAAGAAAAACTCAAATGAAGCCGATTTGGGTATAAATCGACTCAACAGTACTCCAAGGTGGCTCAGAACGCAGCTTTCGATCTTAATTCAGTACATGAAAATCCTTATTGATCCAAGGCAGAATTTCTCTTTACTATCATCTCTGAACTTACTTGAACGAGTTGGTTTGGCCACTGTAAACACAATCTACATCAATGCATTGTCGAATAAGATGTATGTCTGGGACTACCTAAATGACGAGAAGCTGATGCAGGACGCGAAGTTACCTAAATCCATCTCGACGTTTGTCAATTTCCTCGATCATGTTCGCTCTACCTTGGATCCTAATAACGCGAATGCTATTATGCAGACGCTTCTCATAATGGGAGAGAAGTTTGGTTTGAAACAAAAACTTATAACTTCAAAGCTTACTGAGCAGCAACTGGAAGAGTATGAGAGTTGTCTTCGTTCAATACACAAATCATTAAGGCAGAATGCCTCTTTAAGGCCCGCAGATGAATCTCTTCTTCAGTTCTACCTCAGCAACTACAATAGTCATGTTCTTCTCGACCCGAAATCTAACTTTGCCAAGTTATACAACGAGAATGAGGTGAATTTCTCCACCATACACACTGCTAAGGGTCTAGAGTTCCCGATAGTGTTCATTTTATCTCCAAACAATTTCAATCTCTCTGATTATAGACGCAGGAGAGTGGTCTACGTTGGATTGACCAGAGCCAGTGCTCTACTCTATTTCAATAGGTTGCGTAATCAGTACGTCTACAGTATTGACGGTGCTCCTGAAACAACTTCAAAGCTAAACGAGAAGGCAAGTTCTAACCCCGATGCTGTTCATCGTATGAAAATGCTCGAGAAAACTGCACAGGCTTATGTCTCTGAATATAATCAGACGCCAAAGATCGCTGTGTGTGGAAACTCACCACCAAACTTATCCACAAATAAGGACCTGTCCAGGCTTCTCAGTGTTATGGGTAGAAGCTATAAACGTACCATGGATCTGAATCTAGGTGCAGATGCTCTCAAATTCGTTCCAATGGTGGTTCGAAAGCTCAGTCATCGCTAGTCTATTTTGCTCTAATTAATCATATTATTTACTTATTCATTCTTCTTCTTTCTTTTCTTCCCCACAGGTTGGTCTACTAGAAGAAACCTGACATCAAGTCCGAGAGTATCGTTATCAAGAAAGCCGACATTTACATCACTCACATTATCCTCGACCAATCGAGACAAGATTGGATATTTATCTACTAAGCCTTTCTTCAACACTAGTATCTCAACAGTTTGTTTGATTCCCAAGGCATTCTTTAGTTTGAGATTTGAACCTTTAGGAAGTTGGATTAACTTCACTTTGGCTATGCTGCTCATTATAGGGAAGTGCAGGTATAGTAGATTGCTTGTCATGTCAAGCTTGCAAACAAACACGTAGCTGACCGTATCTGGATTACTCAAGTTCAACTTCCCCTGTCTTCTCTGTTTGATTTGATTCTCTAACAGTTTCATTGTGCTGTTGAATCCGTAACTAATGTAGTCTGCTTCTTCTGGTACAACAGTTAGATCAAGTTTTTTCTCCTCTTTGGAAAGTTGGTTGTATTTACCTGTATCTGAAAGGACTCGATCCACTAGTAAATCAAGAATGCTCCGCATTATTTTCGGTTCTATATGAGGCCATTCGTTACGTCTAGTATATGGATTTGAAAGAATGGGCTTGAACACTTTTCGTTTCTTCTGGTTAAGACTCCTTAAAGATGAAGACGATTTGGCCTTTGATAAAGCCACCTTTTTCCTCGTCTTCTGCTTATTTGGAATCACCTTCTTTGGTTTTATAACTGTCTTTTTCGATCCGGTGGCCATTTTAATCAACAAATGTGTGTTCCGTGTGATGCTGGTTGAAGGAATAAGCTTGGAAGTTTTCTCCTTTTGTGTTATGTTGATTATTATTATTAGGATTATTTATCGCGATCTATTTAGCTAAAATCTAAAATGGAATGATGGTGGAGGTGTCCTAGGGGGGTGATAATCAGCTTGATTATAAGCAGGAGGCTCAAATGGTGGTGGTTCTGATAGCTGTTGAGACTGCTCTGTATATGAAACAGTAACAGATGATTGCTCCTTACCCTGATTCTTGTTGATATCTTGTGACGAAACAAATGTTCCGTCCTGCTTGTAGTATCCAGCATCCTGGATGGGATCAGGTGTTTCTGTATATAGTGGCAAGCTTGTAATTTGATTCGTGGATGAAGAGAATGGTCCTGATTCAGGTTCCCGGTAAGAATAGTTGTTCAATTCGATGGATGGAACACGATTTGAGAAAGCAGTTGTTGATTGTAGAGATCTCAACCGTCGTCTGACAGTAACCTTGTATATGTAGAATAGGGCAATTGCACAAAGTATCAAGACAAGTGCCACGATCATCAGCTTTCCTTCATAAGTATTGTCCATTGTTCTTGGTTCAACATGAACTTGTTACTAGTATTGAACCAGCTGCCTGGAAAACATTTCAGTTACCCACGCAATACGGTTATATACGAGTAGAAATGTACGGCTGTGGAGCGAACAGAACGTATAAAAAACTCGTTTGACCTATTTTTAATACAGATAAGATATGACATTAGGAAACATAGAAAATGTAACAATAAAGTAATCAAAAAGAGGAAGATGCAGCGTTGCGAACAAGAATATTATATTATATTAGTAGTAGTAACATTAGTTACCCTTTGAGTGAGTAGGTGGAGGGCCTGGAGGAGGCGCATAACCCGAAGGACTGTTTGCAGCATTTGATTGTGGCGAGCTACTTCCTTGTCTTGGCGAATAGTACGCAGAGTTGCTACCTGGTGTGCTCGTTGCTGGAGATGTTGTTTCTTGAGCCAAATAAGCCGGCTGTATACCAGAATCAGTAGGAGGTGACACAACTATGGGCGTAGCATTGGCATAAGTATGGTCACCTGAAGGAGTGGCTCCTGGAGGAGGAGGAAACTCTGTATCCTCCATTTTGGCAGGTACGAATTTGCCATTTTGGTCATAATATCCGACATCTTGTTGAGGATTGGCTTCTGCTGTATATGTGGGGAGTGGTGGTGGAGCTGTCTCATACTGTCTCTCTGATTGATAATACGAAGGAGGAGCCAAATATCTAGAAACAAACGGCCGCCTTCCAGCCCGTATACGACGCAGATTTACGAAGCAAGTCATCGTAAATATGATAACCACGACGGCAATCAAGAATGCAAGAAAGGCGTACCTAGCATTATTTCCAGAGTTTTGGTACCAGCCTTGACGTTTGATAAGTGTGAGAGCCATTTAATAATATGAGTATCTAAGAAAAACAACAGGACACACTTTTACTGATCACGAGAAGAAAAAAAGCTTGATACTTATGATAAGCAAGAAGGCTGTGGTGAACGAGATAAACCAAGTCATCAACTATTTCTCTGTGTCACTGATATTTTTTTTACGGGGGCGCAAATCAGAATCAGAATCATTACCGAGGGAGATATATTCAGTTAAAGCCGAGCTGCTACAGAATCTTTATAGTCTGTTTTTATGAGTGGTGGTGGAGTAGCAAAAGGCCTTGAATATTATCCGATAAGCAATGTCATCTCTTGGCGCGTCTCTTGGCGCGTCTCTTGGCCCGTCTCTTGGCCCGTCTTCGATCCTTATTCAAGCCTTTCTAGATTTTTTGAGGGATTTTCAAGGATTGCTTTTCCCCCCTTTTCACTAAACTCTCTCTTTTTATAATGAGAACAATTACTTTGTCTCAGAGTCTAATCAAGGAGGAGTAGGAAACACACCTTACAATGAATCTTGTATTCACCTTTACTAACCGTTTAGTAGTCAGTCTCGAGATTCCTTAAAACAGCGTATCTATAATTGTCTACAACTAGTAGAAAATGGATTCAAGCAAGGGGATCCAGTTACACTAGTTCTTAAAATCAATCTGGACTCACGTAAAAGGGGAACAGATGGAATATTCAAAAGCAGGTACCTAAAATCACGTGAAATGTCGGTCACGTTTCCTTCGTTTGACGATAAAGAGGCCCTACGGTTCGCCAGATACATCAAAGTTATGAGAATACTTGTTGATAACCTCTGTTCAAAAACAAGTATTACTACAAAAAGGCAAATATACTATTCAGATGTAGCTCTATTTCAGAACCAGAGAATTGTTGACGAATATGTTGGCAATATTGTCGGTTGTTTGGGTGTTAATATTGAATCTTTGGGAATAATGGCTTCACAGAAAGGATTGGTTTTCGGCAATCTACAATTCCAATACCAAGGCCACAAGAATATCAACATCAGCGAAATCGATGGAGCGACACTTATTCCATTGATCTCGTTAAACTCGAAAAGTCAAGATTTTAAGTTTTCCCAAGAAGCTCTCTTTGATGAGATCATCGTGGTGGAAAAGGATTCCATTTTCAGAAGTCTATGTCAGGCTTTACGAGGCCAAAGGAAGTTGATCGTCACTGCCAAGGGTTTCCCTGACAGACTAACGAAAGTGTTTGTATATTTTGTATGCAGTCATTTTAGCAAAGTACCGGTCTCATGCCTTGTTGATAGCGATGTCTACGGACTTCTGATTTACTACGAGTACAAATATTCACCTGCAGTGCAGTTATCAATAGGAACAGGCAAACGGCTCAAAAGGGAAACAATAGCAATAAGAATTGGCGAGCACGGGGAAACGGAGACTATCAGATATCAATCATCATGTGGTCGATTAAAATATGAAGGGGTTCGGTTATTTGATCGCCAGATTGCAAATTTGACAGTGAACAAGGTGTCCGTGTTGTTCCTTCCCATTAAGTTAAGAGATTTTAAGTGTATGATCAAGTTTCTAGGCCGGATCCAGGCCCGTTCGTATTCAATACCAGGCACCGATAAGGAATCAGCAAAACTAGTTAGAGAATTACAATTGGGGATGTTCTTTATGGTTAAGAAGGAAATGCAAGAACCAGAATAAAACTGCTAAACTGAATTTGTATCGGATAAATTATCGACGGCAACTTGCAACATTTTGCCGCTTCATCTAAACTCCTCTATGGCCCCTCCATGGCCCCTCCATGGCCTTCACGGCTCCCTCTTTATTTTCCCCCTCCCTCCCTCTTTTTTCCCCCCTCCCTCTCATTTGCCAGAACACCTGACCGAGTTTGCCGCCAACAAAAAACTTTAGAAATTCGGAGTGCGAAAGCTCGAGGAAAAAGAAATTAATTTGATAATGATCCTCGATCAACGGTTGGATCGGACATCACAAGTTTTACATTGATCCTAGATATGGTAAGAGAACCAAGACTTCGGATCTAACAGCCGGTATCCGTCTCGGCTTAGCTAAGGTACTCTCTAAATTAATAAATGCAGCCTAAGATTTCTTTTGTCGCCTCCTGCTTCTCCTCTAGTAGATGCCTTCCGTTCCTTCCGTCATGTCAAAAAGAGACCGAATCTAGATTGCCTATTTTTCTGCTTTCTCCTCCTCTTTCTCCTCTCAGTCTGTAAGTGGAGCCGGATTATTTTCCGAGTAGTTATAACCATTCTTTCTTTTTTTTCTCCTATTACGTTAATGAAACATCTCCGTTCCGTAAAGTTGTTACGTTTTTACCCATTTTTTCAAGGCTGAATATATAATGAATGTGTTTCTTTAAAAACGTTTATTTGAAATTAGATCTGCGATCTTGACTCACTTTTTTTTGATTAATCCGTTCTTTTTGATATCACATCTATAGATAAGTGCTCTAAGGATATTGAGAAATAATAACTATCGGAGCGAGAACCAGAACCAGAACTAGAACCAGAACCAGGACTAGAACCAGAACCAGGACTAGAACCAGAACCAGAGCAAAAACAAAAGCAAAAGCCTTATTATTGCCAGCTACAACTCTTATCCATCCATATCTTATACATATATACTTCCCTTCTTTTGGCATGACTATTCACAGACATGGGATGTCAAATACGCGTCTTTCGCAACTTTCATCAGTGTCCAGATGTGCAAGTGTTGACAGTGTTTCCAATCTGGGCGGCAGTTCTTCAAGGACTCAGTCCAGTACTTCGCTGAATTCGATGCTGTCATCTTTGACTACAACGCCAGATTACTCTCCTCTTTTGATTCAAACGGAGGTGGGCGATTTGTTGAATATTGACGATCTTGAGCTTTTAGGTGCCGATATTATTGATGATGACGATGAAGATGATGAGGAAGAGGACGACAGTCAAAATGTCGATAACGGCAAGAATCAAATCAATGAAGAAGATGGCTATGACTCTGACAGAGATAGTATGTGTGGTGAATATTCTGGTCGTGGGACCTCAGATTGTACTGACACTACAGACACAGAAAGAAGTAGCAGCATAGACGAATTACTATGTGGTTTTTCTACCAATAATGAAAGTGAGTCTCGATACGATGCTACAAGGTATGATTATCATGAGAAATGGTTCATATGCTTGATTGGCCTTCCTGCTTGTGGTAAATCCACTGTGGTTAGACAGCTTATCAACTTCACTAATATCAATACAGCTACAGAAAATAACCCTGGTGTCAGAATGAAATCATTTAATGCGGGTGATGTTAGACGTAAGCACGAAATAGGGTTGAGGAAGAAGATGAAGTTCGACTTGAGTGATAATCATACTCAGCAAGTGCGTGAGCAGTATGCCTTTGAGTCTTTGAAACGATTGACTGATAGCTTGGTCAATGATACCGTGGATGTTGGTATATTGGATGCTACTAATACTACCAAGGCTCGTCGGGACTCTATTTTCAAGCAGGTTACTAAAGTGTCCCGAGAGTCTCATGTTGAAATACACACCTTGATACTTGAAGTCAAATGTACCAACAAATCCCTTCGTAGATACAACATAGATCAAAAGGCCAACAATGCTGACTACAAGGGTGTTCCAAAAGATCAGGCCATCATTGATTTTCTTAGTCGAATTGAGAAATACGAAAACATTTACGAGAAGGTTACATTCAAGGAGATTAACAGGTTGGGTGCTAAGTATTTTAGTATCATTAATGCCGGAGAGTGTGTTTGCTACGACTGCGGATTAGTTCATCATGATTCTAAGAGGCATCAGCATCTGACTTTCAAAAATGTGGCTCTGAATTTGATCTACGACTTTCTGATGAATTATCGTTGTTTATATGCCATTCCTTATTTAAAGCAGGTCGAGGTATTTTACACAAAGGGACATTATAAGCCCGTGAGGACCGCTCATTCATCTAGTACATCTTTGAAGGATACATTATCTATAACGATGACTTCAATTTCTTCATCGTCGTCTTTGGCCTCAGCTACACCAGCTCCATCGATACCGGAATCTTCAATAACGCCGACTTCCAAAGGAACACTATTAAAAGTTTTATCAACTCCAAGATTGTGTTAAGTTTTGTTTGTCATTACTATCGCATATTATGAGATGCGTTACTCATTAGGAAAAACACCAGAATAGGTTTATCAGTTTCTCTCTTTCTTTCTTTTCTATTTATGTACATTACAGTTACTTTTTTTTTTGCTAATTAGACTTTAGAATTTATGTTTATTGTACAGATTTCACAGTGATAATCCTGGTATACTGAATCCAGGCAAAGCTGCTTGCGGTGGCTGGGCCCTTGGAGTATATGAGGGTGCTTCGTCTTCTCCCATTCCTGAACCATAACGGAAGTCCCCTCTTGGTCCGATATGCTGTTTTTCCATCCATGTCTCTCCTGTGTAGGCTGTATCTTTGAAGCCATGGATATCATTAGGTCTAGCTCTTGACCAAAAGCGCAATGACTTGTCTGCACCAGCAGTGCAGAGAATATGACCCAAAGGATGGTACTCCATCGTGAATATTGCCTTATCGTGAGCATAAGGAATTCTATGTAAGCAATCTGTAAGATTTTGAACATGTGAATCTTTGAGGTTGCCGGGCAAGAAATTGGTAGGGCCTTTGCCGTTCGAGGTCGTCGTTTTAGGGGCAGAACCAACCACTATTTCAGGTTCGATAGCCCTCTTAAGATCGTAAGTTGACATTGAGCCATCATATCCACCAATGGTGAGGATGCTGGAATGAATAGGATGCCATGTAATTGCTGACAAGTCGGTATCGTTGAAAGAGCGGATTGAAACTAGCGGTTTCATCGTACGTAAATCGAATACACGAGTCGAATGGTCACGAGAGCATGCAGCCATTAACCTCTCATTACCAATTTTCTGAAATTTGGCCTTTGTCACAGTATGTTTAAAGTCATGCAATGTAGTAATGCAAGTGGCATCTCTTGGATCCCAGAACTTCACCAAGTTATCCTTAGAGCCGCTCATCACAAGTCCTAGACTGGAATGCCAGTCACAGCACTTCACATCCCAGTGATGGCCCTTTAACACTCTTTCTTCGTGGGCACTGTTGAAGTCCCAAATCTTTAGGAATTGATCATCCGAACAACTAATGAACTTTGAGTCGTTGGGAGAGAAGGCTAAGTCCTGGATGGCATTATCGTGTGATTTAGGTAGAATATTCACGTTGTTGAAATTTGGCTGCCAATACTTGATGGTTCCTTCTTGATCTCCGCTGATTAGCCAATCTCCGTCGTGGCTGTACTCTAATGCAAATATGGGAGAGTCGTGGGCTTGCATAATTGACTCAAAATTGAATGTTAGACCGTTCCATAGAGTGAATTCGCCACTATAAGAAGAAACCAACACCCTTCGAGCATCGGGTGTCCATTTGATTGTATGAATAGCGTGCTTAGCCTTATTTGTAGAAACATGAACAAACTTGGTGGCTACGTCGTAAATCACAGGCTGCTCTTTATTGGGAGGTAATAGATACGCAAGGTATGACATTTCAGGCCTAATATGTCCAAATGGTTGCCGTGTCCGCCTTCTATTATAAACGTTCTTTTTTATCATATATTGGCCCATAGGAGTGAAGTAGTCCACTGTTCTTCTATGCTGCGATTTCTTATCATCATCGTTTGAATTTTGCTGCTGTTGAGGATATTGGTCTCTCAGTGGTGGCAGGGACCCCTGTGGCCTCCTATTGTTGTTATTCCATCGATTATAGTTGTTATTCATTGTAAATAGAAGTTCAATTAGGAGAAATGTGGGTGGTGATTACTAACTCGACAAGGAGTTTAGAGCTTCATATAAACATCGCGTCTCTCAAATTTTTCTCTCCTTGAGATTTTTCAGACTTCAGACTTTTCAGACTTTTCGAGGAGACAAAGGATTCGAAGAAATCAGCAATAATATCCTTACGATTGCCGTCAGATGATGACAGAATCTGGAGGTGTACGTGCGATTTCCCCAATCTTTAATGTTGGACCAATTTGTGCCCTTCAAATCCTTGAAACTGACAACGATACCGTTCTAGCCGGTGAGGGACCAATTCTAAAGGCCTACAATTTTAAAACGGGTGATGTCATTGCCAGAATGCGGGCCTTTCCTAGGAATAAGGTACATGGAATAAGTGTCTATGAGACCGAAAAGCCTGAATTAGTGGCTGTTTTCGGTGGAAGGTCGCTTAGCGTTATTTCCTATGATCATTTCAAGAAGAATGCTGCTGAATTCAAGGAGTATGCGGTGGGAGACTGGATCTTGGCGGTTGAGTTCTCTCTTGACGGATCGAAACTCTACTGTTTAACAGCTCACAATGTTGTCGTAACTGTTGATGTTGCTAGTATGATGCTTATAGACTCAAAAAACTGTGGCTGGAAGTCTATACTTTATTCTGGTTCTATCAAAGCTCTCAAAGATGGAAGAATACTTATTTGCTCTGGTACTGTTATGAATGGAATTTTAGTATGGGAATTGACTTCTTCAAAGCTATTATACAACCTCACTGATCATGAGGGGTCTATATTTGGTGTGAAACCTTCCAATTGTGGTAAATATCTTCTCAGTTGCTCTGACGATCGATCTATTAGAGTGTGGGATCTCTCCAAAGGTGAGTTATTAGCCACTGGATGGGGCCACGGAGCTAGAATTTGGGGACTTAGCTTTTTTTCATTCGATTCTAATCATGGATTCAAAGTATTCAGTTGTTCTGAAGACTGTACTGCTCGTGTTTGGAAGTATGCCAATGGTTCAGGTGAGCTTGTTCAGCAGAGGCTCATTTCCTGTCATACTGGAAGAAGTATTTGGAGTGAATGTGTCAATGATAAACTTAAGATTGGATTTACTGGTGGTGCTGATGGTAAACTAAAGGTTCATGACTTGGCCCCAGACATCAGGCTTGGATATGTTAGCTGTTTATGGACCGTTTCAGGAATTTCCAAGCAGACTGACATCGGTTTCGAAAAAGTTGAGACCATTAAAAGTTATTATGACTTTGGGTATGGACTTTTTGCGGTGAGCTCTTTGGGTAAATGCTTTGCTGTGAATAATAGCCATCAGTGGAATCATTTGTTTGAAGATGCCAGATTCGCTCGTTTTTCGTTGGTGACAGGGTTTAAGCATACTGGGATTGTTGTTCTTTGTAACAAGTCTGGAATTATGATTTTGTTGAAGTTTGACTCCACTTGTAACCTACTTTCCCGTTCAGAAATCCTAATTCCCACTATATCCCGATTGGGTAACATCTTGACCTCTAGTACCAATGATAAATTATTACTCTTGGCTGAATCGCCTAATCCCCAGGATTGTTTGGTCCTTCAGGAGATTGATGAGGCAACTTCAAAAGTAATATACACTTCTCTGTTGGTTAAACCCCAGGAGAACATTGCCATTAGTTCTCTACTCTACGATGCAGATACTCAATACTTGGTGGTTGGCTCTCGTTTTGCAACTATTATTCTTTACGATATGTCCATCGGCACTGAAGTACCGGTTTGTGCCTATTATAAAAACCAAGTGAAAGGTGACACGGTATCGGAATTGCTGGTTGCAAGTGCTGATAAG
The DNA here is from genome assembly GCF_011074865.1 of Brettanomyces nanus. Taxonomy (NCBI): domain Eukaryota; kingdom Fungi; phylum Ascomycota; class Pichiomycetes; order Pichiales; family Pichiaceae; genus Brettanomyces; species Brettanomyces nanus. Next base: position 2,165,036 of record NC_052374.1, on the reverse strand, counting down.
ATTTCAAGAGAACTATCGTTTTACGTGACTATGAAAGATGGCCGTTTTTATATCATTAAGGTTGGAACAAATCGGCAGATGGAGATTTTGGAAGATAATAGACTTCAAAGAGGATTCCTTGAAGGTCTGCTGATTGGAAGTAATGGCGAATTGCTGTTGTATGGCTTCAAATCTGACTGCTTCTACGTGTGGAATGAAACTACTCAAGATGAGATAGTTCGGATTGTGTGTGGTGGACCTCACAGGCAATGGAGTTTTTACTACTGGCATGAAGAAGGAAAATTGAGGTTTCGTTTTGTGTTTACTAGGGCTTCCGATATAATGATGGTCCAAAATGGTTCGCAGCAGTTTGTTGATTATCTTAATGTTGGATTACACGGTAGAGAGATTAGAAGTATGGCTGTTATGAATGGGCCTAGCGAAAATGAGAAGTTGTTGATTTCAGGAGGAGAGGATACTACGGTAAAGCTTTCTGAATTGAAAATGGATGGGACTATAAAGTTATTGTGGACCCAGCGACAGCACGGCTCCGGATTGCAGTCTGTTCATGTAGTGAACGATGAATATGTGATGAGTTCGTCTGCTAGAGAGGAGTTATACTTATGGAAGGTATCTCAGGCCACAGGCAAGCCGTCCATCTGTCTTTATAGAACAATCAGGCCTATATCTAAGCATCCGGATTTACGTGTGATGGACTTTGATACATTAGAAATCAAGGACAAGGGTAAACCCATTGGCTTTATAGTGGCCACAGTCTATTCAAATTCTCTCATTTGTCTCTGGTATTTCAACTATGTCGAGAAGAGCTATAAAATGTTTGTCAACGATTACTACAGACAGTGTTGTATTCTCAGCGTTCATTTCATGATTCTTCGAGGTAAAATATATCTTACTGCTGCTTCAACAAACGGATATCTATCTATCTACAATGTGGATTCATTGTTGTCAAAGTACTTCGAACTGGGAAGTGGTAACACCCTCATAATGACTGGTGACGGAACTTTTGAGGTGTCGAAATTAGGTCGTTTAATTGTTGATAAACAGCTTCATCAATCTTCTATTAAGGCTCTTGACTACCGATATGTTTCTGAATCTGAAATCGTCATTGTGACTGGTGGAGATGACAATTCTCTCATTCTTAGTAAAATAAACATGAAAAATGATGCAGAGTCTGATTCTGTGCAGGTGGAGGTTTTATCTTACATTTCCGATGCGGCAGCATCCACTATTACCTGCGTTAATATGATAGACGAAAATAGAGTTGTGGTATCTTCTGTGGACCAGAAGTTTAGAGTTTGGAGTATTAAGGGAGGAAATCTTCAGTTATTAGATGACGAGTATACTACAGTTGCAGATATTGGCTGTGCAGTGGTTTCTGAGTTCAATGGAGTCAAGATGGTCCTTATTGGAGGAGCAGGAGTCTCAGTATGGAAATTGAATGAATAAACTATATATTTATTGAGTCTATGTGCAAGATAAATACTTCAATGAAGTCTATTCAAGCCTGCTTTTGCTTGTGCTTAGGGTTTGCCTTGCAAAGTACATACACTCTCCCCTTTCTTCTTGCAATGTAGCACTTTGGACACATCCTTTTAACTGATGTCTTCACCTTATAAGTTCTGGCCATTATGTTCATTATGGTATTCGACGTGAAAGAGGTTCGGCCACTAACCATCGTGAGTCCCGTTCTTAAACCCGAGAAAAGCATCGCAATACAAAGTAAATGATCGACAATGAAGAGAGAGAAAGACAGGGGATGTCTTCTTAACTAAGATTACCTTTTACTTCAGACAAAAGAAAAAGTTGAACATCTGATTCCCGATTTTACTTTGGCAGACAAATAGCGTTCGTGGTACTGAGACCCTCACCGTTTTAAGCTGTGAGGTTCTTTTGGATTCCTGAGTCATTGTTGTTTGTTCTCTGATCTGTTCCTATTTTACTTATTCGTGTATAGCTAATAATTATGGAAGGATGGGGCGAGCTTCTTCAAATACCGGCAATTAAAGTGCCGAGATCTGCTAGAACTTCAGGCCAAACTATGCAGAAGAGCATAACTTCACTTATCTTTGACGACTCTCACGATTTAATCTGGCTGGGTGACTCTTCCGGTTATCTTTATTCATTTTACGGTCTTAAATTGCAGCCCTATGTGTCGTGTCATGCTCATAAGGGTCCAATTAATCAAATTCTTGGTCATAAGAAGGGAATTGTTTCACTTTCAAGTCGTGCCGTACGTCTAGGCACCATTGAAGGTACCCCTATCTATCAGGTTACGTGTTCTCCTGAACATGGCGGTCTCAGGTGTATGTCTTATACTTCCAATACTCAAACAGAGCTTTTGGTGGGTGGTAAAGCGTCGTCTACCAGAAGTAGGATTTTCAAAGTAGATCTGGTTAATGGGAATTTGGCTGGTTCGATCAATTACGACCATGACTTACTTTTCATGGACACAAACTTAAGGTATGTGATTCTTGGAAGATCCGATGGTTGTATTGATGTCTTAGATCCTAAATCCCAGAAAATTGTCAAGACTTTCCGCTGCAATTCTGCCAGCCTATCGTCTATGTGTGTTCATGACAATATGGTGTTAACCACAGGCTACTCGCTCAAAAAGGATCGATTTGTGCCTGATCCAATGGTGAATTGTTTTGATTTACAAACACTGGATTCCCAACCCCCGATAGCGTTCCCTGCAGGTCCTGCCCATATATATATTCACCCTGTAGTGCCCAATTTGGTACTCATAGCGTCAAACATGGGTCAAATTCATTTCGTTGATATTTATCATCCCACGAAGCTTCAAATTTATCAGGCCGAGTTGACCTCTTATATTACTCTTTTTGATCTTGCGGCCTCTGGTGATTGTTTTGTCTTTCTCGACGGCATGCAAAATCTCCACTTGTGGGCACGTGTTCCCAATGCAATGGCTCCTATTCCCAATTTCACTGTCTATAGTACTCAAATAGGGCTTCCAGCAGTTGAAAGAGAGCCTATACCGCTATCCAATAGGCTCAATTTTGATATGTATATGCCTCCTCTCAATGGCATAAAGCTTCCACACTATGAAGAGATGCTTCTTTCTGCTTGGCCTACTGACATGATGTTTCAGGTTGGGTCTGTGCCCAAACCAATTGACTATGAGATTATACGGAGTATAGAGACCATTCAAGGGTTTAAAGTTGCCCGATATAATAAGAAAAAATTTGGTGCTCGCAATGTCGTGATGCCTTATGAGCAAAAGGAGACACTTGTAGTGCCTAAGTTTATTAGTGAGAAGGAAGAGGAAGAGGACGATGAAGATGATGATCAAGTTTTTGATTACCGGGAAGGCAAGCAGCTTGACACAGCCACTGATCATGAAAGTGGTGATCGAGCATTAACGAGTGATGAAACCACCACATCTTCAATCTCTGGTGCGATGTCTTCCATGGGTAAATCCAGATTTAGCACGATCTCGTCTACAGACAACATACCTGATGCCTTTTGCCCTGTCTCTATTTCTTACTCTAAATTTGGGGTGGATGACTTTGATTTCGCATATTACAACAGAACATGCTTCTCCGGTTTAGAGGCTGATGTCGGTAACACTTATACCAATTGCATTCTTCAGCTTTATAGGTTCGATGCTCCACTTTGTAATTACATTTTATCGACTCTTGCAGAGGACGTCATGGAGGAAAACTCGATTCTTGTTGAACTGGGGTACTTGTTTGATATGATGGTTAAGGCCAATGGACAGCATTGTGCTGCGTCCAATTTTCAGCGAATATTCTCTTCCATCCCGGAAGCTCAGAGGTCAGGATTAGTGAATGAAGAAGGGAAAGTGTACGATGATTACGGACAGAGGCGACTTCTCCAAGCGTTTAATAGGTTTATTCTTGAAAGAATTTCACAGGATGAGAAGCGTCTTTACAATACATTACAGTCTGATAAGATGAATTCCATTATTGGTGTTCCCACGGAGACGGCTGTGTATTCGAACTTTTGTTCTCTCAGTCAAAAACGGACCACCATCTTCCACTCCATCGATGTGAATTCCTTGCCTCTACCACCATCAACTCCGTCCAATATGACTATCTTGAATTATGTTGAGGCTTCAATGAACAAGAAAATCCAACATATGATCAATTGCGATATATGCAAGAGGCATCATTTTATAGATGCATCTCTTCGGGTGGAAGAACTTCCGAAAGATCTTATTTTGAATATCGATCTCACCAATGAGCAGCTCAATGAGGTTCGCTTTCTTAAAGGGTGGCTTGTGCCTGAGTTCTACATGGTATTATCTACGGCCGGAATACCGATGTTGCGTACAAACATTGTTGCTGGTAGCCAGGTAGGCGTGAGGAAGTACCAGCTAGTAGGATATGTTGCCCAAGTTACAGACAGAGTAAACAGAAGTCATCTGGTGAGTCTCGCTCGAGTTCCGGACGAGGTCAACAAATGGTGTCTTTTCAATGATTTCTTGGTGACTCCGATTGCTGAAGAGGAAGTGTTTAATATGAGCTACTGGTGGAAAAAACCTGTCGTTGTTGTTTACAAGTCTGTGGACACCGAAAGCACTTTTGATTATGAGTGTTGGAGGAATTCTCTAAATGACGATATTCTTTACAAAGATCATTTCGCGAAAGGTACTAGAGAAGGTAAGATCATTGAATATGAACTTCTTACCAACAATGAGGCACCACATCCCGGATCTATGGTCGCTATTGATGCTGAATTTGTTCAATTGGTACCACAGGAGTTTGAGATCTCCTTCCATGATCATAAGAAGTTAGTGAAGCCGAAAAAGTTGGCATTGGGACGGATATCTGCGTTACAATGTGAGGGTGAAAAGGAAGGTGAGTGTTTTATCGACGATTACATTGTAGCCACAGAGCACATAGATGATTACATTACGTCCTTTTCTGGTATCGAGCCGGGAGATTTGGATCCAGACGTATCGAAGAGAACCTTAGTCACTCTGCAGACGGCATACCGAAAAATGTGGCTCTTACTTAACTTTGGGTGCATTTTTATTGGACATTCTCTCAAGGGCGATTTCCGAATGATCAACATTAAAGTACCAAAGAATCAGGTGAGAGATACTGCGGAGTTGTTCTATCTTAAAAAGGAGAAGAGAAAATTGAGTCTAAAGTATCTAATCTATCAGTTGTTCCATGACAATGTTCAAACGGGGAATCACGATTCCATTGAAGATGCATATTCGGCGATGAGATTATACAGAAAGTACCTAGAGCTAGAAAGGACAGGAATGCTCGAGTTTACACTGCAAAGGATTTATCTTGAAGGCCAGATGTCGCGGTTTAGAATTCCTCAGTGAGTTAATATTCTTTATGTATAGTAGTGTAGTAATGAATGAGATGACAACTTTATTTTTAGTTTTGTAAGTTAACTAAACTCAATGATGATGACTTGGTCACTTTCTGCTGTGCCCTGGTTGTTGGCTGGAATTGTTGCGGTAGCCTATTGAATGGCACAGTTGAGTATTGCTGAGTTTTCTGTTGGTTCTGATGAGGCTGTTGCTTATAGTACATACTCCTCTGAGGTGTTCCTACCACACTGTTGATTGATGTTGATACAGACGCTTTTTGAATTTCTTCCTGTCTGCTTGAGAAAAAATCTTGACTGTTCTTCTTCCACAAAGCAGCAATTCTATCTTCATAAGCTTTAAAGTCGCCAAATGATTTGGTGCTCTCGCCAATGCTCTTCTTAATATCCACTCCAGGGATGTTGTCAATTTTAACAATGGATTTGAACACTGGATTACGAAACCGTCTAATATTGAGATACTCTCTGGATAGTTTTTCATACTCCATTCGAGTGAGGTTCGTTGTGAATGGATTGTTAGAATCTGACAAGTCTACCAAGGAATTAAGGTTTTCTCTTTGTAACCAAAGTCTCTGTTGGGTTCTCGTCTCCAGTTTCGGCTGTGCAGTAGACAAATAGGAGTTGAAATTGTTAGCAAAAGCATCTTCAACAGGTTTCTGAAATTCCGTGTTAGTGATAGAGCCAGTTTTATCGTTATGCTGATCTCTTCTTGCTGTTATTGCCTGATGCATGGATACTGTACTCGACTTCCGCAATCCTCTGTGATCTCTTAAGTCGTGTGATACCCTCGGATCGCCGACTTCACGAACATCTCTTAGGTCTTTGGGATCCATAAATTTGTGGAACTGTTGTGATCGCAGAAGGCTAGTTTGAGGGTTCACACTCCCATTGTATGCTCCAGCTAAGTTCAACCCTGATTGTTGGAAGATGAGAGATGAGCTGCTGCTGCGTTTCTGCATCGTTGTAGCATCATTGGCAACGCTCGTTTCACTCACTGTATAATTGTTTCTGTATGGATTATCCACATTAGAGGCCTCCTTCCTTGGCACCTGTCTCTGCTGACCCGTAGACTGTGACAATAAGTAAGTTGCATCATAAGACGAAGTGTCAGGAAGATCTTTCTTTGCACTCTCAGTAGGTCCCTCTATCACTTTAACATCGTCATCAAATGACTCTACTTCTTCTGGTTCCGACTCTAGTGCCGGTTGTGGTTCTCCTTTGTGGGTTTTTGGCTTTCCGTATTTTCCAGACTTACTCGCCTCTCTGGATTCACTTTCAGTCTCGCTAGATTCCTCTTGTGAGCTGTCATCCGCATGCGTTAAATCTATGATTACTTTATGTTTGGTGCCCCTTAATGAGGTATTTCTCCCCACCAGATTTGGAAAACTTTTGTTTCTATGAGATGCCAAAAGTTTAGTCAGGGATCCTAGCCTAACAGAAGACTTTGGAAGTTTTAGAACATCTCCACTTGACTTTGACCTTCCAAATTTCGGCTTTTCTTGAGGCCCTGCACCGTTTGGATGTGAAGGAGTCAGCTCACCCAGTCCAGCACATGACTCAGTAGACCTTATTCTGGAAAGCTTACCATATGAGCTATTCCGTATTAACTTACCCGCCGTAAACTGTTTCAACTTTCTTTTTGGCTGGCCCTCATCCTTAAGAGACGTGGATGACCTTCCATGTGAGATTGTGTGAACGTGAGGCATCTTTTTTTGGCTAATACTCGACGCCCGATAAATAAGCGATCTGGCTTTATTAATGGTCAATACAAGATGAAATGCTCGAATTATTATTGTCTTTTTTTTCCCCCTCGATATATTTAACGGTCACTCAGTCAGCCACGCTCACTGAGCCGTCTTACTTATCTTAAGACGCCTCCTCTTATTTTATCTCTCCACCATCTCTTTTTAATAAACCTAAGACATGAGTGACTTCAATCTATACCAAATATCCCGAAATTATCTACAGAGAATCCTCTCTAATACCAATAATGAGTCGTCTTCTGCTTCCTCAATCAGAGTACTCCTCTTGGATAATCAGACGTCATCCATTATATCTATGGTTACCACTCAATCCGAACTTCTTAAGCACGATATTTACTTGATTGACAAGATAGAAAACTTTGATAGGGATAATCTTCGCAACTTACCCTGCATTTGCTTTTTTAAGCCGTCCGATCTTATTCTATCAGACCTCTGCTCTGAAATATCGTCTCCTAAATACAAAAGCTATCAGGTATACTTTAACAACATAGTTTCCAAGTCTCGCCTGGAAAGATTGGCCGAATCTGATGATTTGGAGGTGATTACCAATGTGGCTGAGGTGTTTCAAGATTACTACACGGTAAACCGAGCTCTATTCACATCTGTCAACATATCTAATCCCCTTGGTGGAATTGACACATGGGATCCCGAGTCACTTGATACTGCTCTAGATTCAATCATATCTTTGCTTCTTTCTCTCAAAATTAAACCGGTCATTAGATTCGAGTCAAACTCCAAGATGGCATCGAAATTGGCTTCTTCTGTCAACTATGAGATCGACAACAATTCGTCTAAATTATTCGATGATGCAACTAAGAAGGATGTTCAGCCGTTATTACTTATAATGGACAGAAAAAATGATCCAGTGACTCCATTGTTGTTTCCATGGACCTATCAATCGATGATCCATGAAGTATTTGGCATTAAAAACAATACGGTGGATCTTTCACAGCTTCCGAATGTTGGTAAAGAGTTGAAAACTGTAGTGCTTAATGAGAGTCAGGATCAATTTTACAGAGAATCCATGTATCTTAACTTTGGTGAGTTGTCTGAAAGTTTGAAAAAGTTCATTGATAAGTATAGAGAGAAGACCAAAACTAACTCGAGCATCAATTCCATCAAGGATATGAAATACTTCCTTGAAAATTATCCTGAGTTCAAAAAGACCTCCTTAAACGTTTCCAAGCACATGCTTCTCTCCTCAGAGATTGACAAACGTATTAACGAATGGAGGATGTGGGAAGTTAGTGAGTTTCAGCAGACGATGGTGTCGAACTCCGATACTAGTCATCATCAAAGTGAGCTTGATCAACTTGAACAGTTGTTGTTTGACCACAAAGATAATGGTCAAGGTGTCCCATTAGCTCCGCTCTCCAACGAAACTAAGACAAAGCTTCTGTCGCTATATGCCCTTAAGTACGAAACTTACAGCGGCAAGCAGACTACAAAATTACTAAGGTTGTTGAAGAAAAGTCACTTTCCTGAGGAGTACTGCCACTTTGTTCAGACTTTACTCAAATATGCTGGTGCTTCTGAACGGTTGTTTGATGACGATGATTCCATTTTTGAGCGTGTTGCCAATTCATCAAGTACTCTTATCAATGGTTTGACGTTCGGAAGTCATGGTGATACTAGCAATGTGTATATGCAACATGTGCCTAGACTTCAAAGTATCCTCATGAAAGTTGCCAAATGCAAGTTGAACCTGAATCATTACCCCTACATTGGCAAGCCACAGCCGGAAATCACTGGTTCCGGAAGCAAAGTTCCACCCCAAGAAATCATCATCTACATTGTTGGGGGTGTCACCTATGAAGAAGCCCGGTTGGTTGCAGAGTTAAATAAGTCGAATAGCGGACTGAGGTGTGTTATTGGTGGAACACATATTTTGAGCACAGACGGATTTGTGGAGAATTTGGTAGATATAGGTGATAGTAGTAGATAAAAGCCACTCTTTATTGATTACATGTTAACGGTATTTATTTTCCCATTCGTTAAGCCGCTTTGTCAGCGAGTCGAGTCTTACCACAGACTCGTTGTAGCAGCTTATAAGAATCTTCTGAAGTTCCGTATTCTCTGGGGTTCGAAACCCGCTCTTATCGTCCTGCATTCCGAGTAAGGAGTTCTTGGTATCTTCCTCGCTGGAAAGCTCTAACTGGATGTTCGATATGAACTCCATAATCGAAAACACTCTGCGTTTCATTTCGTTCATACTAATTCGGCTGCTTGGAACGTTGACCCTGAATGGTTTATCTTCTTCAAAGTTGTTCTCTTTCGGCTGCTTCGTACGCTTGCTTCTTTTCGTCCTCGTTCTCGTCTCAGATCTTGATAATCCTTTTGAAGCATTAGAATCACTGCCAGAATCGGCCGTTAACGCTGACACTGTAGCAGCAGCAGCAGCAGCAGTCTTAACAGTAGAAGAAACGACAGCAATGGCAGCTGGAGCTGTTATCGCAACTTTCCTTCTTTTAGAGCTTCTCGTACTTCTAGCATTTTTGAAGGTACTACTGCTCGACTCATTTCCAGAATTGGAATCAAGAACTCTATCAGAAGATGATCCAGACCGTGAATGGCGTAATGGGTGACTATCGGTGCCATTCTCGTCACCTTCATCGGAAGTATTGCTGCCACTTCTTGCTCTGCGCTTAGAAGAGGCTCTTGTATTTCGAAATGGAGGTACTTCTGTAGACGAGACGTTGATCTCTTCAGGTTGAACTCCACTCTCACGTGCGCTTTCCTCTAGTGCCTTCCTCAACATTGCCTCGTAATTGTAATCTCTTACAGAGTGAAGCGTCTTCCTGGATCGCTTATGTTTCCCATCTTTATCATCTGAATCGCCTTCATCATTTGTGTCATCCTTTTCTTCTTCAATGCCAGGTTCGGGATTAGCAGGTATGTTCACCTTCTCCTCTGATCTCTTTCTTCTAGTACTGCGTCTACTGTTTTTGCTGCTATGATTTATATTGTCGCTGCTATGTTCGTTGTGTTCCGCATCCGGATTGTATTGACTTCTCTGTATTCCGTATCTGTCCATGAATAAATAATGCATGTCCGGTCGGCATTGTTCACACCAGTACTTTTCGGGAGCAGTGTTCTCAGTTTTGATACCAACACAGTAGCCATGCTGCCAAACAGAGCAGAGCTCACACTGAATGAAAAATCCAGTATCCACGTCATCGAAATCTGAACCAGAATCATCCGGAATTATCAAATCGTCGCTGCCGCAAACGCATCTGGTCACTTCCTCGATGAGCTCATTGTTGCCAGCTTCTTCATTGTTAGTGGCAGCAGTTTCCGCTTCTTCGTAGGGTGCATCCTCGGTATAGTGAAACCGACGTGACTGTCTTCTCATTATGGATATAATGCTTCACAAAATAAAAGAACCAAAGAGAAAAGATGTTTGTGTTTGTGTTCTCTTTTTTCTATCTTAGTTTTTCCTTCTCTTCGTCTTACTATCTATGCTGTTTTGATAAAACTCAATGAAGAAAAAATTATGAGAAAGAAAAAAAAAGATTGATGAGATGTTTGGTGGTCGGGTTCTTTGTATGAACCATGGAGAAAACGAAGGAAACGATTAAAGAGGGGCCAGTGGAAGTGGAAGTGGGTGCTGCTGAGGCTGATAAACTTATTATGGCCAAAAGAAGAGACGAAGAGAAGCGACTAACCGAGGAGGACGAGGAAGACAATGAGCCCATCGATGCATCTGCACCAAATAGTGCGGGTAGAAGTACTGAGAAAGCAGATAAAGGAAATAGCAGGGGTATTAATTTATTATCAGGAGTTTCTACTCAGAAGAGACGTATTAAGCAAAGCAGGGGAACACGTGAGAATGGTCTCTTTTTCTCACGTGATCGAGGAGATGGGCTTAACAAGGATCATCGAGATGGAGAAAACTCGCTTAAAAAGGAGCTTTCTGCTGTACTTGCCACTACTACGAGTCTTCCAAGGAAGCCAGCATGGATGCCAGAAGAGCAGTATAAAAAGCAATTAGAGTCTATCGAAGTGTACACTGCACCAGAGCAGGAGTTGAAGCGGATTAAAGTAGAAGACAAGAAATCATTGGGCCGAAGGTCTGCCGTTCCATCTCATCCAATCAGTAAAAAGGAACATGATGTGATCGTCAGAAACTTCTATAATGATCAAACTTATCGTTCCCGGCGTCAAAAGAGGACGGAGTCAAAGATCTACAAGTTAAGATCATTCAATAATTGCATCAAGTACATTCTTATCAGCAAGTACGCTACCAGAGGCGGAAACGTCTTGGATTTAGGATGTGGAAAAGGTGGAGATCTGGCGAAGTGGGGCTTGACCCAGATCTCGTCCTATGTGGGCATCGATATCAGTGATCAGTCAATTAAGGAAGCCATTCATAGATATAGAAAATCACGGTGTCAATTCCATGCGATATTTGCTACTGGGGATGCATTCAATACGCAAGTGCCGGAAATCGTGGCGCCTTTCAAGAATGAGGTAAACCTACAATTTGATACGGTATCCATGCAATTCTGTCTTCATTATGCATTTGCGAATGAGGAAACTGCGCGTAGAATGTTGGAAAACGTATCTAGATCATTGAAGCTTGGAGGCATGTTCATAGGAACCATTCCTTCATCGGACTTTATCCGGTGGAAAATTAAACGTTTGCATTCTGGATCCAAAAAATGGGGTAATTCGCTCTACGAGGTAGAGTTTCCCGAGCCTCCACCTAGAGATGGACAGTTCCCAAGTCCATTTGGTAACATGTATACATACTACTTGGTTGACGCTGTGGATCACGTGCCAGAGTATGTTGTGCCATTTGAGAAGTTGAGATCTCTATGCGAGGAATACAATTTGGAACTCAGGTACAAGAAAAACTTGTTTGAATTGTTCAATAAGGAAATTCCCAAATATTTCCATCTGCTACCACCTCCACTAGTGGAATCTCTCAAGCGTTCCGATGGAACTTATGGTGTTAGTGGAGAGGACCGAGATGCATGTTCATTCTATCTTGCATTTGCTTTCGAGAAGACAAGTTAGAATTTACAATGACATGATTCTCCTCATTCTCTAATAAATATTTTTGGCTACCACGCCTAATTCCTCTGTCCTGGATATAATTGGTGAACTTAATTTTTCACTCGACATTTTCAATTAAATTTTTCTGTCGCGCATCGCGTCATCACGATTGCGGGCTGTATGGTCTGATTCTTTTTCAGTATGAGTAGATTCTTCGATTAGTAGCACAAGTATGAGGTTACAGCTCATATGACTATACACCTTGAATATAATGCTTTCGTGCTCTCGGGTTTAGAGATCATATCGGAATGAATGTTCAGACAATCCAAAGAATCATACTGGAGTTGCAGGATGCATTATTTCTTTTTCTGAGGCTTTCTTTTTTTTTTCACTGTCTATATCTCAACATTCCATATCGAAGAGTTGTTTACGGTACATCAGTTTTTTTACAGTAAAGAACGCAAGTCTGCCGATATGTTCACCCGTCAGATCTGGAAAGGGGTAATTGAATATTGGGCTCTGGCTCTGAGAATACTTGGCTAACACCATCACGGATATAGGTCGAAAGCAACTGATGCTAACCTCATATTAGTCTTATCTACTTACCTGTCCCCGTAGACTAGACAGTTTCTATAAATTCTCTTATGTGCCCTTCAAAACCAAGCCCAAATCTTTCGATTAATGAAATTTCTCGCTTAGCCATGACTTATTTCCGTATCTAAACATCTAGTTATAGATTCAATGCATTGGAATGCCCAATAAGGAATGTGATTGTATTCTAGAATTGTTTCTCCATCATCACGATATACCTTCGTATTTTTTTCGTCGCAATGATTCTCGGGCTTCCGATGGATTCGCGGTGAACTTTCAGTGGATTCGCGGTGGACCCTCAGTGGACCCTCAGTGGACTCTCGGTAGACTCCCCGCGGAGCCCCGCATACGGGAGGGCACAAGTTGCCCAGTAGTAATTATATTTCGTGGAAGTCGGCCGATTTTCAGGCGCGTTAGTCAAGCGTAGAATAATTCTTTCTGTGCCCAAGGAACGCCAGCTCACCGCCAATATCGCACAATCAATTACTCGATTGTTTATCGATGCATTGTTAGTTTTAACAATATTTCCTCATTCCAATTGTTCATAATTTCAACTCTCCAATTGTTCTAAATCAACCACTCGATTGTTTAAATGAAAGAGCTTTTATTTTGTTTATCGGCTGCATTGTTTGAATAGATTGGCTGTTCATTATTAGTTGTTTATTTGGGAGTTTCATCTTCAGCTTAACTGTCTTTCGATTTTCTAAGCGAAATCGCCGTTTTACTTGATATTCTCTTGATTTGTTTCTTCTACGATTTGTTTCTGCCTACTCTTGTTGACATTTTTTCTCATTATTATCTTCATACCTGATTTCCTTACATCATCATTCCTTTGCCTCTGATCTTCAACACTTATTTTCTTGGGAAGTCTAATTTCTTTACCATTCTTGAATTTTACTTAGTTCTTCGTATTTACTCTTAACCAAGAGTATCTATCTGCTAGGCTACTTATTACCAATCCTCCTTTCCAAGTCTCTTTCTTTGATTACCTTCGTTTCAATTATGGCCCTTTTCTTTTCTGAAAGAAGAAGACAAAGACACGCTGCTGCTGCTGCTACTGCTGCTGCTACTGCTGCTGCCGGCACCCACGAAACCCGGAAGCCTCTTCCCGATTTAACTGTTAAGACCGTTGTTTGTGTTTCTGGTCCTTTCAATGTGCAGAAAAACCCAATGCTTACTCCTGTTGAGGGACTTTCCTCACGTGCTGTTCCAAGAACTTTCTCAGCCAACACTTCAGGTATTTCCGGCGCCTCTTTGAATAAGTCTTCGTGTTCCAACTACCTCAGAAAAGCGTCAACTTCAACTACTATTTCTTCCGTCTCATCTTCTTCTCTCACAGCTATTGCAAATCCAAAAGGAAATCTCAGTAATAACGTCAATGCTGATGCCAATAACGAATTGCCAATTCTCGTCTGCACTTGTTCGTTCAAAGGAGAATCCCAGAACGAACTGGATGTTCATATTGGTGAAACCCTTAGGCTTCTATCCAAGTCGGTGGTTAATGGTTGGATTTTTGCTCACTCTATAGACTGTAAGGAGCGGACTGGTTGGATTCCTAAAGATTGTGTTAAGATCTTGGACATGATGTCCACCTACTCCTACGGAGCAGCGCGGTCGTTTAGTGGTTCTAGTTCCAGCTCTCTCCCTCTTGCAGCGTCTAGTTTACCCTCTCCCGCTCTCTCTGTCAAATCTCCTCTACATGGCTCTGCACATTCTTGGGTTCAACCTCAGTCTCAGCTCCATCGCTCGCAACAGCAGTTAGAAACGCCTCCTGGTACACCTCTTATCGGCCCTCTCGACAGTAAGCCACACCCGAGCGCTTCTCGAAGCGCTACAACCCCTCCAATGTCCACTACACAGAGTTTCGGCAGGCTTATCTCCGTCCTAGAAGGATCCGCATCTCCTACCGCGTCACCCTTTGAAAGCAAATACTCTGTAGCCTCTGATTTCCCCTACAAGAACATTTCTGTCTGTTCTGTTCATTGCACCAACAATAGGTACTGGTATAGAGTGGATACCCTGAACGCTTCTACCCAAATTCACTTATGTCGATTCTACCAGGACTTCTACGATTTGCAAGTGGAGATCTTAGAGAACAGAGAGCTAATCGGTGACGACTTTAAAGACCTGCCAAAGCTTCCAAGTCTTATTTCTCCCACTGATAACTTTTCTCAAAGTAATATGACCTCTCGTTGTATCGGCCTCAATCGCTACTTGCACACTATTATGTCTAGAATTGAATACACCCATAATCAGTTGCTTTACTGCATTCTGATGGCGTGGCTTGATATCAGATCGGGAGACTTTGAGCACACTTCGCACCTGCCTGATCACGAGATAATTAGGCTTCTGGAACCTAAGCACATGCGGAAAAGAATCGACTTTTCTGCTGTTAAGGCCAGTGCTCATTCCGCTCCAACAATTCCTATCCCTTCTCCTAAAAGTGAGTCTGACTCGACTCCATTGGCTTCAATGAATAATGGTGATCGGCTGAATATAGATGACCAGCCAACTTTTCCTCTTTTCTGCAACTCATCGGTTGACGTCGTCTCTGATTCTTCTGCCTATGACGTTTCTTCCATTCAAGACAAGGTTCCTCCAAGGTCGATGTACCGCAGAGCCTCTAGTAACTCCAGTAGCAGTATCAGTGGGAGTCGTGCACATTCGCATAGTGATTCTCGTGTGCTAACGTTCAAGATCTTCTATAATGAAGAGATTCTTGTTTTGAAGCTAGCCAAAGGTACAAGCTTCCACGATTTAAAACTGCAAATTGCTAGCCAAATCAACAAATACCTTAGCGATTTTCAGCTCACTTATAGAGATGGCAAAGCTGCATTGTTCAAGCCCTTGAGATCTAGCGTTGATCTTTCGTTTTGTGCCAAAGAGGCTGTTAGGTTTGGTGCTAACATTATTACGCTAAAAGTCTCTATGTGACACCATCATCAATTATGTACAATATTTCTTCTTCTTTTTATCCTTCTTTCCGATTACTTGGGTGATCTTATCTTATTCTTTTCTTCTTCTTCTTTGTCCTTCGCCGTCTATCTATTCGCTCTTTTCTATCTTCTAAGCTCCGAATACCAATTATCATCAATTTCGCGTAGTAATGAAAAATTGAAGACCTTCAGTAAATTGATCTCTTTAGCTTTTTACTTCATCTTTCAAGATGTCTCATTTTCATTTTATCGCTATGCTCTTCACGTTCCTATTCGTTACCCTTACATCAGCGTTTTCATTGTCGCCTTCCTCTTTGTATTCTTTAATCCTTGAGAACCCAGGAGATTCAGGAAATTTGGAGGTTGTCAAACTGGCCCAACTGGAGTACAAGACAGACTCATGGACGCTGAACTCACTCAATTCAGAATCCGACATATTACCAGGCAATTACTGTGTGTCCTTGGCAGAGGCTAATTCTGGGGAAGTTGTTGTTCCATGCTTCAATTATGGAAACTTCGCGCACCTACCTGTGACTGGTGTCTTAAGTCTCATAAGAAACAATGGTAAAGACTTTTCTTACAGCTCAATTTCTTTACTGAGAACAATTCAAGCTCCTTCAAGTGCGGAAACTCCTTCTAAAAGTGCCGGTTTAAAGATTCTTGATAAGGAGTGTTATGTAATTCCATCACCTATTATAGAGGATACTACAAGGACAGCCGAGAAGCAGCAGGCTGTCGGCACTAATGCCAATTCTGATGACAATAAAGATGGAGAAGAAAACTTTTTCAGTAAGTATTGGATGTATATAGTCCCAGCTCTTCTAGTGATCTTAGTGGGAGCTCCTCAGTAAGTAATATATTGTATAGATGTGCTTGTTAATATGACGATAATTTTGTTGTTTCCTAGTTGGCGCTAAATAAGGAAATTGTCGAAAGGATTTCTAAAGTTTCACTAATTGGTAGTCGTCTTCTTATTCCAGCGTACATCGATGATACTTTTATTGCTTCTCTTCTGGTGCCTGACAGTTCGCAGTAGAGGAATTACTAGTGCCGAAGGTGCGGCTTGTGTTAACGTTGCAAACAACTTTACGAATTTTCCGTTTGATTGTTCAAAAACTGACCTTGCCTATAAATGTAGGTGTCAAGATAAAGCATTTTTAGGGACAGTTGTTAATTGTATAGAGACATATTCCCAAGATAGTCAAGCGCTTGCTAGTACTTACACCTATTTATTGGATACTTGTTCTGGTCAAGCTCATCAAAAGTATCGCATGGTTCATGTTGCCAGAATTTATGATAATGCCACCCATTTCTTGATAACTATGAGTCAAATTAGCAAAGATACGGCCTTGGTAAATCCGGTGATCATTTCAAAGTCCGCTTATGAGGTTTCTTACTCTAGTGTTATCAATCTTATGAAGCAAAGAAACGACTCGACCTATATGGGATTTGCACTCTATGGCTATTGGGTGCTAATCTTCACTCTTTCTACTGTAATCAATGTGGCATATTGGTGTTGTCCGTATGCTTCTGAGAAAATCGCAAAAACTCCACCCATAAACTGGCTTCGAAGACATCTTATCTGCCCCCAAGTGATTAGACCTTCTCAACTCTCCAGGTTTAAAGCGCCTACTGAAAAGAGTTCACAAACCGGTGCTAGCAAATTTAACTTGAGTGTCATTGAATCAATGTACAGGATGCCTGTTCGAGTGCATGCCTTGCTTCTTTTCCTCTACGCCTGTATTGTCACGATCTTATGTTGTGTCGATTACACTTTCGTCACTCCAAATACGATTTTTCGTTGCCCTAAGGGACAGAAGTTTGTGTATTATGCAGATAGAACTGGAATCATCGGAACAATGCAATTACCTTTGATTTTTCTATTTGCCTCAAGAAACAATCCTTTAACTAAAATCACTGGTTTACCCTATAGGACTTTCCAGGTCTATCATAAATGGGTTTCCAGGATAACATTTGTGCTTTTACTTCTCCATTGTACATTTTATCTCAGCTACGTGCAAGCTCGTGGTGATTATATCGCCAGATGGGGGCTACTTAAATGGAGGATGGCCAACACTGCTTTTATTGCCATTTGTGTTACAACTGCTTGGGGTTCCGTGCGTAGAAGATACTATGAATGGTTTAAGTCCTCACATAAAATACTCTTAGTTATATTTGTCATCGGTGCATGGTATCATTGCTTAACTTTAGGATGGATTGAATATATTGCCGTTTCCTTTTCCATTTGGGCCGCAGATTACATCTTCAGAATAGCTAAAATTACATCTACTGGTGGAGATCTAAAGGCTAACTGCAGGGTTCTTTACGAGACCAGGGAGGAAGGGGAAGGTTCGACAAAGATAAGGAAAATGCCTCATTCCATTAGAATGGAGGTGAACCACTCAGGATGGTGGAAACCGTTTCCTGGTGCCTATTGTTGGGTTTACTTTTTGAAATGGAATATGTTTTGGGAAGCCCATCCATTCACTGTAGTTCAGACTACTACTCAACACAATTTTAACCAATTGGTGTTTATAGTCAGGGTGAAAAAGGGATTAACAAGGAAGTTGGCCAATTTCATTGCCAAGCAACCAAATTCTCAATGCATTATGTCCATATTGGTAGAAGGACCTTATGGTACTAACATTCCATTTAAAGCTTACGATCATGCAGTTTTCGTTGCTGGCGGTGTTGGAATGACTGTGGTTTATTCTATAGCCATGGATCTTGCCCAAATATACACTGCACAAGTTCTTAGAGGACAGAAGAAATCAAGTGAGAAGTCAATTTCTATAGAATGGATGATTCCTAGCTTTGAATCGGTGACAGCATTTCGTCAAGAGATTGAAAAGTTGAGACAGTTTGAAGATATTCTCAAGCTCCACATTTTTATCACTAGGGAACCCAAAGATCCAGCGCTCAAGGAAGTTTTGAATAGGCTAGAAAGGCCAATCTCAAAGGCAAATTCAAAACCCAATGAGCCAATTTCACAAAAGACAATGTTTAGGGATCCCACTATCATTGAATTGGAACCAATGTTATCTATACATGAAAACCCAGAGGACCAAAGTGGCTCTACTGGTCGCGGCAGTGGCAACAACTTCCAAGACGATGAGATGGTTGAATTCTTGGAGGATTTACTGAATAGAAATGGCAATAGTTCCGTTTCAATTGATTTTGATGAAAAGCCAGATTTGACTACGTCACTTCATAAGATCTACACATTAGCAGGACCAACGGCCGTGATAGCATGCGGGCCTCCAACATTAAACGCAGATGTCCGAGTTGTTACAGTCGAGTGCCTTAAGAGAAATAGAAGCGTTGAATACTTTGAGCAGGAGTTACTCTGGTGAATGAAGAAAAAAGTACATACACTTTATAAACAACTATTACCTCAAGAAGTCAATCCTTTTCTGCCGCAGCCCAAATGGGAATATAAATAGGAGCATATTTCCATCCTTACACCTGATTGATGGTGGTGATTTAGGGTGCAAAGATAATCACAGAGGATAGTCCATGGAACATCCTTCACTTAAACAACGGAAATATAATGTCCAGGCAACTTAAGCAGTTAGGAGACGACATATGGAGAAATAAAGTAGAGAAGGTGAACTCGGAGTTGTTTACGCTTACTTATGGATCGATAGTGGCGCAGCTATGCAAAGACTTTAACTACAACTATGACGAGGTGAACAATGAGCTATTTCAAATGGGGTATAGCATTGGAATACGGCTGATTGACGAATTTCTTCAAAAGACACAACTTAGTCGTTGCGTCAACCTAAAAGACACTGCGGAGATCGTTTCCAAGATTGGGTTCAAGATCTTCCTTAACATCACTCCTACGGTGGCACACTGGGCAGCAGATTACAGGTCGTTCGGACTTATTCTCACGGAAAATCCATTGGCAGATTTTGTAGAATTACCGGATGATGGTAAAGCCAGCAAGAAACTCTGGTATTCCAATATACTTTGCGGAGTGTTGAAAGGTTGCTTTGAAATGGTGCAACTGGATTGCGATGTGAGTTTTATACAAGATACCTTGAAAGGAGATGATGCTACAGAGATTAGGGTGAAATTGATTAAAATTCTAAAGGATGAGATTCCGGCGGGAGAAGAATAATACATCAGCTAAGAAATATATCAGAGTAACTGTATGTTGTCTATCAACTGAAATTCAGGTAATGTAGATAAGTTTTAATAAATCATCATATATTTCTTTTGAAGCTGAGGTACTCAAAGGAGATACAACTTATCTCACGGTGACTAGTCTCGTTGATGCCCGTAAAGAAGAACAAGAAGAAGAAGAACAACAGCAACGAAAAGACTAAGAGAAGCTCTCAGATATCTAATTTTTCATGATGAAAAATTTAATATTTGGAAGAGAGCTGAGGGTTCTGTGGAGAACCAGATATTTCTTTAAGCAGTGATAAGAGGATAGTAAGATCCTAGGTGATAATGGTGTCCGAAGATAATGATAACTACAGCTACTATCAGGCATATGTTGATTCAGAAGAGGAGGAAGGAAAAAGAGGTGAATCTGTATCCAATGAAGAGCTGAATAAAGACCTTTCTGCTAATGATATAGTAGAAGAGTATGATAATTCCTCGGAAATTACAAGACCGTTGTCTGTAGAGGAGGGAGATACTCCTCAAAAAACAGACCCCATAAATGATTATATGAGTGAGTTGCAGGCTGATCTCAAAAATGCTCTTACCTTCGATGAGAAGGCTAGCGAGGAGAAGGAGGAAGTGGGTGAACGGGGCGCAATGGAGACGAAGCCAGAACAAAATGCGTCACTTGAGGCCGGCATCAAACTTCAAGAGAAGAGTGATGATGATCCAGAGGAACAGGCAGGTACTCTCTTGAACTCAGAGACTACTGAACCATATGAATTCGTTCCTCCATTTGCAGGTAAACATATCAGTACAAGTGTCAGTTTGGAGGATTCGTTATGGAGGGGAGACAATGGTAATGATGGCACTGAGGGTGATGATGATGATGGCACTGATGTTGAGGATGATGGTGATGATGATCAATACTCTTTCTTCCCAAATGACGACACAGGAAGTGTACTTAATAAGAACCTAACAAACGATTCTACAGGTTCGTTGTCAACAGGCAATTTTTCTTCGTCTATGATAATTGCAGATGAGGGAAGTAACGTTAGTCAGGACGATTTCAGAAGCAAATTTATCAGAATGAACACGAGGGATACTATGAGAACCATCAATACTTCATCTTCCAACATGACTAAGGATGCAGAGAACTATGTAGGCTCGCCTTTGGTGACAGTTGGAGAAGCAGAAAAAGAGATAAAAGAAGAAGAAGAAGAAGAAGAAAAGGAGGGTGAAATTTTGGATACTCTTCCAGAGAACGAAGAGTATGATACTAGTTCGACAACGGTAACGACGAACCGGAATTCAAATAATACGGCCGGTGACAGTACGCGAAATTCTGCTCTAACAAAGGATTCTACTCTGACTTGGGAGTCTCCTGATAGTCACGGCAATAGTTTTGGATCCAAACAAACAACAGCATCTGCTGACTATTCAAACTGGGAGATACCATCAGTACCCAATGTAGACCAGAAAGCAATTTTCTCTTTACCCACTGTTTCGGCGAGATTGCAGGCCTTAAGAGAGAAACGGCAAGAGCTAGCTGAGTTTGATTCTGGGTTGGAGGCTTTCTTGAAAGAGACAGTGAAAAAGGGTACCAAAACTATGCTCCATGGTGGAGATCGACAGCTTGGACCGCATGTCAAAGCTGCTTACGCCAATGCACGGTTGAATCATCATCATTTATCAGCTTCAACAGTGACAACGGAATTCGCTAGCGATATCATACGAACGTCATCGGTGATCAGGGAAAAGGGTAAGAACTTCTTTAAAAAGATGCACTTAAAAACGGTAGGACAGCATTAAGTTTAACTAAATAACAATTTATTATGAATTATTAGTATTTACTGTTTCTTGCTTAGTAAATCTGCTCCAACCTGTCTAACGGTATCGTTCATCAATCCTTTCAGTCGGTGGCATCCTTCTATACCCAAGCTAATCAATCTCTCTAGTTTATCCAACGGGAGTCTATCCTCGCATAAGATAAGATTCAATTTATCGCTATCTCCAACTACACCTATTGTAATAAAGCTCAAGTCTATCTCTTCAAGAGAGTTTAGATCGAGCAATGCAGTCTGATCGTAAAGTCCAACGGTCACTGCACTCACGTAGTCATATAATGAAATACCTGCATCTATAAGAGCCAAGGTTATAGCATTACAACAAGTTGCCAACAATCCACCATCAAAGGACAAAACAGTCACCGTAACCTCTATAAGGGATCGGGCAAAATTATGTAGTACGATGGTCTTGAGAAAGCATCTCTTCAATATGATACTTAATTCAGTCAACCGTTTATCGTTTCTAGGTCTTTTCTTTCTCTCCATAGTGGCAAAAGCCGGATGATTAATGGATATACTTAAAACAGGTGAATCCGGTAACTGTTTAGTTGATGATGATCCGTACGTAGTATCCATAGGTCCTTTGACTAGACATATCACCTCGGAGTTACCCTGCCTCACATAACTGGACCCATCGGATGCATTAGGATGTGTATTTGTTTGGCAATGGAACTGTCGAAGCTCATTCCAACGACGACCATCAATTCGGATTCCTTCCGGAGAATATAGTTCGAATCTGCTCATATTACCCTTACCAACTCTCTTGTAGCATATTAACCAGGATAGGCTGAAAATTTTAAGTATGAAAAACTTGGTTGAGGTATTGAGGTGTACGGATGGTCTGACCATCATTCAATCTTCACATGCTCTGCGGAAAGTGGGTCCGCCGCGGCTACGCTTTGACCCGGGATGATTGATTCACAGTCGTTTACATCTCGTTTGAGTGGGTTTTCAACTCCCACAGATGCGGTAAACCATCCGCCTCGCTTTTTAAGATAATGGCGTCATTCTACAGTCGGCCGCAGCGGTCACAAATTACACATGCAATCAGAAGTGCGTACGAAATTAGTCAAAGGTGAAGGCCGGATCAAGCATAAAATAAATACAGGAATGAAAAAATTAAATCTCTTAGTAGCTATTTTTCTTTCTTCTTTTAGAGGCACCGATGGTACTTAAGTAACTCAGTATCACTGAAATTGTTTGTCTCTTCTCCGGGTTTTTCATTGTACATTCATAATCTTTTCTATTTCTTCAGCAATGTCTACACTTGCCATATCGGTGCTATCACAAGAAGCTTACTCCAAAGGGCTTCAGATTCTGAGGTCAGTATCATCGGGAGATTACTATGCATTGGCTATAACATTACTCTCGTTCATCAAGAGCACAATCATCTACGTCAACTGGACTATCTCGTTGGTGATTATTGTCCCTTATTTGATTCTTGTTCTATGCGATATACTTGTCTATGTGTTTAGATTATCTCTGGACTTCGCATCGGCAGTAATTACAAACATGACTAGCACCACTCGGAAGAAAGAGAAAGTGAATTAAACTCCCAGCTGCCATTTCTTCTTCATTTCATTCATCGCTTTTTATATTGCATACATACATCGTACTTAATTTACTAGTTGATAATCACTATTATGTCGAGTAGACTCAGAAGAAGAATAAAAGTCTAAGTAACACTCCTCGTATACGCTTGGTCCGAAAGTTCTCAGCTGTCTGCATTGGCCATGAGATTTGATCACTAACTGCAAGAAATCAGAGCAGGATAGAGAGAACTGAAGCTATACGAAACTGGGGGAGATCACGACGAGGTGGTGTGGTGTTTGAGGGAACATACCGCTAGGCCCCGGTGGTTCCCAGTGGGTCACGGTGGGTCCCGGTAAGTCCCGGTAGACTCCTTGGGCTCATTTCCTCACACCCACAAATTGATCAATGCGCAGCCAACAGGTACTTAGATACTAAATACTCAGATAATAAATTAATACAGATTCGTTTCTTCTATATTTAACAATGAGCGAAAGCGAAGTTACCACAGATCCTAAGGTTGTTGAAGACGTTAAAGAAGAAGTTGAGGCCAAGAAAGGTGTTGATGCTGCTGCACCTCCGATGCCTAAACGACCAATTTCACCTACCGAAAAGGTGATTCAAGACCTAAGAGACGCCTTTCCAGGTCTGGAGGACAAGTATCTCAAGATGGCATTAATTGCATCTCAAGGTCAGCTCGACCCGGCTTTCAATGCTTTGTTATTCCTTTCTGATCCAAACAGCGATATTCATGTTCCTTCGCCTCATTCTGGCCCTGATGAGAATGAGAAGGTCTCTGCTATGAAGGCACAATCGTCTCGGCAGAGGCAATTGGAGACCGATGAGGCATTCGCTCGAAGATTGGCTAGAGAGTATCAGCATGTTGGTAAATCCCATCGTAACCATTCATCTGTGTCAACGGGTGATGCCAATCACAAGACGATTCCCGCCTGGGCTAAAGATGATGATGATGAGTTGGATGACTTATATAATTCCCTTAGCAAGAATGTAGAGACCGCTAGGAACAAGTTTGGTAATTGGATGGACAATCTTGCTAAGAAGATCAACACAGATGGTCAGGAAACTGATACTTACCAGACTCATCAAGCTCCTACTTTACCACATCGCAGAAAGCCCCAGCTTTTCAGTGCCTTTGGTGCCAACCAGAAGGATCAGCCTCTTCCTCCTGTTCCTTCCAACGATGCGGATGAAGTCGGAGGATTGGCTGACAGAATGGCCCCGATAAAGATGTCTGACGATACTGAACCTCCTGTTAAGGAGGACATTGCGGAGAATACTACGAAAGATGAGGACCAGAAGCACAATTCCTCCAGTAATTGGACGGCTCTTTCCTCCGTTCAACCTGAGCCTGTTCCCAGCGACAAGTTTCTAGTTGACGACAGTGAAGACGAGGATGAAGACGAGAAGCCAGAACCAAGCCAAGAAGAAAAGCCAAAGAAATCGGACGCCTTAAGCTCTTAAGTCCATAAGTACCATATGTATATTAAGTATATTATTATTATAATGTAGTGGAATCCAACTGCATTCTGCGATGATTATCCAGAAATCCAGTTTCCGTATACGAGCCATCTCTCATAACCGTTTTCATCAGCCCCCTCATTATCTCGACTTGGAACGGCTGGAACGGGAAGTTTTCTCCATCCACAGATATAAACGGAAGCTGTCCCGGTTTCGCTCTCGGGATCACTCTAAATGCTTCCACCTTGGAGTGAGTCACTTCTTCTGTCCAAACGTGCAATCCTTTGTCCAATGACAGAAGTGCATCCACCGTCTTGAAGAAGCCCGCTCGAACATCTGTCACCACAATATCCATAGATCCGTCATGGGGTAGAGCTGCAGGGAAGAAGTTGGTGTCTTTGGACACGTATGGCATTTTTCCAGAGTAGAGTAGTCCCATATTACTACATAATTCATCATCCAGTTTTTCCCAGCCTGGTAAGTTGCTGATATCGCACAAGTCGTCTGTCTCTTGGAAAACATCATTGTATTTCAACTCAAAGGCATCATCATCAAGGTCTGCATCATTTGATGCATCATTCATGTGTATCCGATAGTAGTCGGAAAGTTCCTCTATTGTACGGGCAATGTACTTCACAGCGATAGTACAGGGATAACTGCGCCCAGAAAGCACCTGCGATAGCACTCCTATGTCAAACCTTGACTCTCCAATCCATCTCATCCATTCTGTACCGATATCTGCCTGTGCAATAATACCATACGTCTGACTCAAAAATGAGACTATGACAGGTTGATCCTGTGAACAAACAGCCATTAGATCGGTTCTCACCGTGACACCCTTGAGAATTTCCAGAACAGCATCCGAAGGTTCCAATGTTCCCAAACACGAGCGAGACAGAGCATTTCCTGATCCTGCCGGCACCTGAGTGATGACCAGTTTGTTGAAAGCCTTTGCTCTATCCGAGCGCTTGTATAGTCCGTTAATCACTTCATGAGGAATACCATCTCCGGAAGCGCATAGTATCAGGTCAAATTTGTCTATATCCATTTCCTCTGCAATGTCCGTGGCGTGACCACTGTACTTGGTTTTTATCACGGTCAAATTGCAGTGTGCAGCGCGTAAGAAAGGCTCCACTTCCTTATTATAGATCTTCAGAGACAATCCTTTACCACCATGTGGATTAATAAGCACCAATACGGAAACCCCCGGTTTCGAATCCGGATAAGCACGGGCCATCAACTTCTCTGAAAGTATGATAGAATCATCTGTAACAGTGCTGGAAATCAAGGAAGACTCAGAGGATTTAGGCCCAGCTGCAATCGTGAAAACACTGGTGAATACCCCAGTCTTGTGGCCCACCTTCCTCGCATAAGAGACCTCTAACTCATCGAAAACCCCGCTTTCTGTGGGTTCTGACCAGAGAATGCTCTTGTAAGGAATTAGGCTACGGTCGGAAGCTATCGGATCGAAATTCTCGCCTTTGCCTACCGCCACTGCAGCAAATGGCACACAGCACATAGTGCTAGCCATGTCGAGATCATTTTCTTCATCGTCCAGTTGAGGTAATTGACCTTTCAAAACGAGGCCCTCTGTTTCAATGTATGCTTTCATGGAAAAAGGTGAGGAAAAAGATTGAAAGCAATCCAAATACGGAGAAACGGTTGACTAATTAATATATATGAAACTCTTCACATGCAACTTCGCGCGGGAAAATAGAATTTGTCTAGTTTGTTCCGATAAACCACAATCAGTAGATATGATTTGGCTAGTAAAAGTAATGTATTTACTTAGTTGAGAGCTCGTTCTAACTCTCGGTTTATTCTCCATAGCCTTAGCTTTGGGGGAGCTACAATTTTAAGTTTAGTTCGACCTTGTATCGAGTTTCCGAGTCTTCCGAATCTGTGAACGGCCGGTAGCAAAGGATTTTTCAGGGTTTCTGAAAGTCGAAATGTAATAACGGATATAATAACGGATACTTTTGCCGAAAGAGAAAACTGACTGTTTCAAATTGATACAGTTTTTAAGGATATGGGTTGCAAAGCTGTAATACCAACCCCGTTGGTCTGTAGAGCATTCTTTCAACATTATCATCAATATTCCCTCCGCTTGCACTAATAAAATTTTTTCTGGATTTGATATCCCCTCATCCTATTACTCCAGATATTATCTAATACTGATCATATCATTGTCTACAACTATCCAATTTCATTCGCCGAAGTTCATACCAATATATCCATGGCCCGATTGGGAAGCTTTGAGGTTTCGGCTTTTGACGCGCTCATAATTTCTTTTTATGTACTTGAAATTCACTACATTGGTAAAATGTGAAAGAAGACGAAGGACATGGAAATAACAAAGCTCTAGATACCGATTTTCTCTCCAACATAGATAAATTCTCTTTTCTTATCCTCGATTTCGTTTTCATTGAAGAGGTATTCCATTGAACCATTAGCCATGGGAGAATAGATCCAGTCAATCAAACCTTTTCGAACAAGTAATACTGGATACTTCCAGCAATACCTACACACTTTTTTGATCATTCCCTCCTCCGCAGTCTCCTCCTTGTCATCACTCTTATACATGAGATCTTTGGGTCTTTTCGAAATACTCAAATTGCTCTCGAAAATATGAAGAACTGGGAGGCTAAGGATAGAGCTGTTGTCTTCATATTCGCTAATTTGCACCAAGATATCATTTAAGATTTTGTCTTTGATTTTTATTTGTCTCAAAAATCCAGATCTGATAATACATCTGTAGAATCCCAAGCCATATCCAGCAGTATCGATTGGAATCACAGATGCTAATGGATGATCTGCCGGAATCTCGGGTAATGTCGACACCCTAGTTTCAATGAAAACACATACTGTAGGAATAGAAAAAAATGATTTCACAATACTTTCAAGCATACTTGGTAAAAATTGGCCGTTTCCAATGGTAGAGTAAGAAGAACAATAGATAAAGTAGATCTTAGGAATCTTGGGCAAGTTCACCCTTTCTCCATTGCAGTTAAAGGCAGTTGTATCCTTCAGGCCAACAGCCTCTATGCTAATGGAACTTTCATCAGATTCATAATGATCACCATAAACTTGTGGTCCCCTTAGATCAAGAGTAATCTGTTCTTTCTTTCTCACATCTTCCTTTTTTGTTCCAAATAAGTCACGAACGGATTTCCTTCTTCTCGTTTCCTCCTCTATGGAAGCTCGTCTGCACATTCTCCAAAAAATGATAAATGCAAACGAAATCACACTGACTACTAAAGGAAACCAGGCTCCATGAACAATTTTCCTTAAGCCGGAAATGACAAGACACACTTCAAATGACCCGAATATGACCAAGAATATTAGAGAAAATAGCCAATGGTAATGATAAACGTAGCGTAATGTAATAGCAATCAAAATGGTGGTCATAACAAAGTCAATGGAAATACCCAAGCCGTAGGCCGCCGTAACATTATTACTAGTCTTGAATCCCACAGTGGTTAGCACAACAGCCACCATTAGTACATAGCAAGCGACTGGAATAAAAACGCGACCCTTGTGTGTCTTGGAGGTATGAATAAGCTTCAATCTTGGAAAACAATCTAGATAAATTAGTTGTTTTAGAATGGAGAAGCATCCAAGAATCAAAGCCTGGGAGGCTATAACGGTTGCAAGAGTTGCAAGGATAAACACAAACCAATAGTATCCAGATCCAATACCACCAAAGGGAATGGAACTGTAGAACAAGTTGGATGAAAATGTGTCCCGGTTAATCGAGATATAAGCTGCTTGACCAAAATATTGGCACATTAAGCATGGGTAAACAAAACAGATTAAGGTTATTTGAATTGGAAGAGCACCAAAGTGAGAAACATCTGCAAACATAGCTTCAGTTCCAGTGACGCAAAGCATCACCGGAGAAAGAATATCAATATTCTTCTCTCTTGCAAGAAGTTCAAATGCATAGGCTGGATTCAATGCCTTCATAATTTCAGGCTTCTTCGCAATCCAGTAGATACCATCTACCAAAAGCGTGATCATCCACAAGAAAATGATAGGAGAGAAGAGAATGGACAATTTACCTGATCCGAACCTCTGTATTAAGAAGAGTACAATCAAAACTGCAACAGAGACTGGCATAACTTTATTCATGAATGACTCCTTTGCAACAGCGATACCTGAAATGGCAGACAAGACAGATGTTGTTGGTGTTAATAAGCCATCAGAAAAAACCAATGAGCAGCCATATAAAGCACAAGTAAGACTGACAACAGAAATCACACTTTTAGCAAAGCCATCGCTAAAGACACTCTGAGAGGTATCAATGGTAGTTGTCCTGGCTAATGTTAAAAGGTCTTGATCCATGGACAGGTCATTCATACCGTAAGAATCTTCTGTGTTACTGATGGTGTTATTTTCTTCTCTCAATTTCAATTTGCTGGCTATCTTGGAATAGATCGCTATCTGTCCACCTTCGTTATGGTTTGGACCAAAAGTTAGAACAATCAAACAGTATTTCAGAATCACAATCAAGGTGAAGGTCCAGAAAATGCAAGAAAGTCCACCCAAAAGATTCTCTTCATTTGGTGCTTTGTCGGGAAACATACCGGAGAAGACATACAAGGGAGAAGTACCAATATCTCCGTAAATGCCTCCTAAAGAACTGTAGCAAAGCAACAAAGTACCAAAAACCTTATTGGTTCTCTTCCGAGAAAGGAGATTTCTGATGTCAATCATCGACTCACTAATACGAGTCTAAAAAGAATATTAATTGTTTTACTGATTAGGCTGATGTTCATTAGGGGGTAAAGCAAGCAGGATGGCGGTTCCTTTTATACACCGACTACTAGTTGGTGGTGCAGGAGGGGTTCATGATACCAACTGAAAACTTCAGGGGTTATTAAGTTGTCCTGGACCACAATATACTGTCAGCCGGAATTCGCTCATCTTTCAGAGCAAAATATTTGACTCTTGCTTTCTTCTTCAAATGTTTCTCAGCGTAAATTGAGGTGCATTTATTTCACTGAAATTTCCAGCATAGTTTTTTCTTAAATTTTTGTTTTTTGATGTCTTGGGTATTTGGAATTCAATGACCTCATTGTGCATATACCACAATGTTCCATTGTTTTTGAAAAAGATGAGATCGGTCAGCGCGAACGTTTTCATGCATCAAATAAAAGGTTGCAAAATGAGGCGAAATTTTTTTCCTGCCGACCTCAAGCTTCCATTTTAGGATTGAGCTGGATGCCATGCTCTCAAACCAGAGTGCCGAGGTGACTGCTGTTTGCACCCTAATCTAGTGTAAACTGTGGTACATGTCACCGGAGAGTTGTTTACCATAAATTTTCTCATTGTAGAATCACATGCGTCACATAGGAGTAGAGCGAAGCAAAAAATATGAATAATGAAAATTAGTCAATAGAAGATCGAATGGGGGTATTGAGGAAAAGTCCTTTCAGCTCTAATTTTAATGAAAGCTCTCAACGATTTCGCTGTCCCTGGGCTTTATGCTGTTTTCAACATGATTGTGAGTCTCGGAATAACTTCCGTTTTTCCCATCACTCCTAAGGACTTCCTTATGGCTTCAGGGCAAAGGAAGTAAATGCAAGGGATAATCAATGCATTTATAGCAGCACAGGTCCTATAAGTAAAGCTGTCACTATTAGGGAAGCAAGTTGACGTAATCATACGACCATAAAGCTGAGGGCCCAGGTTCCTGCCTTCGATATAGCATTTTCTGGAGGCCTAATAGACAGCAAAGTGATTTCGGCACGTAGTAAGCACGACGTGCGAAGCCAGCCCGGAGCAAAAAAGGATCTGAAGATGAAAGGATTACAACGGGGGTCATTCGGTTGCTATTTTTATAAGATCTGACTAGGTATGAACTGCTAATACCAGTGATTTGATGGAAACTTGAGAGCAGAAGCCAAGTATCAATCTTTGAAGGTTTTTGTGCTTATATAACTGCTTCTGTCAATGTCACCTTCATCTTCTTACGCTTTTGCTCCTCCAAAAGAGATTTTCTGACTACTCTAATCCCTTTCAAAATTTCCTGGTCATATGCAGAGATATCTTCAAATGAAGCAAGCACCTTCGTAGCTTCGACCGGTCTACCTTGTCAAGCAATCCATCTTGGGATCTCTGGTAGAAGTGGTAATAATGGAAGGATCATAACTTGAAAAAAAGTTTGCAAAGCAAACGGAAATCTTAAAGATGGCTCGTTATCAAGGAAATAAAAGCCAAAATCAATCCAATATGAGAGAGCAATTCCTCCTATGATTAGAGCTCTGAGCCTTGCACGTTGGATGGTTTGGTGTCAGGCCCAGCAACAGTATCTATCGAAAGATAACTCATTTTGAAAGTAGGGAGAATCAATAAAAAGCCCATGATACCTTGGTCGAAACCAAATAGTAAAAATGGAACAGAGCAAACAAATGAAGTCACTTTGAACCCAAGAAATGACATTCATCGTTTTTTGAGATTCTATCTGTCAATACTCCAGAAACAGACGAGCTACAATCATATTAATTTCCCGATTCGGACTGAGACATACCGGTTGTACTGTTACTGTAGAAATCCGTTCTCTTGTAATTTTTCAATTTGAACAGGGTTACAAAATTGTCATGCTGCTGATGTCTTATTTCTAAGTAAATTGGGTCTCTTCTGTGAAAATTTGGGGATTCTTATAGCATCATAACTCCGATCGGAATTACAAACTTGTTTGATTGTTCAGGGACTTTCATGAAATAATCCCACATGAAAAATGGCACGACTATGATGTGATAGCTCCCAAATTCTTGAACTAGAAGTGTTTCAAGGGGCCAAAACATCTCAAGGAAGAATTTGTGCGGACTTGAATTGTTCAATGAAGCCGTTTTGCCATCGTTTGCTACAGAAATGTATTTAAACACTATACTATGATGTCATAGAAACGCAATCTGATATATGGATATTTTGGACAGAATTATAGCAGGTTTGCTGTCTTTACAACAACTTTGTGATCTTACCAATAGCAATGGTCTCACCCTGGTCTCTTAAGGTGAATCTACCTAACTCAGGGTAGTCAGCGTATGTCTCAATACACACAGGTTCCTGCGTCTCCAACTCAACAATGATCTTCATCCCCTTCTTAGCGAAAGGTGGAGGTTTTTTGGACTTTCTGTTAGTGCCTCTCTCTAGTTTATGAAGAAGTTTGGTAAATGTCACCTCTTCCATAGCTGTATGGACATGCATAACACAGGAGAAACCAGAGGATAGAATCGACTTCAACTCAACAATGGCGATCTGGGCCTCGAACTTAGTCACAGTATGCACAGGATGCTCCTTAGAAGAGAGCACGTAACCAGCATTGATATCATCATCGTTGACACCTTTAAGTTTCATTCGCACCTGCTCGCCGCAGAAGGCGGTATCTGCCTCGGCCTCGGTCTCATTGAAGATTGTTAACACTTCAACAGGAATCTTATTTGGCATCAGCAGTAGCTCAGTACCCTTTCTGACGTGTCCAGACTCAATTTTACCTTCCACCAAGGTACCCATATCTTTCAGTTTTGAGGCGATAGGTAGCATAAATGGATCGTTAATCTTTCTGGCAGTCAATGGCATATTATCCAAATATTCCAAGAGGGCTGGACCATGGTACCATGGGCATACTTCGGCAGGAATCTTTTCCTTAAGTCCTGCTCCGGTATAACCAGAGACTGGCATAAAGCAAATGTCATCTCCAGAGTAGCCGACGTTCTTCAAGAAGACGGACAACTTCTTAGTACATTCTTTGTATCTCTTCTCAGACCAACCAACAGTAGGATCATCCATCTTGTTAATCACAACAATAAGTTTGTTGACACCTTGAGTCTTTGCCAAAATGGCATGCTCTCTAGATTGTCCTCCTCTTTCAAAGCCAGCCTCATATTCACCCTTTCTGGCGGAGATCACCAAAATGCCGACATCAGCTTGAGATGCACCTCCGATCATCTCAGACACGTACAATCTGTGACCAGGGGCATCCAAAATTGTGTAACGTCTCTTGTCGCTTTCGAAGTATGCTTTTCCTGTCTCGATAGTCTTACCATCGGATCTCTCTTCTCTATCGGTATCCATAATCCACGATAGATACCAACCTTGCCTACCAGCATCCTTTGCCTCCCTTTCGTACTTATCCACAATTCTCTTATCCACTGCACCTGTTAAATACAATAAATTTCCACCCATTGTAGATTTACCAGCATCCACGTGACCCATAAAGATAATGGAGACGTGCTCTTTTCCTCCAAACATGTCCTTAACTACCTCAGGATCCACTTGATCCTCTAATTCCTTCGCCACGTTGTTTGTAGTACTGGCTGTGGATGACGAAGATTTGGAAACGTTCACTGACGATGGAGCATTTTCAGGAGTTTCTTTAACTTCCTTAGGAGCTTCCTTAACCGTCTCTTTGGCAGTTGCTTCAATCTCCTTCTTGGTTGCATCCGTTGATTCCTTCTTAGCATTTCCTAGCTTTATCGTACTCGATTTCATATTCAACTTCAAGGTTTTCTTCTTCATTGGTCCTGCTGGCTTATTTAGCTTCTCCTGCTGCTGCTGCTTGTATTCTTCCAAAGACATCTGATGAGGTTCCTCCGCGTTAGCATCGTAGCCCTGCTGGTAGCCTCCCTCATATCCTCCCTGATATCCTCCCTGATATCCGCCTTGAGATCCACCTTGTGATCCGCTTTGGTATCCCTGGTATCCCTGGTTATAGTTCTTGTTGTAATCGTTACTTCCAAACTGTCCACCATACTGGCCGTACTGGTTGTACTGATTAGATTGGCCCTGTCCTTGGCCCTGTCCTTGGCCGTATTGACCATACTGGCCATACTGACCGCCCGTTCCACTTTGACCTGGCACAAATGATGGTGAACTGACAGTTGGCACAAAATTTTGTGCAGCGTCAGGGTTGAATCCCTGCTCTTGTTGCTGCTGTGCAATTTGTTGACCGTTCAAGTTCATGTTCTGCATGTCATAACCCAAGTTCTTGGCATAATATGGCTGCTGGCCCTGCTGGCCCTGTTGGCCTTGCTGATTCTGTTGGTTTGACATATATACTGTAAATCTTCACTTCTGGCCTTTGTTCCACCTATTATTACCACTGTACTTGATACAATCTCTGAAAATTTTTCAGATTAGAGGAGAATGAAAAAAAACGTATATAAAATAGTCCTCGTCAATCGTCCACATCAAACAACTCATCTTCATTCCTTCGCTTAGCTCAACAAAAAAAA
Organism: Brettanomyces nanus; assembly: GCF_011074865.1. Taxonomy (NCBI): domain Eukaryota; kingdom Fungi; phylum Ascomycota; class Pichiomycetes; order Pichiales; family Pichiaceae; genus Brettanomyces; species Brettanomyces nanus. The sequence continues at coordinate 2,131,209 of NC_052374.1, read as the reverse complement.
ATATTTATTAAAAGAATAATTACTCTGAGTTTGAATGTAAATATAAGAAAAAGGTAAACAATTCTGAGACATACATCGAACAAGCGTGAAGATTACTAGTTGTTTATAACAATTTGGGTTTTCAATCGATACCATTTCTTAATAGCAATAACAAACCACAGTATGGATCCCGAAGAATATCTTCAACCAGATTTCGACGCGTCTAAAGTGACCATTCCCAAGTTAAGATCGATCCTACTTGATCAAAACATCCAGTATCCTTCTTCAGCCAAGAAGTCAGAGCTAGTGCAGTTATTCGATACTCATATTAAGCCTCAGTCTATTGAATTACTCAACAAGATTACTTCTACAATTCCTAGCTCAAAAGGTATCATTTTTGAAGATGGCAGCGGCAACGGCAACGGCAACGGCAAGAGCAATGGCGATGGTATGAGCGGACAAAATACTCCTAAAGTCAGTAAAGGTACTCCGAATATCACTGATGGCCATGTAACGCCTGAGTCAAAGCAGTCCGATCCCATACACAAATCTACTCCAAAGTCTGCCCCTTCCGTATTTTCTCACAATAATGTCTTCCAGAAGTCTCCGTCTACCCCTCCTAAGGAAAATACTATTCCAGTTTACCCACAGTCCGTGCCTAGAAAGAGATCTTCTCCTCAGAATACTTCTAAAGCGATTTCTACGCGTAAGAAAAAGGTACTAAAACGTCAGAACGTTTCTGTTGACAACAGTAATCATTCTGACAGTTCACTCTCGCCTTCAATGTCGCCGCAGATGAAGAATTCTCTCCTTAGTTTTGAAAAATTTGAGTCTCCAGACTCTGATGATATGATAAAGCAGTATTTGAAGACTCCTTCAGGTATCGAATCTCCCAAACGTAGGCCTGCAAGCAAAAGCTCGGATATTATTGATCATTACAAGAAGTCTGTAGGCGGGGGAAAGATTGCTAAGAAACATAGTTCAAAGAAGGTCAAAAAGGAGGCCAAGAAAGAGGCCAAGAAGGAGGCCAAGAAGGAGGCCAAGAAGGAGGCCGAGAGGGAGCCATCGGAGCTTGAAGAGATATCCAAAGATCTTCTAGTGCCTCTTCTAACTCCATATACAGAGGTAGAAGGGGCCCTTCAAGCTGATCTTCCTGTTCAGTCTGCATTACCTCACATTTTGTCCTCTGTTGATACTTCTGTTGTTAGTGTGTCTCTTGAAGACACCATTGATGTTGAAGTTCTTTCGGGTCCTACTCAAGAAATTCTCGTTGATACTTTCAAGGACGATGAAAGAACGATCAAAGGTGAGCACTCCGATGACGAAATCGTTTATAAGCAGTCGACGGAAACACATCTGAGTTATAATATTTCTACAGAATCTACCGATGTGGAGGAATCAGAAGACGAGTTTGAAGATGAAGCTAAGGATAAAGATGCAGTCAAGGACATCAAACAGGAAATCAATGAAACCAAGGTCATTGCCGATTCTCTAAGGTCATCATCCCATCCATTTGTCTCCTTTATATCTAAATTTGTCCTTCTTGTTTGTCTTCTTGCCTCCACGTTTTTTTTTGGATGTTATAGAACTATGAAGTTTAACGCTGGATATTGTGGACTTCCGAACTCGCATTCAAGTTTGCTTTCTTTATGGTCTATAGTTCCACTGCAGTGTGAACAAACTCTTGAGCCAATACACCCTTACGTGAGTCAAATAGAGCAGCTATTGGTTGATCATCTCGCTCCATCATGTGCTACCTGCCCTGAACATGGTACCTGTTATGAGAACTCCGAACTTGTTTGTGATAGACAATACGTGGTTTACCAGCCACCAGAATCCTTATTTGGGCTCATTCCAAACAAAGAAGAGTGTATGTATGATGAATATGCTGATAAGAAAGCACATTTGCTATCACAATACACTATCGAGCTTCTTGAAAGGAGAGACGGAGAACAGCTCTCTTTGGATGAGCTTCATAATCTTCTCAAGGCCACCAGACCAGAGCATATGTCAAACAGAGAGTTCGAGGAATACTGGGATCATTTCATCAACTACGATATCACAAAGGAGCCTGAAATCAGAGTCGACTTGAGGACTAATTTAATCTCTATCGAGCATAAAACGCCATCTCAGTTCCTAACGAGAACGTTCGGTGAGTCTATCAAAAGTAAAAAGCTCGATCTCTACGAGAGATCACGTCCGACCTCCACCTTTGATGGTTATTCCGACTATCAGGAGCCTTCGTATAAGAAAGTAAGTATTTGAATGTCGTTCTTTTTAGTTGTTTCTCTTTTTTTTGTTACGTCTCCTTACTAATGTCTATGTAATTTGCTTGTGCTAATAATGCCAATTTTAATTAATAAAGATTTACTCCTTATGAGGATTGTAGGGAATGAATGTAGGCATCGTAAATGATGCTTGAGTAGGTTGAGCAGACTGAACAGGTTGAGCAGGTTGTGCAGACTGAGTAAGTTGAGTAGGTTGAGCAGACTGAACAGGTTGAGGTTGAACAGTTTGAGGTTGAACAGACTGAGGTTGAACAGGTTGAAGTTGAACAGGCTGAGGTTGAGACTGAACAGATTGAGGTGGAACAGATTGAGCAGGTCCAACAGATTGAGGTGGAACAGATTGAGCAGGTCCAACAGATTGAGGTGGAACAGATTGACCAGGTCCAACAGCTCCATCAGACTTTTGATCATTCTCATACTGTAAATAAGAACTCTTAAAAGCGTCGGCTGGATTGACCATCTTGTTCAATGACGGCGAAACAGCTATCCCCTCTTGAAGAATTGAGACTATCGCCTCTTGGGGAACTGAGACTGTCCCTGATTCATCTTTCGTCTCAGTACTCATATTCCTACAATATGAACACTCAAATTTATATAATGAATCATCATCGATCTTGCTTTTCACCTCCTCAGGCTGACAACTGTAGTGCTGCCACTTTGAACACTTCTCACATCCAATCATTTTAGTTCCGTCGTCATAGTTCTGTCTTTTAATCCCGCAGCTACAGTCAAACTGCCAATTTTCTTCCTGCTTAATCTCACCACCATTAAGAATGACAGCCTGAACCTTCTGTCTCTTCAGTTCTCTTTCTTCTCTAGTCTGGGCATCGTAAACTGGTGAACTTGACCTTGTTTTAGTCTGTGATCTCGATCCCATAGATGCCAGAGCATACTGTTTCTCTTTCATTTTTCTCCTACGTTCAACCCTACGATCTGCGGCTTCAGCTTCCAGCCTCTCTTGGTCTGCATGCCGACGAGCTTCTTGTTCCTTTCGATGCTCCTCTCTTTCCATTAATCGAGAAGATCTCTTTCTATGTGCCAACATGAATTGCATCTTAACCTCTTTCTTTCTCTGTAAAGCTTGCTTTCTCTTTCTTAGATCATGAGCTATAACACGATCATAACATGAATCTAACCGCGATGCAAGTCTATAGCTTATAGACTTCTTTTTCCGTCCGGCAGAGGCCTTCAAGTCTTGAGTATACCTGTCAAATTGATAGATACCTGCAGCTAGACACTTCCATTCAACTACCTTGGGCTCAATATTGTCAAAATAGATATATTCCGGCTCCTCTATCTCTTTCAAGTAGTCTTTCCTCTTTTTGGGGACTGACATCTTAACAAACTCCCATTTCCTATAATACAATCGAGCATCTTTAAGCATCAAATACTCTTCTCTCGTATCTCCATTAGATACTTGAAGTAATGGTGTAACTCTCATTTCTTCCTCTTGATCGTCATATCTGGAAAGAATCTTTCGGAAATGATCAGGACTCTTCTTGTTGGCTCTTAGAACCAACTGGTAGAGTATATCAACTTTGTCCTCTAATCCCAATGTGTCATATTCCATTTCACTTCCAAATATCTGATCAACACAGCCAGAAAATTCATCACTAACTGAATTGATTTTGTAATTGGACAAGTATTGGATCAACTTCACCTTAAAGCTATCCAGAAAAACAGGAGGGTCGGCAATTCCTATAACCTCTTCTTCGAGGTTCTCTACATCAAACGCCTCGCCCATTCGGATGAGGTGTTTAAGAACATACAGCCATTGTACCAAGTAGCAGAATTTGTAGTCGTTTCTCAGCTTGCTTAAAATTGAAGAGTATGCAGGGTTCTCGATCAACAGCGCTGGAGGTGTGGTTAGGAACTGCTTCTTGACATCTTCCCCAACACGCTTAGAAAGATTGGTAGCAGGATGAATAGATACTGAGTGCATAGGATAAATGAAGGTAAAAAATGGCGGTACAGACCGATGCCTATGAAGAGTAATAATGTTGTTGTAGCCCCTGCTCGCTTTTCCAGGTATGGTCCAGCTCCGATCTTCTGATTCGACGCGTCGCTCGACGTTTGAATGAATTCATTTCTGGAAGATTCTACGTTGGGTATACATCCGTGCACCGGTAAGTTAGGAGTGGCTGAAATAAGTAAATATGCCGCGGCCGCACTTATCGTTCGCAGATAGAAACAATTCCCACCGGACTTAAGTGGAAACAATCCGAACCGATGCGATGCAATTGTTGAGCCTCAAGAATATGGAACAGCGAGATGCGGTGTCATCTAAGTTAGCAAGCAAAAGCTTACCTGCAAACCACCGTCTAGCACCCTTAGTCATATGGAGGCATATGTAGACCCAATGCTGTCACTGGCTTTGCTTCCATATATTTTTATATTTTTCTCCCCCCCGTACGGAGAAGCCTGACATTCGATTGGCCCCGACAGACCGATGACAGAGCCTCTTCCTGCCTTGCTTATTAATGTGTAATGCGTCATTTTTTTAGGGCATATTTGTTATTTTTTTTGGCCGGAGTATTTCATTTTTATATATTACTTGTTATTTTGTATCAGCTTCAATCTTATCTTCCAACGGTTGTGTACGTTTTCTTCTTTCTTTCTTTACCCTTTTTTACATTTTAACTGGCTTTTGTCGCTTGTAACTCAAACGGCATTCATTATATTCACACACTCAACTTCCGTTATCTCCCGCTATGGCTTCTACTTTAAAGCGTACACTAACAGATATTATGGAGGATGAATTATACTCCCCTGCCTCTCAGAACCACAACAGTCCAACTGGTTTCAGGATTACTAATATGACTTTGTCTGCTCCTTCTCCTTTGTTGGAGACTGTCGACGAGATTCCTCAAGTGTCTCAGGCGTCTCAAATCCCACGGGGACAGCAAATCATGCAGATACCGCAACCGTCTCAAGGTTCCCATTCTTCGCACCCTCCACAGTTATCTCCTGTTGTTTCCCATTCACTTACTCAAGAGGACCTTTCTAGATATATTCATCTAAACGGTTCTCAAGACTCACTTGAAAGGAATATATCAACACCGAGTTCTCCGAAGTTGGCTTTCAGTACCAATTCCGCTTCTACCAATAAGCAGCCTGTTATGCAGCATTTGCGAAACGAGCCTTTCAATACAACTGCTAATGGCTCTGATAACAGCTCTATCTACAACGAGTATGGGAACCCAAACATCTTTGCTCACGCATCTTTGCCTGATGAATTGTATTCATTAGATAGCACTTATAGTAGGCAGGGGAATGATGCCAGTTCCAAGGCCTTTGTGGTGGATCCTCATGATACCCAGAAACCACAGGAATCGAACCAAGTTAGTTCCGCTGCTGCTACTACAGGAAAGGATGCCAAACGGTACGATGACATTGATGATGATGTCATGCTCGTTCCCCAGGAGAACTACTTGTTTGATCAGGCAGATTCTCAATACTTCCCCAACATTCTTCATTTTGAGTTTGGTACTGGCAAACCATTTCCACAGTCTAACGAGTTGAATATTTTCAGGTCTAACGACGTCTATGTAGATGACGATTTTTCTGAAGATGACGAAGATGATGAAGACGTTAATAAATTAGACGATATGGAAATGGATTTGGATGATGCTTCGAGCGAAAGTAGTGCGGGGGAGGAAGAAGAGATCAACAACGTCGATGTTAATAGTAATGCTAATAGCGAAAGCGTGGTTGAAGGAAGAACTCCTGCAGATTTCATCAAGAATGCAAGCGTCAGCACTGATACCCATCCTGCCGATTCAATTTATTCGTTGACATTTGGAAACCGTTTTAATGGCATTCAACCCCAATCATTCAAACCTCTATTCGCAGAGGATGATGACATTGACAATGACAGCGATACTGAGATGACATCTCCCTTCGAGATTCCTGATGTCGCCAATCAAGCTATCAAGCATAGAGCTGAAAGCTTTGCTGGTTCCAACAATTCTGAAGCAGCTGCTCTTAAAAAGCAAAGGAAGAAGGCTACGTTGTCGACAGATTCTTCGTTACTTCGTCAGGCCAAAGATGATCCTACTGGTGACGTTCACATCTGTACAGTTGCGAATCCGAAAACAGGATTACCTTGTAACAAGCGGTTTTCTAGACCATACGACTTGGTGAGACATCAGAATACTATTCATGCTTCACGTAGATCTTATTACAGATGCATGTTTTGCGAAGATGATTTGAGAAGAAAGCATGATTTTGAGTCTGACAATGAGATTGTCATGAAGGCTAACTACAGAGCCACTTCTTTCTCCATGGAGAACTCTAATAACAATATGGCTAATTCCCACAATTCGAGAAAGGTAAAGGCTTCTTCTGCCAGTAATGGTTACTTGAGCAACAAGACCTTTAGCCGTTGTGATGCCTTGACTAGACATCTAAGATTCAGACATGGTTTGAATAATGAGCAGGTGAATGATGCCATGGATTATGCAAAGAAGCATGTTGAGTTTTACAACAATTGATTAGGTTTTTACTTTATTTTCATTTTTCTGTTTGTTTGGCTGGGTTATCTTTCTACACATCTCTTATACATATATACTTTATAGGTCTTTACCTTATTTTCAATTGCATTCCCTCCTATCTTTCAATTTATGAGTAAAATAAAATAGTCAATTGACCATCCTTTTTTTTACTGTAGATTGTGCTTGTTCTTTGTAGTCGTTTACAGTAGCTTGAGCGATAATTCCGTTTGTCTACGAGCAAAAACGTAAGAATCAGCAAATTTGAGACAATCTGCCAAATACCAAATGAAAATAATAGTGCGGCGAATGTCATGTTGACATTCCTACTGAAGAACAATCAATGTCAAGTACAATTGGGAATTGCGAAGTTGAAACATTCCCAAAACTAAAGAGAAGCAAAATGCATGTTTCCCGATCAAATAAGCTCAAATGTCACCGGACATAAAAGCGCATACGGTCACAGGAGTCATTGGAATCTACTGACGTTAATTAGCACCTATTAATTTGGCCCAAGCTTTCGATCATTATGAAGATTATTAAGTTGGCCGTCATTCACTCGTTAAAGCTCTGTTCTCGCACGACTCCATTGTACACCGAGATCACGACATGGCACGGCAAGAGTTGCAGCATCGGCTGGATTTCAGGGACAGATTTTATTTCGGGTTATTTTTGCAGGAGTATTTTATGATCGGCATTGCAGAGTCTTTTCTGTCGAGGTATAGATTATCAATGTGTAAGGTAAGTAAAATAAAAAGAGTGTACATGTACGAGAAAGAAAAAAGGAAAAATGCTGGAAAAAACGATGAGAATTGTAAATAATAAGATGTTATGGACCTGCATATACATCAAATGATTGGGCCATTCTGTGAAATAATAAGGTGCACATTCTACTTTAACAAATTGAAAAGTCAAAATGCAGTGCGACTTGTTGCAGATTCTTGCAGATTTTTGCAGATTCTTGCAGGTTCTTGCAGGTTCCTGCAGGTTGATGTGAGATCATCATCCCAAAGTAGAAGTATGTAAGCACGTTATTTTCTTGATTTGATTGATGGTCGGTTCAAAAAGAACAAATGTAGGAAAGTATGTTTTTCTCATCTTTACTTAGTGTACTTCCTTTTACTTTTCACCTTTCTAGAACAAATGGGTAACGTGTTTTCGAGAGTGGTAAGTAGTTGTCTTGTTTTGCGGATGAAATCTTGCCTATTACTAACAATTTTCAAAGTTATCTAGGCATAGGGAGATAAGAGTTTTAATGCTCGGCCTTGATAATGCCGGTAAGACGAGTAAGTAGCAAACAACCCCTTAAGTTATGTTTTTCATTACTAACCAGGCTTTTTAATTCTAGCAATCCTATACAAGCTTAAACTAGGAAAGACAGAGGAGACGGTGCCGACGGTGGGCTTCAATGTGGAGACAATTAGATACAAACGTATGGTGATGAACACATGGGATGTGGGCGGACAAGAAAGAATCCGAGCATTGTGGAGACATTACTTTTCGGGAACGGATGCGTTGATCTATGTAATAGACTCAGCAGATACCAAGCGATTTGAAGGTGCCAAAAAAGAGTTGTTCAAAGTTGTCAACGACAAGGAATTGAGAGGCTGTCTATTGGCAGTGCTTGCCAACAAGCAGGACTTGGAGGGAGCCATGAAGCCTAAAGAGATTATAGAAAGGTTGGAGTTACAGTCGTTAGATAACCATGAATGGTGTGTTATACCTACTGTTGCCGTCAATGGAACTGGCTTGACGGAGATGTTGAGCTGGTTGTCCAGTCATTTACCCCGTAAGTGAAATTACCTGTATTATTTATGTTTATTTGCCAACTATGGTCACGGTACCATCACTATTACCGATGTATGCCTTTTCAGCCATGTGAACGAATAGTCCCGTTTCCACTACACCAACCATGGCGACGATCTTATCGTTTAGAGCCTGTAACTTATTAGAGGGTATTTCACCAAAGTCACAATCAATGATGAAATTGCCATTATCTGTAATGACAGGTCCTGCTTTTGCTGGAGCACCCGGTCTGACAGTTGGCTTTCCTCCCAATACCGTTAACTGTCTTGAGATCTTCGTATATGCGCTTGGAACAACCTCTATAGGGACTCCCTGCGTCCAATGTTTGCCCAATATGCCGGTATTTTTCCGATCATCCGCCACAAGAATAAACTGTTTAGAACAGTCAGCAACCAACTTTTCTAGTAAAAGACATGCTCCTCCGCCTTTAATACAGTTTAGTTCAGAGTCGATCTCGTCTGCACCATCGAAATCGATGTCAATCTCTGGGTATTCCTCTATAGAGCCCAAATTGAGTCCATTTGCCAATATTAACTGCTTCGACTGGAAACCTGTCGGTATACAAACTAGTCTGTCCTTGTTCGGAAGCTGGCCCACACGTTCAGCAACGTATACCACTGTAGAGCCTGAACCTATACCTATGATTCGATGCTTGGAAAGGTCCAAATTAGAGTCGACAGCAGCATAAGCACAGAGCTTTTTCGCTTTTTTAACAAGGTTCTCTGGCATCACTGAAATAAATCGATATTGACCGACTAGACTAGTCTTCAGTCTGGAAAACATGAATGTCCGAGTGATGAGCATCTTAAAAACGAAATATTTCGGCTGAAAAAAAGATCGCGTGAGGATCAGGCCGCTGATTTCGTAGGACTGGATTTCAGCCAGGATTTCAACGTGGTTCGACGGACTTCAAGTAACATGGAAGTCCGAAAACATACTGCCTTGGCTGATGCATGTAAAATCAGAGTAGGTTTATACTTGGAATTTGTGAAGCATTTAATTCAATAGGTAGAATGCGGATGGGAGGGAGTCCCCTATAATACGTTTGAATCATTCAGTGTCTCTCTTAATCACGTGCCACAATTTCACCTGCTCATCCTCAGGTGCTTTTAGGGTTCCACTCTTCACACCTTCCGCCCACCATTATTCGCGAAAGTATGTCGATTAGTGCCGGCTGGCTCAGTTTGGCAAAGAAATTTTTTAGTCAATTTTTTTTTTCAGCGTACCAAGAAAAATCTTTCAGAAGTGCATCGGGTCTTTTTTTGGAATTTCCTTCTCTTGTTAACCGTTGTTAATCTTTAAAGTTGATCAACAAACAGCAAGATGTCCAGCGCTACAAGTAAGATTTTGAACCTAGAACCATCGGAGTTGGAGTTACAGGTTGCTCAAGCCCTCAGTGACTTGGAGGCTAGCTCTCCCGATGTTAAGGCTGAATTGGCTCCTCTAAAGGTGAAGTCTGCCAAGGAGATCGAGGTTACCGGTAACAAGAAGGCCATTGTCATCTTTGTTCCAGTCCCATTGTTGGCTGCTTACCACAAGGTTCAAATCAGATTGACCAGAGAACTGGAAAAGAAGTTCCCAGACAGACACGTTGTCTTCTTGGCCGAGAGAAGAATTATTCCAAAGCCAGCTAGAAACACAAGACAGAGTCAGAAGAGACCAAGATCTAGAACTTTGACTGCCGTTCATGAGAAGATTCTTGAGGATATGGTTTTCCCAACTGAGATTATCGGCAAGAGAGTTAGATTCATGGTTGGCGGTAACAAGGTCGCTAAGGTCTTTTTGGATTCTAAGGACTCTTCCAACGTTGACTACAAGTTGGATACTTTCCAATCCATTTATCAAAAGTTGACTGGAAAGCAGGTTGTCTTTGAGATTCCTTCCAAAATATAAATGTAGTGATATAGCGTGACGCAGAAGAAGCTGTTTGATGGTTGGAGTGCACCGTTTGCAAGAGCATACACATTTTATCATGCCTCTTTACATTTCTTGTAATGCCATACCATTTCTAATATACTTTTTTGTATGTATACCTTTGTAGATCTGAAAAACTCGTCCTGCATCAGGTGAAAATTAATTGTATTAGCTGTCTAATTTCTTTTTACTACATGAGCCACCACTTACTGCTACAGACTCCAATTTGCAGCTTGATATAATGCATTTTACCTTAAACGGATGTCATATATCTCGGATGATACCGAGAATCGCTAATAGAGCTTCCTTTGGGCTGGTCTGCGCTGGGTATTCGTCGTCTGTTAGACTCAATCACTCTTCCGCCATCAAACGGGTAGCATCAGCTCCCTCTGGAAATATACCTAAGATCTCCCCACTTAGTATGGTGAAAAGTCTGGTGGAGGATATCCATTCGTACGAAAGTAGTAGCCTTCTCAATCTCCTTTCTACGGTTCAAACGGCACCTCCACAATTCCTCCAGTACTTAGAAGAGAGCCTTCAGGCTCTTATAAAAATGACGCCATCTTCACAATTTGCAGAGTTGGTGGTAAGCCTGCTCAGTCTCGGCGTCACATTTCATGATTCACAGCAAATGCATCAGAGAATCCAAAATACTTTTCGAAATGGTTCTGCCCCACAAATACACGCTCTAGTAAAGGGTAGAAGGCCTGAAAATGATGAGATTGCATGGGCTGAATTACGATCTCCCCTTAATGAATCCGATAGATCTTTGATATCTTCCAGATACACTACTCAGATGATCAAGCAGGTGGCATCCTACTACATGAAGTTGGGAGATCAGGCTAAAGTATACGAATACCTCAATCTTATCAAAGATCGTCATGATGATGGTATCTACAATCAGATGCTTCTAACTTGTCACTTGAAGTTTGGTAAAATTACTTTTCTTGATAAAGACACCTATCAGACCGCTGATGAGGTGGTTGACAGTATCCATGCCGTTATTTCGAAATACCCTTCTGTCAAATATGGACATGAAGTCAAAGATTACATACGAAATACTGTATTAAGGGAATTAGTTGCCAAGAGAGTATCGTCACTCATTCTTTTCGAGATCATATATCTTCTTGTGCCTGCTTTAGTGCCTACCCTTAAAGCTCTAAAGCTTTGTGAATATTTCAAAGTCTCCGAAGATATGTGTTTCCGGGAAATCAATCACGGTATTGTCGGTGGATCTCCTCAGAATGTCGGTATTTTGGTTCCTGTTTATGAACAACTCCTTAAGCAAGCCGTTTCTAATGGTGCTGTTCTTGATTTGTTGGATGCTATCAGCTCGCAAGCCGAATCTTCACCAGAGGCTGACTATAAGCCCTTGTTGATTCCATTCATAGTATTCTCTGAACAAATCGAAGTCAGGGACCCTGAACTTAGTGAGGTCTTGAACGATAAAATTGATAGATTAATAAATATTGGCATAGTCTCTTCTGATGTGTCAGCGGATCGTAACATAGAGCAGTCACTACAATATTATCAAGGAAACTCTAAATCATACCTTAAGTTTCTAGATAGCTTGGCTTCTTGTCCGGAAAAGCAATCGTTTCTAGTTTTATCCAGTGATCTTTTGGATAGAATTTTTGGTATGTTTGCTGAGAGAGATTACAACCTGGTATTTTCAAAGCTACTTAAGGCGAACTTCAAGTTTTCATCAAAGCCTCAGGGGATGGATAGCTGGTTTAACAAGCTTATCAAAAACGGAAAGGATGAATATCTTTACCTTTTCTTTAGAGGTCATGAGATGTCCAATAGAGACACCAGTTCATTAGTTGATTCGCTGACTTTTGACGAAGCTAAGGTGATCATTTCCCAGTTCCCAAATGCTTACCCCCATACTATTGCATTAAACTATTTCTTACCTCAGAAGAACTCCCAGAAGGTAGAAGAGTACTTAAGATTAGAGAAGTACATCATTGAGTGGTCGCATTCCAAGAATATTACCCAGCAGCTCCAGAGTTATCAGGCCGCATTGATTTCTAGTTCTGCGATTTTAGGTACATTGTTTGGAAAGCTTCCTAAGAGCTCTGATCTTAATTTAGAGTATTTGGTGGATGATCTTGATGGGATAATGAAATCTTTTGATTTGGCAAGCCTACCTCAGAAAACTCTAGCCACTATTCATAGCGCTAATGTGATGAGGCTGTTGCAAAATGGAGTGTCTCCGAAGTTGGCTGTTTCCTATTTGTGTCTCTATTACCCTTCTTTTGGTGAGACCTCACGAAGGCTAGGATTCTTTAAGTTTTACCGGTTAAGTGAATCCGATTACGACTGTATCAAACCTAAAAGCGAATTTCTCGTATTGAACAAATCGGTACCACAAAGTAGGTTGCTGACATTTATTTATAGACAGATGCTTGTGGAAAGCTCTCGTATCACTTCTGATGTCCTCAAAGAGCTGTTTGATAATGTTATTCGTGAAAATGGTGCTAACAGTAATGCGTTTACGAGCATTACAGCTTACAATATTGCTGAATCGTTCATGCAGTATGCCGTCAAGTTCGTGCGGATAACTGATCCAGCACTTTATGATTATATCATAAGCAGGATCATCAAAATCAGCTCAAATTTTGAAGGAGATAATAAAAAGGGATTGTTGTTCGGGCTTCGTGATTTATTGGAAAAGCGTAGTGCCAACTACTTCGGTTTAAGCACATTTTTGGATAGATCATTACCACTTGCAGAGCCCGTCAAATTACCTGAAGACATTGCACAACGTATGGTTCGAATCACTCCTAAGGATAAGTTAGTGGAGTTGTTTGTAAGGTTGGTTCGTTGCAATATTAAGCCTATCAACTCAAGAGATATTGATCAGAGTATATACAGGGCTTTGAAGAGTAACAATAGATATCAGATCTACTGCATTTTGAAAGGTCATATTCCTAAAATGGATGAATCAGGCAGGCTGTTGCTTGATGATAGCTGTCTAACGGCACAAGAGGCGGAGGCTATTAAGAAAACTTATCCAAGAAATGTTTTCTTTCACATTATAATCAATTACTATATGCCAAGGAAAGACTCCTCTAAAGTGGACGAATACTTGGACTTGTTGAATCAGAATATACTTCTGCACTCGATATCTGAGCACGATAAAGAACAAGGGTTGAACGTTTACAGAGAGTTGTTACTTTCTAGAGATCTTTTTTTTGGCCGGTTCTTCGACTACAAAGAGTTAGATGAGGATCTAAAGAAAAGTCAAGACAAGCAAATTTACGAGTTGAAGGACCTTCCCTCCATTGTTCATGGGTTGGAAAGAAATATTGCTGAGTACCACATAAAGCAGTATTCTGGATGGGTGATCTTCATGGCTCATTACCACAATCTATCTGGAATCTTAGCATACATGGATCCTAAGCTACGTCTGTACTATACGGTACTATTTTTTCCAAAGTCATGGCAGGTTTACGAGCAATTGGGGTTGACAAAATTGTTGGATGTTAGTTTGGATGATGTTGAAAAGTCTGTGAAGATTGAGAATCGTGCGCTTATTCTTCCTGAAGATGATATGCATATCAAGCAATTGACATTCCTCTACAAAGATGTGTTTATGTCTATGGGTGACAAAATCAGTGAAGTCCAAGGTATGGAGCTTTTGAATCGATTGGTTGCTTATTCCAAGCAGCATAAGGATACTGAACTGTTCCATCCTAAAAACTTTTCATCAATCTTCCATCGATTTATTACCTTTGCTGCCATTAGGAAGTATCACAAGTTGTTATATCGAATTTATTTTGTCATAGAAGAGAACGACTATAGTTATGACCACATCGATGACTTCCGAAGCTATGTATTGGAGTCACTGGTGCAGGAGGACCCAAAATTAAGTGTTGCCAAACTAGAGGAGTTGAAAAAGGAGCATCCAGATCTGAAAGTACACTACAAGACGTATGCCATGATGATCAAGACTTTGGCTATGAGCGAGGATAGCAGTGATGACGCTTACAAAGTGTACATGTTCTTTAGTCAGGACTATCCTGATTTCAGATCAAAGGGTGACAGCCTTAACTTACTTCCACTCATTAAAAATTTCCACTGGAAGAAGGATACCAAATTTGCCAAACAGTTTAGATTTTCAGAGAAAAAGTCGGAAGTGAAAGTAAAGGTGGACAAGTTCAACGTTAAACTATACGACTACGACCAGTTGGGAGATTAGTTAGTATTTGCATTTATTTTAATCGCATTAATTATATTAGGTTATTATGCATCGCTGATATTGAAAGCTCTAAGAAGTTCTCTTCTACCAGCCTGTTTCATTTTTTCCATGTCTGTACTTGTACCAAAGTAGCTATCGTAATCATTGGTCTGACTATGAGCAAGCGCACGCCCGTAGTTTGTCCCGTTGTCACTTATGGCTCTGTTAATAGTCAATTTCTGAACCTGATGCTTATGCCTTTGGGTATGTAAAGTTAAAGGAACTTTCAATGGGGAACCTTCCCTGGAAGCTCTTTTTCTGGCTGCGTATGATTTCTCGGAGTCATTATCTAGGGAATGGTAAGTAGTAGAAGAACCACTGTCATCACTGTAAGAAATGGTGGTAGCATCATTGCTATCTGCACTGTGAGCCCTTCTCTCGTCCTTTAAGCTCTGACTCGTCTGAGATCGCGCCTGACTAGCGTCACCATCCATAGATTGTGTCATTTTTAGGAAGAGATATCCACAAACTCCGAGAACAGCCATGAAGTTCATTAGGTTTGTCAACGTGGATGACGTTTTCAAAACAGGCTTGGTACTATAGTAAGGAATAGAGTCCAACGAGTTGGCCGATCTGAAAAGCATGGATCTCAAGAAATGGATGCCAAAGAGTGCTAAAATGATCGACGGCACATGTAACCGAATAGTTGAATTGTCTGTCCGTTGTATGTTTATAAACAAATCAAGGTTCCAGATCGTCATTGCCAGCTTATAGATTGTGTTCCATACTATCTCAGAAAATCTCGAAATATCTGTCATCGACATGACGACTCCTCCTTCTGTAGCACTTCCCACACTGCCGCGGCCAATGTTGCCCATTTGGCTCACTGGTAAAGGAGAGAGTTTCTTACCACCCTTAAGTATCAGCGGCTGATCCAATGGGTGAATATTTTGCTTAGAAGGCATCTTGAGCTCGAATGCTATATCTTTCATTTCCCCCATTTGCTTTTGTGTCCGTCCCGATGTCCTGATAGGGGATTTAGGAGGGTTTGGGGATTCGTGTAGTCCACTTGAGTAGGTCTTGATTTTGCGGAGGAATCTTTTTGATTGGTCTGTATCGTCGTCAAAAGCTTTGTCCTGGTCTGAATTGTCGTGGTCATGAGAAAGAAACCTCGTTAGAGTATGGCCTCGTTTGACCCCCAGCTCTTTGAATATCTTGGGTTTGTACATGGATGTTGAAGTAATTCAAAAGATACGAAAAGAAAAGTAAAGTAACAAATAGTGAGAGTAATTGTTCGTTGGTAGGAATAATTGGCTCAATTGGTGGTGTCCGTCAAACCGACTAGAATTTACTTGGAATGATACATCATAACAAATTTTCGGGTGATTTGAGTGGATCATTACTTACCCGATTCGGAATTTTTGATAAGCACTTATGAACCAGCCACCTGAATTTATCTGTTGCGAGTAATCGTGGCGCGCGGTACCCGCCGCGTACGCCCACCCGTCTCCGTGGGTTTCGGGGTGGGGCCCGGTGGGGCCCGGTGGGGCCACAACTTACCCTGGTTGATTAGATTGCTTAGTTAAACGCTAGATTGCTGGCTGCCCTGAAATTTATTATATTTTGCAATGGCAAACGTACAGAAAAAGAGGAATGCAAACCGGGGAATAATAGTAGTAAGAATATAAGTATAAGAATAACATAACATTGAAAGGATGTACAGCTGGTGTCAACCTGAAAGGAAGAAATGAGAGGCAATAATAAAAATTAGTTTTACATAAGAATCTCTCAAATCAAAGACCCAAGTAAGTAGCAAGCTTTAAACTCTTCCAGTCAATTGCAAAAAACCTCACGTCTATATAAGTTGCATTGCATTGTATTTACATTCAAAAGAGACGCAAAGTTTCCATATAAAAACGAGTGGCTACTCTTTAGCTGCTCATTTCTTGAACTTCTTACCAAACATGATCAACTGTAACTGGTCGTATAAAGATATGACACCGGCACCGGCGACACCTCTCAAGATGTTAGCACCGCAACCCTTGAACAAAGACTTGACACCTTCCTTGGCAACAATCTGGCGACAGCAGTCCATTGCACCATTGTACTTGACGGCCTGACCAGAGGTCATCATCATTCTTCTTCTGACAGTATCGACAGGATAAGAAATGGTAGAAGCAGTAGTAGTAACGACCCAACCCAACAAGAAAGAGGCCAAGAAAGAAGTAGACAAAGAACCGATAAGGATGACAGGCTTGATGGAATCGTACAAACCAAAGTACAAACCTCTGTAAACGATAATACCGGCAACGGAAGGAACGAAACCCCTGTACAAACCGGCAATACCGTCAGACTTCAAAGTCTTTCTGTAGACATCAATCAAACCATTGAATTCTCTCTCACCACCACCATTAGAAGCCTTGGCATCATTAGCCAATCTAGTTCTTGCATAGTCCAAAGAGTAGACAAATAGCAAACCAGTGGCACCAGCGGCAGCACCAGAGGCCAAGTTACCACCAAACCACTTCCAATAACCTTCATCCTTCTTGAAACCAAACATTCTCTTGAACTTGTCCCTGAAGGCAAAGTTCAAAGCCTGGGTTGGGAAGTATCTGATAACATTGGCAGTGTTACCTCTCCAGAAGGAGATAATACCTTCCTCTTGAGCAGTTCTCTTGAAGCACTCAGTAATACCGTCATATCTCTTAGCCAATCTGCCTTGTTTGATCATCTCATCCTGATTTTGAATCAACAACTTAACTCTCTCAATTGGAGCGGCAGCGGTCTTAGCGACGGCGGCAGAGACACCACCCATAAGGAAATCAATCCAGAAATTAGATGAGCCCGACTCGATATTTTTTGCTGGTGCAGACGACGACATCTTGCTGTTAGAATATTATGAGTTTCGGAATCTACAGGGATATAGTCACAAGAGAGAAGAGAAAAAAGGAGGAAAAGAAAAAGAGAGGGAAAAAGGGGAGAGAGCGAACCAAGTAGAATCCAAACCAAAAGTGAGAAACGCGATCCTATATAAAATGCTACCGCTCAGTGTGAGAAGAAACAATTGATGAAAAATTCAGATGTCGAAAAATTTTGCGAGAGAGGCAGACGACGGGCTGTGAAAAGAAACGAGAAGAAAAGAAAGAGAGTACAGGACCAAAAAAGGAAAGCTATTGGGAGCGATTGGAGTCTACTCAATGTCTGGTATCCGGTTCACAATAGCATCAACCATTGGAGGTAATCTTATATCGATTTGAAGATATATTTGGGTACATTTGTAACTACCTATGGATGCTTAAATATCCGCGCTCAGACGCACATTTTTCAGATCTGGGTTGCGCGTAAACATGAATCTGCAACAGATTAGGATGTCCAGGCGTTTATGGCGTTGAAGGTCGGTAGGCAATAAGGCGTACCCGGGTACCCCGTAGCACCTGACTGGCACAAGGTATAGAATCCTGTGAATCTCGGGTCAAGGCCGCCTCCCTCCCCCGCAACCCCTCTCACTTTCGATATCCTCCCGCAATTATTTATGAGCCCGGGTCTCGTCGGCCCCCACCTTTAATCGAATGAAAAACTCGAATTGGCGAGCAAACACTTACTGTTTCCTTGATCAAGAATAGCATACTCTCTGATTGGACCATAAAAGCTCCGGCATGGTCTCTATTTTTTCTTTTTCTATTTTAATCTTGTCGACCTTTCTTTTTCCTATTCCTCTTTTCTGTCTTGCGTGGCTTTTTTTCTCCACCAACCAACGAACGCCGATGCATTTTTCAGATGCAAGTTAGGAAGAGATGCTGAGTAAAAAACGTCCGGTATCATCCTCCTTGGCTTTACTATGTCAAGATATCTATCTGACCCAAGAAGATAGAAGATTCTATTAGAGAGGTTGACAAACCGGAATTACAGTTGATTTCACCGCTACAATAGTGGAGGTTCCCCGTAATTTTTTAGTTTGTGGGGGTGAAATAGCCTTAGAAACTGATAATCGTGGGTGGGTCAAACAGAATGAACAATATTGAGAGTCGGCATGTTCGGAAAAAAGTACGCTGCATACTAGACCAGATAAAGGACGATCTTTGGGGTCTTTTGGGTCTTTTGGATCTTTGGATCTTTGGATCTTTTGGACCCTTGAGACTTGGCCTCGAGCCTCGAGCATTAAATCCTGAAATTAGCCCTTATCCTCGAGCCTTGAACCTTGGCCTAAGATCATAACTACACTTTTAATTTTCACTGGTTCAATTTATTATAGAATTGAGAAAAAAGTTTGCGTAACTGATTAGTTTATTATGACACAGTCAGCGCTTAATAACCCAACGTAGCCAACTTCTTAGCAGCTTCGGTCTCAACAACAGAAGCCTTAGCAGAAGCCAACTTCTTAGAAGCAGCCTTCTTGGCAACATAATACTCCTGAGACTTAGCCTTACGCTTGGCCTCCAACTTCTCAACGACAGACTCGTATTTCCAGCCAACCGAAGCAGACAACTTGCCAACAGTAGTGAACTTTCTTCCCTCCTTCAATCTGAAAATCCTCAAAGCTTGTGGAACAACAACTCTCTTCTTCTTGTCGTATGGTGGTGGAATACCTTCAAAGACCTTGAGTCTCTCCAAGGCGGCCTCACCTCTGGCGGTCTTGTATGGAATCATGCCTTTAATAGCCTTATAAAAAATCCTTGATGGAGCTCTGAAATGGAATGGACCTCTTAGATGATTGTACTGAGTGTTCTTTCTCAAGTAAGCGTGATACTTCAAACGGTTTCTAAAGAGTTCTCCTGAGATGTTCAACTCTTCGCATCTAACCACAACAACCTTTTGGCCATTCAACAACTCCTTGGCTACAATAGATGCCAATCTACCTAGAAGATGACCCTTACCTAGTTATGGTGTTAGTATGCTAGATTGATTTTGGGGCATTGTTTTCAAAGGAAGAAAGAATTATGAATGAACTGTGAATCATCTCACTCTTATGAGCTTGCTTGTCTTATATCTTGCAGGCTTTATAAGTGCATGGATTCATTTTGTGATTTCCCATGTCCAATCTGTGATGCCTGTTATGCTCTTATCGGTTCATCCATTTCTCTAGTCCTGTTGGTATATTCACTTACCGTCAATGACAACTACTGGTTGAAAAGTACTCATCTTGTTCTTGTACGTATGAGAGATGAAGGAAGATCTAACTTAAAACGTCTTAGAAGAAAACAGAGTAAAAATATTCCATTAACCGTGAATGAAAAAATTTTCAAAGAGGTGTCTAGATGGGTTGGTGAAAAAGTTTTCGATCGAGCGAGGTTTGGTTCTGAGGGTTTAGTCACGTGGAGGGCTTAGTAGTATCGAGGCCACAGCGCTAAGTTGGAGTCGGCTCTCCAAAAGGATATTGTTGGCAAAACGAGTAAACCACAAACTTAGCAGATGGTCTTTTACTTTCGGTCGTTCGGCCATTTGATCTCTGTTGTTCTATTCCCCTACTTGGGGTATATATACCTCCAGGTTATACTCAGGTTTGAGGTGTGATCTTTTTCGTTTGGTGCACGGATGTCTTCTAGCCCAGGGTCACCTGGTCTTGGCACCCCGGTAAAGTTGATGAGAACCGAACAGTGACAGCTCCCTTATCAGTTTCCTCTAGGGTAATCTCGTTATCGTAAAGTGTACGAATGTATCCATCTATATGTTTGGAATTGTATCTTTTGCCCCTTTTCCGTTCCAATAGCTGAGTTGGTTAGTACATGCTGGAATGATATAACGAGAGAATCACTTACCACTATGGAGATACCTCGGAGTTGTGCTAGCTTGCGTAGGTTTCTGAATACTTGTACAATCATCGCGCTTGCTGAAGCATTTTTTTTCTGTTAGTAATCTATCCTCATCTAGGATATTGGTTATTAGAAGTATACTCACCGTAAGAGTAGTTTTTGAAGAACTCTAGATTGAAAAGGTCACAGAGATCCTCTATGACGATCATGCTGTACCCTAAAGAATTGTCTTTAATTATCTCATCAATCTCCCTGTCAACTTCTAACAATTTGAAGCATCGCGTATAGGTCACGTTGGATAGTAAGGATTTGAATGAGTTTCCTATTCGGGCAATCTCCGGGTCCGTGTCTACAATCTTGACAAGTGTCTCAAGATCGAAATCAAACGAAGTGCTGATATGTTTCACTCTATAATCATGATCGTATACTAATTTGTGGAGATATTGAGTCATGGCAAACTAAAATAAAAATGAGCAAAATGAGCAAAAGTTAGTAACGCTTTTAAGAGAGAACGATGATAAATGGTACTTACAGATAATGGAGTTAAGAGATAACCGTGAGCACTGTGAACATAGCATTGCGATGAAATATGGGTCATTGTATTCTCCAATCTCGATGCCGCAGCAGTATCTGAAGGAAGAGGCATGCTAAATAGGTTGGTTACAATGATACAATGATGCGATAGGCTCGCGTATTCCCTTTGTACTACGCGTTTTACAAAATAAGTCAAGAGAAAAAGTCCGTGCAATTCGAATTTATTGTTCTCAAAGCGGAGCAAAAGAGAGGGAGGAATGAATAAGCAGAAGAAGCGATGCAAAGGAAAGAATGTAAATGGAAGAAAAGGGGGAGTAAAAGAGAAAGAAGTAAGTAAGTAGGAAAAAAAGAGGATAAATAGATGTCCCTTACATAATGATACAACAGCCCCCTTTCTCCTTGAACTGAACGTCCGAAGGAGAGATAAAAGAGGGAGGTATGTCGTCAAGATTATCTGTGTGAGATGAGGCTGGACAGATATGGATGGATTGATTATCACTCCCACGTTTCGACTGCGCCTCTGGCTCCATAGGATCTACCAACTCTACCGGATCCGCCTGATCCACCTGATTGGTTGCTGTAATGTTAGTTACGTCATCTCTTGGAGTGCCAGTCTCCTCGCTGCTTCTCTCGAGAGATCTCTTGGAAGCAGAAGTAGTAGTAGACTGAAAAGAACCATTATGAAGCGAACCAGCAACCATGGCTGTAGCAGCAGAAGTAACAAACGCAGGAACAGGGGTATTGGATGTGGAGCCACGTCTATTCTTGGAAGATTTCACCTTGATTATCTGAGATGTAAAACGGTCTAGTCTCTTCTTATTCTGAGAAGTCTCCGGCACAGCATAGTATGGCTTCACAAGAATGTGTACCACCTCTGATAAGTCTAAATTCATGCTGCTTACAAGACTGTTTGGATCCAACCTTTTGCCCAAATGAAGTAGCTGTATGCAGTCAGAACTCTGAGGCCTTGCTGTAATGTCAACCAAGCTCTCAGAGCCGTGATTTTCTCGGTGTGAAACAACTTCTGTCCAGTCTTCGTAAATATATTGTCTTAAATCACCCACACGAAACATCTGGTTATTTGCTTCATCGAACCCACACGCCTTAAATAGGTTGTTATTCAAAGTAATATGCACTCGATCTCCAGTGACGAACAGGAGATGGAGCTTTGCATCCATAATATCTGGCATCTAAGTTAGCAAGCTGAATTTGATGCCGAAATCAAAATCGAAATCGGAATCAAAATAATCTAAAAGGAGGTGGATATATAAAAAAAAACTGTTTGCTTGTCAACCGTTTGATGAGCACCGCTTTCTTGATAGCTGATATCTGCACTTTCCTATTCAGGTCATTCATCCTCAGATCAGTCACTCTTAGTTGGGGGTTATTTTTCGGGGGTGAATTCTTCGGGGGTGGATTCTTCGGGGGTGGATTCTTCGGGGGTGGATTCTTCGGGGGTGGATTCTTCTTTTGCGGGGGTTCTTTTTTTCCCCGGTCCTATTCTTTATCATAATGGTTACGGATTAATTGTCTGCCTTCGGAAGTTCTTCTTCAACTTGCTTAGTTACGGATTAATTGCCTGCCCTTGGATTGATTTCGATGTTCTCATAATGTCATCGAAGTCATTCCCGCTCCGTGTTATTGTGGGGTTGCCACTTGAGTTACAGTCCCGTATTCTTTCTTTATTGGTCCATGATGTTTCTCGGTCCGGGGCTCTAGATAAGATTCTCGATGCGATTCATGAGGGGCCCTTACGCAGAGTCTTGGTCAGTCTAGTACATACCATCACAATACGCTCTACAGAATCATCTACTGTACAATGTAACCTCGATCCTCACATTAATGAAAGTTACCTCAGTCTTTTCCGCAGATATCCTGAGATAACCACCCTAGTCATTTTGCCAGGAGATTCTTCTAGTCAGGATTTGGCTATTACCCATCCCTCTCTTTTCTATTTTCTCGCTACTCAGGTGAAATATATTGAAAACTATGACTTGAGCACAGTTTGCATCTACCAGAAGCAGCGTTTTCGTTCCAAACTCACAAAAATTCACTACGAGTATGATAGTCGCATATACTTGGGAGAGTTGACTAGCATGGAGAACTTAGAGCTCTTGCATTGTGATATTTTTAGTCAGTTAATGGTCAATTACCATTCTTTGTTCAAATGGATTCAGAGCGCTCCTCAAACTAATAGGAAATTACGCTTTCTCTCTGTCAATATCAATCCGACCGGGCTTATTGGCGGTAATTTTGATCCCTACGATTCTTTCATTATTCAGTATAAAGAGTTCGAATCCAGGCATAAAAACTTTACTTCTTTCCTCGATTTTACTGTACCTTACATGCAGCTTCTTTCTCCAATAAGTTCACTAGAGCGCCATTTGACCCGCTGGAGATGCCAAACGGTGGAGCTCAAATGTTCCTCCAATACTGAGGAAATCCTTCAAGATTTTGTTATCCTCCAATCGCTGCCCTCTCTGACCCATCTCAGTTTGCATTTCCCTATTCATCCCCTGACTATATTGTCCACATTTAATCTAGAGTTGCCCAAGTTGAAGTCACTCATACTAAAATACTGTAACAACTACTTATCGCCCAATTTTGTTTATCTTTCTCAATTGCGGTCATTTAAAGTCTATCAGTCCTCTTTGACTAGAGAGACCATACAATTACCTGCTTCATTGCAGGTTCTTGAACTCTCAAATACGCGTATCAGCCTAGATCTCTCCCAACTTCCTACAAATATTTCTGACTTATCTTTGCTAAATGTTCAGAATTTGAACCCCACTGTGCTTGATCTTCATAATCATACACGTCTATCCAAGATCATCTTTCAAACTCATAATAAGTTGCTTCTCAAATCACTTCCTTCCTCTCTTGAGTCCTTGACACTATTCAATATTAGACAATTGAAAATCATCAATGCGTCGGTCTTCGGTCATTGTTCTAATCTACGAACAATCTCCATAAAAACAGAAGCACCCTCAGATTTTGATAGACTCGTTTCCAAGTGTATTTGGCCTGATTCCTTGCGGCAGTTATCGATAAAAGTTTTCCAAACTGCCGAGTTAAGGAACTTGCCAGATAAATTAAGAACTCTAAGCATAGATTTCCCGAAAGGATCTACCCAAAACTACTTGTTTCTCGGGTTTGCAGAACACGAAATGTTCTTTAGAAAAAAGGAACTACTGGAGTACGAAATCAACTTGGATGATCCTAACACGATTACACTATACATTGATAGGATACCTATGAGTATTGAGGATGTCGAAACTTGGGGGGACTTTGCTGTTCCATATTCTGATGACTCTAGTAGCGACTCGTTGGTAATAACTGGAGCTAATGACTTCGTTCAAGATAATCAAAAGACCACAAAGCTTAGTGTAATTCTTCGCAATCAGATGGTAGACCTTCATTTCTCTATTTTAGATGATGCAACTGAATTATTTTGGTTACGAGAACTAAAGAAAAAAAAGATCTGAATTATATTTAAAATACAATATTTAAATTTGGTCCATCTGTATGGAGTAATGTTCATTTTTACAATTTTGTACAAATCAAAGTAGCACTATGCTTTAAGATATTATACGATTACGATGAAACAACTTCTTGCTACCATGCAACAACTGTCAAGAGCCCACAATGAATTCAAATATATAGCTGACAAAACATTATGAGTCCATATTGAAGCACGAAAATAACACGCTAATAATTGCATACTTGGCCGAGCGGTCTAAGGCGACAGACTCAAGATCTGTTACTCGTGAGAGTGCGCAGGTTCGAATCCCGCAGTATGCATTTAGTTTTTTTATTCTTCATTTTTGAAGACTAGTCTACATTTATTTACAATGGGGTTTAGTGCAACCGGTTATGTTAACATGAATCAGAGAATACATAAAAGAGAAGATGCATTAATGAATAGCGAAAATAACTAGTTAAGAAGAAAGATCATAAATTCAACCTCTTGAGGATCTCACTAGCCAATGACTTGTAAAGCCAGGTATTACCGCTGACTTTCTTGAACTGCACACCATATAAACCAACCAAAGGGACTTTGACTACATGAATCTCAAACTTAAGAGGAGACCTGGATGCAGAATGCTTTGAAGGAAAAGTCGACTGGTTGTTACTGGTGGTCCTATGAACCTTGTTAGCCTGCTCGACCCTACTAGAGACCAACATATCGGAGGCACCATTAGTTTCATCAAGCGTAATCGATTCAGAGCTATCGGAGTCTCTGGAGCTCCTGCGGTTAATGTTTGCTGGTGCTGGAGTTTTCGGAATGTTAAGCTCAGGACGGGCAACAGACGAAGAACGACTTGTTTGAATACTGAGTCTATCAGTCCCATCTTTTGAGTCCTTTTTCTTGTAGCCCAGGAACGCAGTTCCAAGAGAAAACTTCCTTCTATGATTACTGACACCACTGCCGCCACTGCCTGCTTTAGAATTGGCGGAATGTTCCGAGCCAGAATGAGAAAGAGATGAAGGAGCAGCTGGTGAAACGGGAGTACTATCACGTGTAGAGTCACCACTTTCACCAGAATTCTTCGTTTCGAAGTCCACTACAGTAGCCTCGTTCTTCATTTCAGCTTCCGAATTAGTTGAATCAGCAGCATCTTCGTCATCAACGTCATCTACACCATCGTTGTAGTGAGTACGAGTATTTGTAGGTGTAACAGCCTCAAGGTGACCAGACTCCTCCCTTCCATCCTTAGAATGCTCCACAATTGATGGATAATGTATACAAACAAATCCACCCTTCACTTCAGTATATTTAACACCTAATTCCGGTAATACGGTAATAATATCGTAGCGAATAATCGGAAGAGGCTTCGTGGATGTAGTCTGCACAGAGAAAAATCCCTTCAAGAACAACGTCTTAGGATACTCTATAGAAGGCATAGACCCAGGTGCTGCATTTTCGTATTGATGAATAATCTCTTCATCTGTCAACCTTCTCTTCGAAACTTGTAGCCTTTGCAGTTGTTTCTGCTGCTGCCTCTGTTGTTCATCGTTGAAGTTCACATCATCCATATCGACTTCGTCAAAGAAGCCTTCATCGTCCGATGAAGGCTGGATTTGAGGCAAAGGAGGTGCACTATTATCCAACTTGTAGTGGCCACCCTTAGGAATATTGAACGACTGTTTTCT
Source organism: Brettanomyces nanus (assembly GCF_011074865.1). Classification (NCBI taxonomy): domain Eukaryota; kingdom Fungi; phylum Ascomycota; class Pichiomycetes; order Pichiales; family Pichiaceae; genus Brettanomyces; species Brettanomyces nanus. Next base: position 2,105,111 of record NC_052374.1, on the reverse strand, counting down.
ACCGTGTCCAAGAGACTTGCCACGCGCAGTTGGATGGTAGCGATGGATGGTAGATGATTTTTGCTGCTGTTGCAGCTGTGATTGCATCGACTCCTTTTCTTTCGGGCTGTAAGACGAAAACGTAGAAGGAGTGTATGCAGAAATGGTTCTTTGATGCTGCTGAACTTGCTGCTTGGCAGTCAGAGGCAATGGAGGTAAATGTTCACGTTGAACCTGCTGCTTTTCGCGAGAAGTGACCTTGACAGATCCAACACGACGAATAGCACTATCCAAACGACTTCGAGGAGTTGACAACATGATGGGCTTTTCCTCATGACGACTAATCTTTGTACTAAGACGGCGGAGCAAGGAGTTACCACCAAAGATACCCTCGGAAGTTTGCTGCTGCTGAGGTGGTGTTGGAGATGTAGGCTCTGTAAGTTTCGCTTGCTTCGACTTTTCTAATGAACTGGTGGCCGAAGCAAGGTGAGGCCCTTGTCTAGGAGATTTGTAGGCCGCTTCTGGGAATGCCAACACAGGTGGAGCTGGAGATCCGGCCACAGAAAACTGATGGGGTAGTGGTTGAGACACAATGCGGTGAGCAGGTAGAGCTTGCTGAGCTTGGAGAATCTCCTTCTTACCGGCCTTCTTCCTTTGAATCATCTCGTCCACCAAGAAGTATATTGATATGAGGGGATGATAACCATATGTAGGATCCCTAAGAGAAGAATCATACTGAACATCTTGGGATGCCTTGAAATACCAATTTCTCACAACAAGCCGATATTGATCTGAGGCTAAGATATCATTTAAATCCTGATATACTTGCTGATCCGAGTTACCCAGATCCAGACTGACAATAGTCTTAATGACCTCCGGATCTAAAGGAGACTGTAAAGGAGTTCTATGAGGTAGGTAGTTGGAAGGTGGACCACCGTAACCTTTGGTCATCCATGGATGTGAGATAACTTCATGCAAGGAGGCCCGGTTTCGTGGATCCACGACAAGCATCCGGGACAACAAGGATATGCACTCGTAGGATAATGTGTCAGGGTATTGAACACGGCCTCTTTTTATTTTCTCATGCAATGCAGAGACACTTTGGTCATCAAAAGGCACTTTACCGCAGACCAAAACATACAAAACGACACCAAAGGACCAAACATCGACTTCTGGGCCAGTGTAAGGATGCGCAGAAAGAAGTTCCGGAGCAGCAAAGTAAAGAGATCCACAATAGGTCTTGAGCAAATGCTCACGATCAAACATGTTGGATAAACCAAAATCGATGATTTTGACATCACCAGTTTTGGAAATCATGATATTCTCAATCTTTAGGTCTCTATGAACTATATTATTATTATGGCAATAGTCCAAAGCTGAAGCAATTCCTCTGCAGAACTTTCTGGCCTGTCTCTCTTTCATGGAGCCGTGAGAGACGATATAATCAAGCATCTGACCCCCAGAGACGTACTCAAACACCATATAATAATGGTTTGTCATTGGAAACATCTCATACAGTCGACAGATGTAAGGATGATACATGACTCTTCCCAATGCACCCTCTCTAATAGTTCTACGGTCTCTGGCAAGTTCTTTTTCATACTCTTTCTTTCTTCGAATAAGTTCCTTAGAGTCTGCTGTAGGTGGATCATTAACATGCTGCCTCTGCCAGATTTTCGATGCTCTAGGAACAACTTTGATGGCACAGATCTCTCCGGTGACTCTGTGCCTCGCCAATTTGACCTTACCCATTGAACCTGCGCCAATGGTCTTGCAGAAATCCCAGTCACCGATGGATTTCCGGTGAAACTGTGGGTGAGATTGCACATGCTGTTGATGAGGGGGTCGTTGCTGAGGTGTGCTAGGAGGATTATTAGCGGAATACATAGGAGGAGATGTAGGAGGATGCTGCGATAGATGCTGTTGATGCTGTTGTTGTTGCAGTTGATACTGTTGAAACTCATTAGAGCCCATGAATGGATCTGCATGTTTAGAACCATGTTGAAGACTCTGGATTTGACTCTGAACACGTCTTTGGGGTGCGCCTGGTGACTGGAATGATGGGGGGTGAGACTCAAAGGCACTTTGAATACGGCGCTGCTTAGGCGAATCGGAAAATTCAGCGGCACCCATTAACTGCTGTTGCTGGTCAATCAAAGCATTGGAACTGCTGGCGTTACGAAGCATTCTAGGTGTGGCAGCTGCAACGTTGGGAGTATAAGAAGAACTTTTACTTGAGTTTCTTTGATGGGAGCCTCCCGGTACGTTGCGTCGAACCTTGGGCAAAACAAGGGGCTGTTGATGAGGGGAGGACATGATAAACAGAGATTTAATGTGTAGGAAATGCTCTTATTTTGTGCCTCAGCTGATGTAAATCAGCTCAATTGATGGGAAAGGAGGCGGACAAGATGGAAGATAAATCAGAAGGATACACAAAAAAGAGGCAATTCAGGACCTGCCAATGCAAGGCGATGCAAGGCAGGCAGCCTCCTGGGCGGCTAATAATAGGTGGCTGGAGCAGCGAGAAGGGTCTCCCGGTGGCTCCCGGTGGCTTCCGGTACCTCCGACCCAATTCGCGCATGTCGTCTAACTCTACACATAGCGAACCACCACATACGTAAAGTCGTGAAGTCCACATCCATACACCTGCATAAACCAAGATCTACATGGCAGTGAACCAGCTAACTAGCTACATTAGTGAACCGGAAAACTAGATAAGCATGAACGGATTTCACATTTGACAAAAAAAAAGGCACCGATTGTAACTCCGCCGGCCTCGGCTGCCACGGCGCAAAAGCTGTCCTACCCATATTGAGGGCTTTTCCATCCGGCCTTAAAATTACGTAAGCTCAGACACCATGAGGTCGATCCACGATCCCTTCCACCTGTCCAGTTACGAATGAATGAATAGGATTAATGGGATGACTTACAGCTCTAACATGGATTCCCAGGTAGCTAAAGGTACTCGCTTGGCCACTTCCATTCTCTCCTCGTCCCTCTAGATTTTTTTGTTGTGTATAGCCAAACCCAACTTTTTCTCTTTTGACCAACATTGACAATCGCGGAAGCTTCAACTTGGCCAGACGAGCTATACGGTATATAAATACATCATTCACCTTATAAAAAAAACAATAGAACTCATGTTTCTGCCGACTCTTTAGTTGCCGACCGTTTGTATCTTTCAGATTCGGATACTCTTATTTTGATCTGTTATTATTTTTTACCTGACCTGTAACATCCCATCTTTAAATCCAGTCTTATCGTAGCTTCTACTTTTCATCTACTACTTAATTGACTCTTTTTTTCGGCCCCTTGAAATTTCCTAAGATCTGCTTCGAATTCGTAGAGAATCGGGAAGACTCACTCATTCATGGATTGAGTTTTAGTTTTTTTTTTTCTTTTCTATAAGTTTTTTTTCGTCCCCCATTATTTGAGTTACTCACTGGTGGATATAAGATAAAGAAAAGGACAAAGAAAGAGATTTAATTTATATAAATATTTTTAGCCTCTTTCTTTTCTTCTATTTATTGTATACTACTGCTTGCTTTACAAATGGATGAAGAAAAACTCGAGCAATTAGTCCACGAGGCTGATCGTGTCGTACCTCGTCCAACTCCGAAAGAATTCTTCCGGAAGCAGCCCCATAAATCTCTTGAGAACATTAGCGATTATGAACGTCTTTACAAAGAGTCCATAGAGAATCCTGATGGGTTCTTTGGAAAGATGGCTCACAAATTCCTTTCTTGGGACAGGGACTTTGATAAAGTTAGTTGGGGCTCTTTTGAACAAGGTGATGTCGCATGGTTTCTAGGTGGTAAATTAAATGCTTGCTACAACTGTGTCGATCGTCATGCTTTTGCTCATCCAGATAAGCCTGCTATTATATTTGAGGCTGATGATGAGAAGGAGTCTCGTATTTTGACCTTCAAAGATTTGCTTCAACAAGTTTGTCAAGTCGCTGAACTTTTGGCATCCTGGGGCATAAAGAAAGGTGACATTGTGGCCATATACTTACCGATGACCCCTGAAGCTCTCATTGCCATGCTGGCATGTGTTAGAATTGGTGCTTTGCACTCGTGTATCTTTGCTGGTTTCTCCGCTGGTTCCATCAAAGAGAGAGTGTTTGATGCTCACTCTAAAGTTGTGATTACCTGTGACGAAGGAAAGCGTGGAGGAAAGATTACCCATGCCAAACAAATCTTGAATGAGGCCTTGAAGGAATGTCCTGAAGTCGAAAAGGTTCTCGTCTACAAAAGAACAGGTAACCCAAAGGTTGAAATGGTTGAAGGTAGAGATTTCTGGTGGCAGAAAGAGTGCGAGCAGTTTAGAGGCTACTTTCCTCCAGTTCCTGTCGATTCCGAAGATCCCTTGTTCATTCTTTACACTTCTGGTTCTACTGGTACTCCAAAAGGTGTTGTCCATTGTACTGCGGGATACCTTCTAGGCGCTGCTATGACCACCAGATATGTGTTTGACTTGCAGCCTGAAGATACTCTATTTACTGCTGGCGATGTCGGCTGGATTACAGGTCATACGTATTCTCTTTATGGCCCCTTGGTGTTAGGTGTACCAACAATTGTTTTTGAAGGCACTCCTGCTTACCCTGATATGGGCAGATTCTGGAAAATTGTCGAGAAGTATAAGGCTACTCACTTCTACGTGGCTCCAACGGCGCTACGTATGCTCAAGAAATCTGGAGAAGCAGAGATTGATAAATATGATTTAAGTTCTTTGAGAACATTGGGATCTGTTGGGGAACCTATTGCCAGCGAGATCTGGAAATGGTACGATGAGAAAATCGGCCATGGTTGCTGTCATATCGCTGACACGTATTGGCAGACAGAATCTGGATCCCATTTGATTGCTCCATTGGCTGGTGCTGTTCCAACCAAACCCGGTGCCGCTACCCTTCCATTCTTTGGTATCGATGCTGTGATCATCGACCCTCAGACGGGTAAAGTTCTTGAGGGAAACGATGTGGAGGGTGTTCTTGCCGTGCGTTCACCATGGCCTTCCATGGCCAGAACTGTCTACCAGTGCCATCAGAGATTCTTGAATGCCTACTTACGTCCTTATCCTGGCTTTTACTTTACCGGTGATGGTGCTGGAAGAGATCATGATGGCTACTACTGGATTAAGGGCCGTGTTGACGATGTTGTTAACGTGTCTGGCCATAGACTTTCCACCGGAGAGATTGAGGCCGTTCTTCTCGAAAGCAAGAAGGTCTCTGAATCTGCTGTTGTTGGAATTGGTGATGATTTGACTGGCCAGGCTGTCATTGCTGCCGTTCAATTAAAAGATTCTCACTTAGTTCATGATGCTGAAACTATGATTGCCCTTAGAAAAGAGCTCAGACTGCTTGTGAGGAAAGTCATTGGTCCATTTGCCGCTCCTAAATCGATCATCATCGTGGACGACTTGCCAAAAACCAGGTCCGGTAAGATCATTCGTCGTATTCTTAGAAAAGTCTGCTCGGGTGAGGCCAAATCCATTGGTGATACTAGTACTATGGCCAACCCTCACGTAATTGTCAATTTAGTGTCTGAAGTGGAACAACAGTTTGGTGTCAAGAATTAATTTACTTAATTCCTTTTATTTTCACGCCTGTGTCTAGAATTATTCTATATATATATATACATTGTCAATTTCTTCTTTTGTATAGAGGTCTTTGCTTAAGTCAATTTAGCTTAGTTGCAGATATACATGAGTTGTGATGGTTATATTTACATTTTTCGCAATCTGTCTTTCCTTGGAATGTGAAAGAGGAGCTAAACTAAAATTTCCACTGCGTAAGAACCAAATGTTTTCCATGTCACCATCTTCGATAGGTCATTATCTTCAGCGTTAATTTCTTTCATTTCTTCAAGGCGAGCAGCTTCAACCGCCGCTTCATCTAATAATTCCATTCTCGGCACACAATTCATCTGCTTCATTTTGCAGCGCTTACCTCATGTCTACCACACACAAATCATCTACTTCCAAAGTGATTGATGAATTGCAGTCAGAGATTGATGATCTAAAGTGTGAACTCAATGAAACAAAGGAGATTCTTGGTGAAACTAAACAAAAGAATTCGATTTTAAAGCGTCGTAACGATACGTTGGTTGAACAATTATCAAATGCTAAACATGAGAGTGACATGTCTGAGGCACTACTAAAGAGAAAGCAGCGCCGAGTTCTAGACCTTGAAAACCAAATGACGGAGACAATTTCAAAGGCGGATTCTTTACAGTTCGAAACTGACAATATGAGAAAGAGAATGAATACGCTTCAAGATAAAGAGAGTGCTGCAGTGTCTGAGTGCCAGAGACTAAAGGTTTCCTACGACGCCATAGCGACGGCTCAAGCAGAGTATAAGAAGCTTATGGATAGAAATGTTGCAGAATTGGAGCAAAAGATTAAAGTCTTTCTTGAAGAGAGAAGACAGACGTTGAATGATAACATCGATTTATTGAAACGACAAGAGCCGGAGATTATGGCTTCATATAAAGTGGTAGTCAAGAATACCCAGAGATTGGAAGAGATGTATGTGCAAAAACAGAATTCTGTAAGGGAGGCTCTCGTGACCCTTGCTACTGCTACCAGGAGGCATGGACAAAAGACTAGTATAGTGATGGCCGAGTGTGAGGATGTGCTTAAACAAATGAACAGGAATGAGGAGATGATGCTAAGATTGAGAGCCGAGGAAGAAGCGGAGGCGAAGGAAGAGAGAGGCAGAGAAGAAGAAATCGAGGTTGAACAGATTAGCAACCTCAGAGAAATTGACCAGGATGAAAGGGAATGCTCTTGGAATGATTCTCTCGACAAGGAGAACGGGTATAACCACAATAATCAGAAAATACTGGAAAAGAACGATAGAAGGAAGCAAAGGGGGAAGCAGAACGGCGATTTGACTATTCGGAAGCAAAGGGTCGATCGTAACGGAAATGGAAGCCGAGACAAACGAAACAATGACAGTCGTAGCAACAGAAACTCGATGATACCGAGTGCAGATGGAGCATGGCCTAGAATGCCATCGAATCCACGGAAAACTAGTGGGGGAAGAAGGCATAAGGGACGCCACAAGACCTCCAAACGGGCTTCTCGTGAATCAGATACAAGTGCTGAAAGTACTACTAATTAGCCAATAATATAATATAAGTTTGAGGTACTTCCTCTTTTTATCTACTTAAAACAAACCCTCAATCTCACCCTTCTTGTTGACTTCAACGTTCATGAAACCGCATCTGGTAGCTAAACCTGGGATGGTTTGAATCTTATCAGCCAAAGCATATAAATATCCAGCACCGATAGAAGCCTTGATATCTCTGATAGGGAATGTGTAGCCTGAAGGAACACCTTTCCAGTTAGGATCATGCGAAAGAGAATACTGGGTTTTGGCCATACAAATAGGCAAGTTAGTGAATCCTTGCTTGGTGTACTCTTCCAATTTCTGCTGCGCCTTAGGCGAGAATTCAACGGCATCGGCATTATACATCTTCTTGGCGATGGTCTCAATCTTCTCCTTGATGCTGGAATTACTGTCCACAGAGTACAAGTAGTGGAAGTGTTCGCCAGCGTTCTGCTTTTGGATCGGATATTCATGATGCGCACATCTAATGACACCAAGAGCTAGGTTCTTGGCGCCTTCACCACCCTTTCCCCAGTGGTTGGAAACAATGGCATCAACTGCACCAGCTTCCAAGGCTGCTTGACGGATCACCTCATGTTCATTGGCAGTATCGCAGGACATTTGGTTGATGGCGACAATGACATCAACACCATACTGTCTAGCGTTCTCAATATGCTTCTGCAAGTTAGCACAACCTTTTTTCAACATATCCAATTGCTCAGAAGTGTACTCTGAAGGCAAAGGCTGATTGGCCTTGACTGGAGCACCATCTCCATGAACTTTAAGAGCTCTAACAGTGGCCACAATGATGATAACATCCGGAGCAAGTCCCGAGTTACGACACTTAATGTTGAGGAACCGCTCACCACCCATAGTAAAGTCAAAACCGGCCTCGGTAATAACGTAACCTGGCTCTGGGTTCTGGCTGTCAGTACCTGCCAACTTAAGAGCCATCTTATCAGCGATGATAGAAGAGGCACCGATAGAGATGTTGGCAAATGGACCAGCATGAACGAAGACAGGTGTTCCCTCCAAGGTTTGCATCAAGTTAGGCTTTATGGCATCTTTCATAATGGCAGCAAGGGCACCGGCACAACCCAAATCTTCACAAGTGATTGGTTCGCCGGCTTTGGAAGATGCGACAACGATCTTTCCCAATCTATCACGCATGTCTTCAAGAGAGTTAGACAAGGCTAAAATGGCCATGACTTCGGAAGCCACTGAAATATCAAAACCAGTCTTCCTGTACAAACCCTTCTCGGTTGGAGCTTGGTTGATGGTGATCTCACGTAAAGATCTGTCGTTCAAATCAAGAACTCTCTTCCAAGTGACAGTTTTAGGGTCGACGTCCAAACGGACGAACTTGGAAATTTCCTCCTCAGTCCAGTCACGAGGGTCCTTTTTGTCCAAACCAAGTTTCTTCGTTCTCGGCTCAAGACCTCTTGGAATATCTCTCGAACCGTCTTTTTGAACTGGACACAAACGCTTCCATAAAGCATCATCCGTTTGTCTGGTCTCATGGAACATTCTTGTATCCAAGGCGGCAGCAAGTAAGTTGTTAGCCATACTAACAGCATGGATATCACCAGTCAAATGCATGTTAAATTCGTCCATAGGAATGACCTGGGAGTAACCTCCACCGGCAGCACCACCTTTAACACCGAAGGTAGGACCCATAGAAGGTTGTCGAACGTTAGCAAAAGCACGCTTACCTAAAACGGCACCCAGGGCTTGAGCCAAACCGACCGTGGTGGTAGATTTACCTTCACCAAGAGGTGTAGGAGTAATACCAGCAACAAGAACATACTTTCCATTCTTCCTATCGGCCAATCTGTCTAGAACATCAAGCTTGACCTTGGCCTTATAGGCACCGTATGGCTCGACCTCGGAATCCTCGATACCAGACTCCTTAGCAACCTCGGTGATATGCTTGGGGGTCTGTTTTCGAGAGATCTCGTAATCGGATGGGACAGGAGTCTCGAGCGAAAGTTTGAGACGTTTGTAAGGGGACGACATAGAAGGATTCTGTAATGTATGAAAAGTCTTTGAAAGAAGACGAACAGAAGCTGCTACCATTGATCCGAAAGACCTTGGAAGTAATACGATTGGGGACTCCGGTTCGGCCCTGCAGCGGATGGGAGAAGTTGAAAAGTTTTTGTACCAGATTTCAAAATGAGAGAAGTCATGAGGTAGAGATGGCCTGGCCTGACTCTTTCTCTGCTTCCATTTTAGAGAGCGTCGATCGTCTTTGCAGGAAAACTTCCTTCATGATGTCAACACATTTTTTATCTACTACTTACCTATTAGTCCCGACGGATCAAAGAACCATTGCACAGAGCTTATATCCATGCTTGTGTGACACGTTTACTCAATTTTTTTGAAATATCTTTCATTATATCATGAGAGAGTCTACGCCTAGTGCGTCATGGCATCCAGGTTCCAGAGCAGTCGAAATGATTGCCGGTCTAAGTGCCGGCTTCGTGACTACCGTAGTGTCTCATCCATTGGATTTTATAAAGCTTCGGATGCAATTGGATGTGACCTCTGCTACGCAATGGCAGGCTTTTCACAGGATCTACGAAGATTTGATGAGATCTTCGTCCACAACGGCCTCTCGTACATCTTCAAGAAAATTAATACAGAGCATTTATAGAGGTGTGGGACCTAATTTGGTTGGATCTACTGCCGCCTGGGCATTATACTTCACGTTTTATAGAGAGTATAAAAATCTTATGCTTGACTACCACCATAGTGAACATAATGACTCCAATCTAAATTCCGGCCAATACCTATTGTGTGCTTTTGAGGCCGGCTGGACCACTTCTCTCATAACTAATCCTATATGGGTCATAAAAACTCGAATGATATCCACTTCTCGATCCACTCCTGGTGCCTATACTTCGATATGGGATGGAATCAAACAGATCTTTATCCATGAAGGCTTTAAAGGATACTACAAGGGACTTTCTCCGGCTTTAGTCAACGTCTCACAGGGAGCACTTCAGTTTTCCATTTATGACACCTTTAAACATCACCTGATACTAAAAGAGGGCCAGACAGAACGCGATCTCACCACGTTGGAATACCTCTATGCTAGCGCGACTTCAAAAATGCTGGCAACCATATCTCTCTATCCTTTGCAAGTAATCCGCTCCAGATTACAGGTTAACAGCAATAAGCACATGGAATCTGTCGTATATCTAGTTCATAAAATGGCCACTCAGGAGGGGTTAAAAGGATTCTACAAAGGTATAGTGGCTAACTTGATAAGAGTAGTTCCTGCCACTTGCATCACTTTTACAGTATATGAGAATATGCGCACTATTCTGCTGTCCTGATTTTGTAGTCTCATAATTTTTTTTGGAGGTACTCAAACTCATACATATATATACGATTTTATCACTTTTGCTAAACTAGCTTTTCCGCTTATATTTACCTATAATCACAAAGGACATGCGGATCCTTGTCAAATCCGGTCATGAACGTACATTGGCAGTCGAAGGAGACACTCACGTCCTACTTTTTCGATGGATTAAAGATATCAACAAGTGTGCCATTGAGCTAGTCGCCAAGGGGACCTTTATCCACCATGGATATAGACCGATGTCGAGACACAAGCCTCTCGGATTCTTGGGACTCATTTCAATGGGGAAAGATGTGTTTCTATGCCTCATCACTGGTCGTATAGAGGTTGCCACTCCTTTAAAGGATGAACGCATCAATAGAATCTACGACGTTGACTTCCATTGCCTAACCAATAATACCTGGGATTTTATAGAGTTGAACAGTAATGGGTATCCGAACACGGAAAATGAAAATGGTTCTCATACGGGGACTAACACGCCTCCCGGTAGCTATGTTCCTCTGATTAAGCAGAACCCTTGTTACGAACTTCGTAAGATCTTATCTGATGGTTCCTTCTATTACAGTACCGACTTCGATCTTACCAGTACTTTGCAGGGAAGAGGAGTCAATCATTCTCAACAGCTCTCTTTGGATAGATACCATTTGGATTACATGTGGAATGCATTTATGATGAAAGAGGTTATTCATTTCCGCAACAACTTGGATGACGATCCCAAAAAGGCATTGGATAGTAACAGGTTTCTAACCACCGTAATTCGTGGATTTGCCGAGAGCGTTAGAACCACTGTGGGAGGAAGATCGGCTCAGATGACCATCGTTTCCAAACAGTCCTGGAAGAGAACTGGAACCAGATTCAATGTTCGTGGTGTTGATGACGACGGTAATGTTGCCAATTTTGTTGAAACTGAATGTATCCTCAACGATGGACTTCATGCATTTGCTTATACTCAGATCCGGGGCTCCATACCACTTTTTTGGGAGCAAGATACGGCCATTGTGTCTCCTAAAGTTCAGATCACGAGAAGTTTTGATGCTTCTCAGCCTGTTTTTGAGAAGCATTTTGCCAATTTGAACAGTAAATATGGGCCTGTCCACGTTGTTAATCTACTTTCAAAGGCCAAAAATTCAGAAGTTGGCCTTAGTCAGACATACAATCAACATTATAAAGTGTTAAAGGAGAAGAAGCCCGATTCCGTGTTCTTCACAAACTTTGACTTTCACCAAGAAACTTCCAAGACATATGCCGATGCCGACAGGGTTTTACCTCAAATTAGAGAGTCTCTTGAGAATTTTGGGTACTTTTGTTACGATTTACAGAGCAACGAGACCATCATGGAACAACAAGGCGTTTACAGAACGAACTGCCTCGATTGCTTGGACAGAACAAATGTTATTCAGCAAGTCATCTCAAGAGCTGCTCTGGATGAGTATCTGACTGATTTCAAAAAATCTGATGGTTACAATTATGCAGGTGGGGATGAATACTATCATAGCACTTCTTCGCCTGTCCACTCCAAGCATTCTGTTCTCTGGGCAGATCACGGTGACCAGATCTCGCAAATATACACGGGAACTAACGCCTTGAAGTCAAGTTTTAGCCGAAGCGGCAAGATGGGCTTTGCAGGCGCTTTGTCTGATGCCACCAAATCTCTTAGCAGAATATACATTAACAATTTTGTGGACAAGGGAAAACAGGTGGTGATAGATACTCTTTTAGGAAAGAACTCGGAACAGATTCCTGTTATGATATTTGATCCCGTCACCGAGTACTTGGCAAAGCAGATGCGGCAGTTTGAACATAACTTTACTTCCTTTAGAGACATTTCTATTTTTGCCGGTACGTTCAATCTCAGTGGTGCTTCCTCCGGAACCGCTTTATCCGAATGGCTATTTCCAAGCGAGGTGAAATCCACCTTCTCTGACATATATGTCGTGGGATTTCAAGAAGTCATCGAACTTAATGCTTCCAATATTCTTAAGAATGATGGGTCTGCTGGACAGTATTGGAAGAAGGCAGTTCAACAGGAGTTGAATTCTGGAGCAGGACCTAAGTATGTACTTCTAAGGTCCGAATACATGTCATCAATTCTAATCTTGCTGTTCGTGAGAGAGGATGAAATGAAATACGTGACTCAGGTTGAAGGAAAATCCAAGAAGACTGGTCTGGGAGGTATGACGGCCAATAAGGGATCCGTTGCTATCCGATTCAATTATGGCTCGACCACTTTCTGCTGTTTCAACTCGCATCTAGCTTCGGGTGTGACAAATACTGAGGAGAGATTTAATGACTTTTTAACCTCCTGGAATGGCATCCGTTTCTCCAGAAACAGACTTATTCAACACCATGATGATGTTATTTGGATGGGAGACTTGAACTATCGGGTGTCTTTACCTAATGAGGATACACGAAGAATGCTTGATAAGGGGTTACTGAGAAAGCTTTTGGAGTACGACCAATTAGAATACGAGATCAAGCGTCACCCCGAACTTCAGAACTTCACTGAACTCCCTATTACGTTTCCACCAACCTACAAATTTGATAAGAGTAGTGATAATTACGATACGTCGGAGAAGCAGCGCGTTCCTTCCTGGACAGATAGGATTCTTTTTCAAGGAGATGATATCTCCCAGCTATGCTACCACTGCGCTCCTGATATCCGCTTTTCCGATCATAGACCCGTCTTTGGTACTTTTTCTGCTCGTGTCAAACTAGTTGATTCCGAAAAGAAGCACAAGCTTACCAGAAAGTTCCTTGAGGAATATAAATCGACTGCATCACAATCACGTGGTGCAGTAATCGAACTCAACGGAGATTCTGAGGATGACGATTTTTCAGATTCTCCTGCTTGGTCCTCTTCAGCTACTTCCGCCCCTACACTTATTGACATATCTGAGAAGCAGCCTGTAAAACCTTTATCCCAGCCCAAGCTTCCTCCTCGCAGAGCTCCGCCACCATACGATCCAAGAGAGATCGCCAGCATTTTAAATAAGGAGCATCCTTTGCAGATTTCTTCCTCAACTTCTCTTTCAGAATCATCTTCCGCGCATTCTTCCTCCCCAACACCAGCCTCATTTATGGTCATGCAGCCCACAAGGTCTCAGTCTTCCATCACACAGCACACCGTGCAACTGCCTCCACCCTTTCCTCATGGTTCCCGTCCAACCAGCTCACAATCACTAACACCACCTCTCATTAATCGACCAGTTCCTCCAGTTCCACAACCAAGGAAGATGCCGCCTGATATTAGTCATAACGACAATTCGTTGGATGCTGCTAAGGGAAATCATAAGCTTCCACCCATGGTTCCTATAAAACCGAAAAGTCTTAGTGCCGTGTTCTCAGCCGGGGACTCTTCTTCCCAGTCTTCTTCACACACATTGACTGAAAATTCAAAGCCAAAGACCAACCAGTGGGCACCGATGAACCCTACAAAGAAAAGGTAGATTTCGTCAATTTTATACTCATATAAAGAAGTATCAATACAGATTCCACTAATCATTATATCATATTAATATTATAGCAAAGGTATAAGCTACAAGGTGTCTAACTCATTCGTACTCATGGTAGCTTTCATCGCTATCGTCTGCAAGGGCGACAACCTCATCATCATCAAAAGAAGCATCCACCGCATAAGACTTTGTCATGGCCCTTCTACTGGCATGCTTTACAGAGGACACAATGTCATCCTCATCACTATCCAACTGGACAATTTCATCGTCATCATCATCTTCCAAGAAGTCATCTTCGACCTTCTTAGCAATCTTCCTAACCCTTACACGTTTTTTAGGCTTCAAAGGTTCTTCTGAAGATTCCTTAATAGCAGTGCTCTCCAATTCGTTGTCATCTTCCAACTTTATTGAATCGCTGCTGTTGAAGGCAGAGAACGCAGCGGTAAACTTACCACCAAACGGAGAGCTCGATTTACCCTTAGGTTTTCCAAAAACACTCTTGAAAGGGGTGGATGTTTCCTCCTCTTTCATCTCTTTCTTAGATGACTGCTTTGCGGCGGCTCCCTTAGCATATTTTAAAATTGAAGGATCATCAAGTTCTTTTTTAACAGATAGCTTCGACTGTTTCAAAGTCTTGGGCTTTTTGACTTGTGCGCTTTCATTCTCAGTCTTAACCTTGCGCTTCCGACTACGTTTCTTTTTACTTTGAGACGGAGCATCCGGAACCATTAATTTTTGCCTATCCTCATCCTCCTTCAAGAACTTGTGCCATGCCGTCACAAACTCCTCTAAGTCCTCATTCCAGAGGTCCTTAGCACTCTTACCTAAAAGAATGGTCAATTCAGACTCCTTCTCGTCTCTCTGCTTCAACAATTTCAGGTACCTTTCTCTGGTTAACGACCAAATCTGCATACCCAACAAGTAGTCATACAAGGATGTAACACTACGGTTATTATTAACAACCATACCTGTTTCTTCCTCAGCTGCAGCAACAATTTCCTCGTCGTCATCATCATCATCATCATTATCGTCATCACCATTAGAGCTTCCCTCCTTATCGGTTTCCAAATCCATCTCAGCAGCTTTCACCCTAACAGGATCATTATTCTTATCGAATCCAGGGAATCCCTTATTCTGCAACTCTTTGACAATAACCGGGCGTTTCTTGTTATTGACAACAAGATCTTTCTCAATAATCATCTCGACAAACCGAGCCTGACTTGATAACTTTTCCAACTGATTAGAGAGATCCGTGACCATGTAATCCTTACGTCTTTGATAATAGTCCAGCCTAACATGGTAATAATCTTCTATGATTTGTTCGGCGTTCTCGTATTTCTTAATCCGGCCTGTGGCATCGAAAAGAACCATGTTGCTGGTGCTGATACTGGAGATCAACTTGAATCTCTCCTTAAGCCCACACCTTAAACTCTTGGCCATTTCTTCGGGAGATAATTTCACAATGAACTTAATGCCGACACCATGATCCTCCTCCATATCCTTGATCCAAGGTTTCTGTTTTTCAGTACCGGCCAACCCTTTCAACAAAAACTCTTTCATAGTGATTGTCCACATTTTAACTGGCAATTCGGTGATATGCAACGTGCTTTCATCAACCTGATGAATAGTACCTTCAATCCGATATCTGTCCTTACTAATCTTTCTGATTTCACCCTTCCAGCCTTTATACCAGGGCGTCATTTCTTCAGGCTCATCTCCTTTCATCATGCGCCGGATATTCTCCACAATATCTTCTGGATTATATGACGGAATTGACGTGCTCCAACCAGAACCAATACCTTCAGCACCATTCACAAGAACCATTGGAATAACAGGTACATACCAATCTGGTTCAACAGTCTGTTCATCATCCTGCATATACGTAAGAAGCTTATTGTCCAACGGATTGAACACCTTCCTCGTAATGTCGGAAAGCTCAGTAAAAATATACCTAGCAGCGGCGGCATCCTTACCACCTGCACCACGAGAACCAAAACCACCATGAGGGAAGAGCAAGTTCAGATTGTTTGAACCGACAAAGTCTTGTGCCAACGACACAATGGTTTGAATCAAAGAGACATCACCATGATGATAACCGGTATGCTCAGCAATGTAGCCTTCCAACTGAGAAACCTTGATTTCTCCTTTTAAGTTACGTTTGTAGCATCCAAAGAGGATCTTTCTTTGAGAAGGTTTGAAGCCATCAACAACAGAAGGAATCGAACGAATATTGTCGGCCATCGAGTATAAAATGAGCTCCTTGTTAATAAAGTCAGAAATCGGGATTTCTTGCAAGTCTGGATCCAAGAATGTACCCGGCTGATAAGCCCTTAGCCATTCTTTACGATCATCAGCCTTTTTTTTGGAAAAGGCTAAATCGATAAACACAGCATCGCCCTCTTGCAAAGCGTGAAACTTCTTTAAGTGTTTATCAAGCTTGCTGAAATACTCTCGCATTTCTCCTGGGGTCGACGTACCTAAACCTTTGTAATACTTTTGTTTATAAGAGCAAGCAATACCCTCAACATCACGCCATTTCTCGTATTCCGGCATGTTATAGAATGGAATAACGTTCCTCTTATTTACACCACTTAAAATGGTTACCTTGACAATAGGAGTGATGAATTCAATCAAAAAGTTTGGAATCTCCAAAAGACCTAAGAAAGAAGTCTCCAAGAAGTTAATGATTAAGCCCTTAATATGGGAACCATCATGATCCTGATCTGTCATAATCATAAGATGACCGTATCTCAAAGACTTAATGTTGGAACTATCATACCGCTTCTTATGGTGAAGACCCATAATCTGCTTGATAGCCTGAATCTCCTGATTCTTCATGATTTGATCTAAACTAGCCTCACGAACATTTAACATTTTACCACGTAGTGGGTAACAGCCGTAATAGTTACGGCCAACAACAGCCAAACCTGCTACGGCTAAAGTCAAGGCAGAATCACCCTCAGTAAGGATCAAAGTACATTTATGACCTTCGCGAGTACCGGCCCTATTTGCATCTTCCAACTTGGGGTATCCAGTGATTCTATTTTTTCGACTACCATCCATCTTCTTAAGAGCCCGATCGGCATTTGCCTCAGCAATATCCAACACTTGATCCAAGATGCCCGAATTATACACCTTTTTCAAAAAGGCTTCAGGGAACTCGAGCTCCTTACCACCGTACTGAGAGGGTCTAGTCGTTAGCTGCTCCTTGGTTTGCGAAGTAAAGGCAGGATTCTCAATTAGACAATTGATAAAAATGAACATATTGTTTTTCACCTGGAAAGGTCTCAACATAGCACGACGGTGCTTCTTTTTTACATACTCCATGATTTTATTGACAAGCATGTTAGTAATAAGATCAACATGGGTACCACCGGATGTTGTGGCAATCGAATTCACGAAGGACACTTGACTAAAATTGCCGTTGGACACAGAAAATGCCACTTCCCAACGTTCATTTAGAGACTGGTAAACAATCGTAGGTGGCTTCTCTATTTCCACTGCAGTCGGAATATCTTTCTCTGCCAGAGCGTCGTCATCAAAAGACTCCTTCTTAATTGGAGCAGACGAGCTTCTGGAGATACTACTTTTTTCCTCTGCAAGTGCTTTTATATACATCTCGGTGTACTGTTTGAAATTGTTAATTCTCAAAGTCTTCCCATTAAGACTAACACGAATACCACGAACAGAACCGCACACATCAAAGACACGACGCTGAAGGATGCCTAAAATGTCAGCATCCAAATGATCCATGCCAAATTTAGCCAAATCAGGCTTGAAAATGATTTCAGTATATTCAGTTTTGTTCTTCATTGGTTTAATAACCGGCTTATCCACAATAGACATATTATTATGCCAGGATTGGGTATATGTCTTTCCATTGGACTTATCAGCAGTCTTCACGATAAATTCGGTGGAAAAAATGTTACAAAGCTTGGCACCATAACCATTACGACCTCCAGTTACCTTCTTTTCTTTATCGTTATAATTACTGGAGGTGAGAAGATTACCAAAGATCATTTGCGGAATGTACATGTTCTCCTTGGTGTGAATTTCCACTGGAATGCCCCTTCCGTCATTCTTCACGGAGAATATGTTCTTTTCAGCATCAATTTTAACATCGATCTTTTTCATAGAGGAGTCTCTGATCTTGTTATCCGCTGCATTGACCAAAATCTCATCGAAAATTTTAAATAGACCAGGAACAATGTTAACCTTCTTGAACTCCATGGCTTCAGTCTCGGAGTTGTAAACCCATTGTTCAGATTCAAACTTTTCGATAGATCCAATATAACTATCAGGTCTTTTCAAAATATGCTCCAACTGACTGAGTTTCTGGTAGTGATCGGATGCAGACGAGTTTTTGTGGGAAGCAGAAGAAGACTTGTGCGTAGTGCTACCACCGTTTATCTTATTGGTTGACGTAGCTAGAGGAGACGACTTCTTATGATTAATGCTGGAGGAATGAAAGCTCTCTTCCAGTAAGAAGTCAGCATCGTCATCAGAAGCCATTATGAAAGTGAGTTGTTGATAGCGATAGAAGGAGAAATGGAGAGGGGAAAATTAAAGAAAAAGGGAGATATCCACTGGAACAATAGAAACAAGATGAAATAATTTTAGACATGTAAACAACACGAAAATAGGACGCGTCGATGGGACGACAGTAAAATCTAGTAGATGAAAAGAAATGAGCGGCGCAACGTGAATGACGCCGCTCACCATACAAACAATTGTCCCGGGACAGAAAACTTTATGCCACGATGAAAGCAGCACGATTAGCAATTCACCACCACAGTAGGCCGGGCGCTCCAGGCAGGCAGGTCTAAAAAAAATAAAAAATGTTGTCATCCCCCAGCCCGCCCGCCTTCCATTTTCCCTCAAGTAGGAATCGGTAGCAAAAGATTGAAAGCAAGCAAGCGAATTTACCTACTTGAAATATGCAGTAATATGACTATGCTAAAAATCCTACTTAGTGGGCTTTGTGGGAGCCCATTGGACGTAATTACTTGTAGTCTGGCTAAGCACCAAGATTGCTATTGGACAACTGTGGAGACTTTTACTTTTCTGGACTTGATGTAATAGCTGCTTGCCTTGCTTCAAATTGGTCAATAAATACATAAGGTCAAGTTCCTCTAAAAGTTGAATCAATACCTCTCTTCTCCTTCTTTCTATAATTCGTCTGTTATATTCAATTTTCTTGTAAAAATGCCAACCAATAAACTATTTTACTCGTTAGTGGCCGGTGTCGCCGGTTTATATTTTTATGATGTGCAATTCAACCAAGGACACAATGTGGAAGCACTGGGTCTTTACAATTGGAATGCACCAGCAGTCAGTGCATCAAATTTTGGAGTATCTGCTTCTGGAATTGATGACTGGAGGACTCCAAATCGAGCCAGAGATCAAGCAGAATCTCTGTACGCTGCGGCATACGGAAAAGTAGTGTCTGCTCAGAAGAAGGCTGGCGATTCTATCAGCTCTTGGTCAGAGTCAAGCAAGAGCGAATTTGAGAAGCAGCTTGCCGAAGCCCAGGCAGATCTCAACAGCGCTCAAAAAAAGGTGCAGCAGTACGGTGAGAGTGCTGTGGCAGAAGCCAAAAAGAAGTATGAGGCTTCTATCAGTGCAATCAAGGCTTCCTTTGGCAGTTCAAAACAATCTGCAGAGAAGGCTTACAACTCGGCTTTAATCAGGTTGAAAGTTGTTAAAGAGGAAGCCTCCAATTACCCTAATGGACAAGATAAACAGCTCATTGAAGAAGCTCAGCAAAGGGTGGACTTGGCAAGAGAAAATGTACTCAAGTATGGAGAGAAAGCATTGAGTGAAGCTGAAAAACAATACACTCGATCCGTTGAAGGGCTAAACTTCAAGTTGGGAAAAACCCAGCAAAGTACCAGTGATGCCTACGCAAAAGCGTTGGGTAGGGTTAATGTCGCTAACCAGATGTTGGCAGAGGCCAAAGAAGATGTTTCTGTCTGGGGTAAGGCTCGCCAGGCTGCAGCTCAGGATCAATTGGACGAAGCTCAGAATCAATTAATTGTTGCACATGAAGGACTTACTAGATTTGGTCAGAATGCTGTGGCTCAGGCTCAGCAGCAGTTTGAAGATGCTAGCGAAAAGGCTCGCTCACTCATAGGCAGTACTCAAGAGGCAGCCGAAGACGCATATCGCAGGGCTTCCGAGCAAGTGAAGGATGCCCAGACTCAGGTCAACGAGGCCGCCAACTCAGGAAAGAGCTGGCTTTCTTTTTGGGGCAAATCCAGCAATGAGGCTGCGCGTGAGAAGCTTTCTGAAGCTGAGCAGCAGATGCTCGTGGCTAGAGAGTCCCTTCAGAGGTATGGTAGTGATGTTGTTGATGATGTGAGCAAGAAAAGCGGACGCTTATCTGATTATCTTAATGCTCAATATGGTGCTACTAAAGAATCGGCTCAGGAAGCGTATGAAGCCGCTCTAGGTCGAGCTTATGTTGCTCAGGAGAAGGTCAACGAGGTGGGAAACGGAGTGTTTTCCTGGTTTGGGGGAAAATCTTCTCAAGCAAAAGCTCAGTTGGCTCAGGCACAAGCCGAACTTGCGGACGCTAAGGAGAGCGCTTCTCAGTACGGAAGTGACGTCGTTGAAGATGCACAGAAAAAGTACGAGTCGTATGTGCATTCCATAAAGTCCGGTTTTGGTTCTACCAAGGAATCTGCTATTGATGCTTATGAAAAAGCTGCTGCTGCTTTGGATTCTGCCCAGAATCAAGTGGGTTCTCAGGCGAAAGACAATCTTGCACATGCTGAAGAGAATCTTGCTCTAGCCAAGGACAATGCTGCTAAATATGGCAAGGATGTCGTTCGGGATGCTCAGAAACACTATGAAGAACTCAAGGCTAATGCTCAAGAACTCGCCTCTGCAGCCTCTACCCATGCCCAGGATCAATATGACACTGCTTCCAGTAAAGCAAAAGGGCTATACAATAAAGCCACAGATGTTGTAAAGGACTCGTATGCTTCTGGGAAAAAAGTTGTGGGTGATTCAATAACTTCCAGCCAGCAAGCTGCCGAAAATTCATATGATCAGGCTCTCAAGCAAGTAGAAGAGGCTCAAAAGAAAGTTGACGAGTCTAAAAGAGGATGGTTCAGATGGGGTAAAGGTCAGAAAAACGAGGCAGAAAAGCAGCTTGAAAAAGCTCAGCAAAGTCTTTCTGAATCGCAGGCAGGTCTACAAAAATATGGAAAGGATGTGATCAAACAAGCACAGAAGAAGTACTATAGTGCAAAGGAGAATTTGAATTCTGCTACGGAATCTGCGAAGGATAATATTGGATCTGCTACAAGCGCTGTGCAAGAGAACATAGGGGCTGCGGCTGACTATGTCAAGGATACCGCTGACTCTGCCGTCCACTCTGTTCAGGACCAGTATAGTTCACTTTTTGGTAAAGATGGCCACTTACAAGTGAAGAGCAAGGAGGCTGCCCAGGAAGTTGCTGATTATTACAATGCACAACTCAAGAGTGCCCAAGAGAACTTCGAGAACGCGCAATCTAATTGGAATAAATGGAAAGACGAAAGCTCCAAGTCAATGCAGAAGGAAGCCGATTCCAAATACCACTACTTTAGGCAGAAAGATGCAGAAGCTCGAAAAAAATTAAGTGAGTTCGGTGATGGTTCAAAAGCAAATCTTGATAGAGTTGTTCAAGCGCAGAAGGATGGCCTCGATTCTGCTCATAAGCATGCACAAGGTGTGCTTGGACGAGTGCAGGATTGGTTAAGGGGATGACGATCTTATTTTTTGAAATGTTCGTTTTTACTTTTCATGTACGGTAAGTATTTATTTTTTACAAACTAAGTTTGGAGGATCTATAAAAGTGACGATTTCTATATTGACGGTATCCGAAGCAAAAATATAAAACTTTAATTAGTGTAATTTCTTTTTTTATTTCGGATAACAAAAGAATGATTTATTTCGCAACGTCAGCGGAGAAAAAGTTTCTTTTATAATAATGATGTTCATTTTATTATCCGAAGAACTGGTTTGAAAAAAACCTGGATGAAAGCCTGGTCTAATTATTTCCGAATAACAAAGCAAAATCATTGAGATTTATTTTATTGTTATCCTTACGTCGCATAATTAAGAAACAGCGGATGAAATTGACTCGCATACAAATTTCCCAATGCGAGTACACCGTTTTCTGAAATGCACGGCTATTGCATATGCATCAACTCTATGAAAAAGAAACAAAACTTAAGAGGTAAACTTTCTTGTTGTTAGACCCTATTCCAATTGGAGAGCTTATGTTAAGTGATTAATTTTCAACGTGAGATGATAGAAGTTAGAAGATGAATGTTTCCCATGTATTGTGAATACAACTGAAAAATCGCCATATAACGCAGGTTTAGCGAACTGTTTCTCGTATGTAAGCATTTCCTAAGCATTACTTCATTTGGTACCTTTCCCGGAGCCGGGAGATCTTCAACCACCAGATGTAAATTAACCGTCGAACACCCAAAAAGAAAAAAAGAATTTTATGCAGTAAAGCAGTATTGTCATTTTTTCTTCTTGCTCTCATTTTTTAAAAAATGTACTAAAAATAAGAGGGGAGGGCAGGATGTCATGATGCTCAAATATTTGTTCATAATCTGGAAATAGAGACCAAAAGAAATCAACTTTTCGCTTGAAAAAAGAGGAGGCCCTAGAACCGAAATTGAAAAGGTGAAGATAAGTTTTATAATGGGGGGAGAAAGAGAGCCCCAAAAAACATTTGAACAATCAATGTGTATCTTACATAGGTTTCCCACTAAACAGGTAAAGAAAAATAGTGGTAGCTTCAAAAGTCTTTGTATGAATGTTCTACCATGTTTTGGAGTAATTGAGAAATAGTCGAGCCCGTGAGAATTAGACACCTCGCGTGAACTTGAGTGAATAAGAATACTAAAAAGTGACTACATACGCCTTCCACCGAATTTAGTAACCACGCCATGACATGAAAATGTTACTATAGACAAATAATCCGAAAACGAAAATCACCAGAACTACGACGGTATCTTCCTCCCAAACACAAGAAATAAATAATCCATATGCAATAAAACAAAAGAAACGATACGTTCGCAGAAATTATTCTCAGAAGAGGGACAAAGCGGCATGACCACAAACCCTGTACTCACAGTTCCTGCCTAGTAAAATACCTCTTGTTAAAATAAAACTTCATAGCTTTTACTTTATCCTTATCACGCTCAGACGAACTTTACGGTCAGGTGATACTATTCCCACTGCTAATGCAAAGATGAATAAGTAATCCCCACTATTAGCTGGGAGAAATTCAACAATAGAAACATAAATGGTGTGGGAATTTTGTTTTCCCAATCTTTAAATGTCACCGATTCGCTCTTCTATGCATATGCGGCTGCATTGATTTCATGATGTGACCGTATTTTTTTGGCATAGCGTCTCCAACTCAATTCTGTTATTGTCCCCATACTTTTTATGTAATGCTTAAAGTATGTAATGGCTTTCGGAAATTCGCACTCCATTCTGTACATTCTACATATTGACTAGGTTCAGAAGATGAAGTAAATATCAAATGATCACAGTATATATTGAGTACCATATACCCTTTTGAAGGAAAATTGTCATATTATTTTCTGTATTATAAAAAACCAACTGAAAGAGATTTAGATTTTTGAAAATGAACGATCAGTTAGAACCCGAACGCAGTCAGGATTCTGGCGGCTCAATTAAGGATAAGATTCCTGAAGAGAATGATGGTACTGAAGGCATGCTTTTGAAGGATGTCACACCTAAACTTGAAAAAATGTGGTTTCGCTATCCTTACTTGTTGAAGCTTAATATCTTACTTCTAGGTGGCGTGCTTTCACAGGTTGTTTCCGGTTACGATGGTTCTCTTCTTAATGGTATGCAATCGCTTACTGTTTGGCAGGATTATTTCGACCATCCAAAAAGTGCAAAATTGGGAACCATTACAAATGGTCTCACTATCGGTAGTCTTATTTCTATACCCGTCGTCTGAATCTTATGTGAATGGTTAGGTAGACGTTGGTCATTGATTTCCGGATGTCTCATTATTATCCTCGGTTCATTTATTCAAGCCTTTGCAAATAGTACTGGAATGTTCATCGGTGGCAGAATTATTATTGGAATAGGAGGTTGTCTTTCTCAAACTGCTGCATCTCCTTTGGTTGCTGAGTGTTCGTATCCTCCTCACAGGCCTATCTTAACTGGTCTTTTGCTTGTCTCTTGGAATTTTGGCTCTTTCGTTGCAGCGTTAGTGACTTGGGGTCCATATAATGGTAGCCTTAGAACTAATGACTGGGCATGGAGACTACCATCTTTAATTCAGATGTTTTTCCCTACCTGCCAGGTGGTACTAGCATTCTTTGGTCCTGAATCTCCCCGTTGGTTGGTTGATAAGGGGAGAGAAGACGAAGCACTAACAACTCTAGCCAAATATCATGCTGATGGTGATATTCACTCTCCATTGGTAGAATTTGAAATGGCCCAAATTAAAGCTGCTATCGATATTGACAAGTTGAATAAAACATCCTCTTGGATGAACTGGTTTTCCTCAAAGCAGATGTTTCACAGATTCTTCATTTGTTGTGCTGTTCCAGCAATGTGGCAGTTATCTGGTAATGCATTGGTCTCTTATTACTTGACTTTGATTTTGGATTCTATCGGACTCACAAGTTCCGTTGAACAGCTAAAAATCAATTTGGGTCTTACAGTTTGGACATTGTTTTGCGGTGTTGTTTACGCCACATTTGTGGATGAAGTACCACGAAGACATGTTATGTTCACAGGTTTCTCTCTTTCATGCTTGACATTTACCATATGGACTGTGCTTTCAGCTCTTAACGAGGAAAGAGATTACAAGGATAAGGGTTTGGCTGCTGGAGTTGTTACTATGATCTATCTTTTCAACACCTTCAATACAATTAACGTTCCTATAGGAGTGACTTATGTTATGGAGGTGGCACCTTATGCCATGAGAGCAAAAGCATCAACCATTTATCAGTTTAGCGGAAATATTACTGGTTTGTTCAACAACTATGTGAATCCTATCGGTCTTGAGAATATCTCGTGGAGATATTACATTGTTTGGCCAGTCTGGATTCTAGTCCATATAGTTGTTGTCTACTTCTTTTTCCCTGAAACCTACAAAATGTCCTTGGAGGAGGTTGATAAAGTGTTTGTTAGCAAAGAGGAATGGCAAGAAAAGACAAATAAGGAGAACCAAATCATGCAAGAGGTTGAAACTGCCAAGAAAGATGTGAGTGCTGAACATGTGGAGTAGACATAATCAACTTCCCTATGAAGAATTTTTAGCTTTTATTATGAACCTTACTATACGATTTTATTTTTTATGCTTAATGCAAATGTTATTGACTGTTTTTCTATTTCAAATTTCACAAATGAATCATATGGAACTGACGGAGCAGGTAACCACTCGCTCAGCACTTTAGAAAATTTCAACTAGTAGGTATATGATTACTTAAAGTCTGTTACCTTCAACATTCTGTTTTTTTTACGAAGCGCTATTAAAAAAGATGTTGAGAGAGTGGTTACTTTCATGACGACACGTAACTCGTATTATAATATGTCTCAATGTATCTTCAAGAAGTTGTGTGAACTAGACTTTTTGAATAACTGACTAAGATAGTTAATTAAGTAGGTCTAGTACTTTGGCTTTACTTTTAGAAATTATCAATCCATATAAGATCTTTTAAAGATTTGTCTAACTCTAAATATTTGAATTTAGACGCCGAGAATAAAAATAAAGACGGAGACGGTTTTTCACAGAACCTTGCAAACACTTAGCTATAAACTGCACAGATATAGTATTTCTGTTATTGAAAACTCACTAATACAATCTTTCAAGACAGTGTTGCGGCTACAGTTAAGAGAAATATTTGACTTTTATGGTTAGACACAAAAATATTATCTTGTAGTAAAATAAGTAAAAGAAAAGGAAAACAAAGAAAAGGCAAGAGCCCAAGAGTATTTCAAAATAATAGAACCAAAAATATTTCACACTAAAAAATACTAATCAAAAGTGATATCAAAAGTGAAATCAAAGTCACCAGCTTTCAATCTGTATTTGTCGAACACAGGGGGACCACAAGCCTCTGTGCCAATGCCGTGCATGCCATAATCTAGCCTGACATAATGTTGAGAGTAATGTCTAACGTCGCAGGGATGAGAAGCCTCTTCGACACCGTACTCGTCGCTAATTTTAAAATTAAAACGCTTTCCTCTTTCTGTCATTGTCAATGCTCCTGCATCCTTGCATTTCACAACTAGGAAATCAGTATCCGTATGGTTGCCATTTTCTTGAGGGTAATCATAGTCAAAGGCATCAATGTCACTGGACTTGAAGTGACCATATCTCTGTGATAACTTTTTATCTGGATATGACTCACCTGGGCCACGTCCAACCCACTCATAAGATTCAAAATTGTCACCCAACCAGAATTCATATCCCACGCGAGGGAAATCTCTTGGCTGGTAGTCTCCATTCAGCTTTAGAACGGTTCGTAAAGTCAGTCTGTTTGAAAGAATTGTGTACTCTTGTACAGCATCGAAACCGTAAAAAAATACAGGAGGGCCAATACGAGATTTAACAACCACTTTAGCCAAGTAGTCTCTTGATCCCTTCTTGATATTTACTTCACGGACATTTTGCTCGATCAAATCCATGTTGTACTTCTTCCAGTATGGAGCATCCTTGCTTGAATCATTGTTTGTTGGAGGTCTCCAGAAAGTAATCGATGAGTGCGAATACTTAGTACTAATAGTTTTCTCACCAATCGTAAAACTCTTGACTTGACCAAGTAACTTATCCAACTCGAAATATATGTTATCCGACTGGATAATGACAACCTTGGGCGTTTCCTTCACACTAACTTCATGCCCAACTGGTCTAGTAGTTAATTCAGGAACACGCAATTTCAAATCTTTGACCTGACCCCAAGCAATTTCATGGCCGGCCTTAAAAACACCTGTGTCTCTTTTAAGAACAGCGGAGACAAGACTAGTCTTAACGTTTATTGAGTATGTCTCACCAGGTTTCAAGTAAGGAACATCCATGAAATTATTATTGTCAACATCCAAAAATTTCAAATGATCGGTAGTAGAAAAATCATATCTATTGGTGATGGTGACTTTAGTGCCGGTGACATCGATAATAACAGGCTCGATGATTTTCTTATACTCAATAATACCAGGGGTTGGATTATGCTGAGAATTCATGAGGCCGTCCATTATAAATACTCCATCATGTACTTCCTCATTAAACTCGCCACCAAAAGCATATGTCTTATGCTTTTTTCCGTCGTTCTTGCTGATAGTCTCAAACTCGATACCATGATTAGCCCACTCCCAGATAAATCCTCCTTGGTAGAAATCCTGGCTGTTGAATATGTCGTCGTATTCTTTCAAACCACCTGGACCATTACCCATGGCATGGCAATACTCACATAGAATCATGGGCTTTTCAAACCTTCCCAAAGAGTCCGTATGCTTCTTTCTCCAATTTTCCATGATTTCGAAAGTTGGGTACATAAAACTGAAGACATCTGCTGATTCTGCATTGACATCTGGTTCATAATGTACTAATCTGGAAGGATCTAGTTTCTTGATTAACTTGTACATCAACTTGTGATTACTTCCATAGCCAGCTTCATTACCCAAGGACCAGAGGATCACAGCAGGATGATTAATATCACGCAAGACTAATTGAGATGCTCTATCCAAATATGCATCAGTATAATCCGGATTGCTAGACAAAAAATGGACGTTGGCATTATAGTGCATTTCCTGCTTGGTATCGCTTTGCTCAGAAGTGACATTGAAATGCCTATCAAAAGGCTCTTGAACACCGTGCGTTTCCAAATCCGCTTCATCAATAACCCAAAAACCCAACTTATCAAAGAAATCATAAACCCTAGGGTGATCAGGATAATGAGAAGTACGAACTGCATTGATGTTGTAAAACTTCATAAGCATCAAGTCTCTAATAACAAAATCTAAAGGAACTGCTCTACCATATTTTGGGTGGTGATCGTGGCGATTTACTCCCCTAATCATGATTGCCTTGCCATTCACTTTAATGTTTCCATTCAAAAGTTGAACCTGTCTGAATCCAACATGGTTGTGGATGGTGTGGATTACGGTTCCGTTACCCTTAG
Organism: Brettanomyces nanus; assembly: GCF_011074865.1. NCBI lineage: Eukaryota > Fungi > Ascomycota > Pichiomycetes > Pichiales > Pichiaceae > Brettanomyces > Brettanomyces nanus. The sequence goes on along the minus strand of NC_052374.1, from coordinate 2,077,025 downwards.
TAAGCTTTAAAGAAAAGTTGTAAAGGTATGGATCCTCCGCTGTCCAATGCTGTGGAGCAGTGACTAGAACCTCCACAGTTTTCTTGATATCTTCTTTAGATATATTCATTGTTTTGATTGCACGGGTCTTCGGAATGTTGAAATCTGACAACAAATCCTGTACAGCCAAAGGCTTATGGGGATCATCAAAGTCAAATAGGGTGAACACAATATGATCATAATCATCACCGACAATAGTGAGGTCAACCAATAGTTTGGCATCACTATACTTCGAGTCTACAAACTCTGGAATCACTTTGAAGTTCTCTATATGAGCTGCAGACGGAAGGGTGAGCAAGGAAACATCTCTGAAAATACCAGAAAGCCACCATTGATCTTGGTCTTCTATGTATGAGGAGTCCGACCACTTAAAGACCTTGACACATATCAAATTATTACCAGAAACCAATAACTTCTGTACGTCGAATTCTGCACCATTACGAGATCCCTTACTGAAGCCAACATACTTTTGGTTGATATACACCTCGTAACAGTTGTCGACACCCTCAAATCTGATTCTATGCTCGAAAGAGTTCACATCTTCGACTCCGAATTCTCTAGCATAAACCCCGGTAGGATTTAAAGTGGGTGGATTGGGAATATCGATCTGGAAAGGATACTGCACATTAGTATACTGGGGTCTTCCATATTTTCCATCATCTTGCAATTGCCAATGCGAGGGGACTGCAATTGAGTTCCAACCGGCAAAGTCAGCAGCATTCATTTTTGTTAAATCAGGAGAGAGTACAGGAGAGTCATACAACTGAAAAAGCCAGCTGCCATTCAAGGAATGGAATACATCTGGGTCGTAACTATAGGCTCTTGTCTCAAGTCTGTTTTCCTGAACAATCTTAGGATTTTTTAACCGAGATGGAATCAATTCTGTATTCATTTTGATTTATGTACAAGGGAAATTAAAAAATGTTATAGACCATTCAAGAGCGATGTAACTCGTTTTTGTAGGAGTTTTCAGATTCCAACTTTTGTACGGAACCTTATAGACCATTTGTTCAAGGATACAATCATCGGAACCCGGAACACCCCGAACCGGCTCTTCCCAAAGCACAAAAGCTGAAAGCTTATTTTGAAATTCACACGTTTTTGGTTTAAGTATGTAATTCCCGTCAAGTTCATTTTATTTCTTTTTTGCCTCACCTCTCAGATTATCAATCAATTTTATCTATACGGGAAAGCACACTCCGCAGCGCGTTACCAAAAAAAAACAATACGACCCCACAAACGGATCATCAAGTGGTAATCATTTTGCAGTTGGTGCGTATATGCACTGATGCATATGCAAGATAATATTTAGTTTAAAATACTTCAACAAAAGAAATGTTAAATGGAGAACCGGAAAAGGCGAAAATCCGGACTCTCCGAAATTACGTTGTCACAGCGGTTATTTTGACGCAATAATTCAGATTAATGCATTATAGGGCCCAGAGCTGGAACTGGGCTTCCGTACATAGAAAGTAGTTTGAAACCACAGAGCTTACTCTAGTAATAGTCTTGCAATAATATTCGGTGGAATCCTTATATCCTTCTCACTTTGCAACCAGAGCTCAAAGAGATAATAATTTGAAATTCGGGCAACGTAAAGGTTCATAAGAGTATATAGAAAAGAACAGCTGAAAGATCAAAAGCTAAAAAAATGCCCAGAATGTGATATCATTTAATTGAAAAGCTATTGGTGGACCAAGATATTACTTGCAGAAGTGAGAGGAAAAGAATCTTGGCTGAGAGAACTTGAATGATCTTGTTTTTTACGAGTCCTTCATACTGTCTGAAGCTCCCTGATAAAAAAAATCATAGCTTGAGAAACTTTGGAAAGCGTGGTCAATCATAAGTCTAATCAAGTATTGTTTCAATAATTGTAGTCTAGCAGAGCCTTAGCAATCTACTCTGCACCTAGGATTAGTAATAGGTACGGTGTAACAAACATGAGGAATTTTGAGGAATTGTCAAACATCCCTACACCGCATATTTCATGAAGAACGTTAACAGCTCTTTCATATAACCGGGCTCGTTTCACACTTCGATGTCTACATATAGTTTTAGAGTGATGCATATGGAAAGTCAATTCTGAGCATGAAACATTTTGTCCCTAAGCGGTACATTATTTTTCAGATCTTCGTGTGGTGAAGACAATCCCAGTTTTTCCAGGAAAAATGAACATTTTTTCTGTGAACATATCTTTTGACAGTGAACTGATAACGCCAGTATGTTGTCTGCTCCGGCTGTATGTATCATTCATTTGAATGTTTTGAATGTTGCATTCAATCCCCTTTTCCCTCCACAGAATACATGATTTTAAAAATAAATGGTGGGAAGTGGCATTATATAGACATTGTTATCTATGAGCTTTTCAAAAAGGGATTCTTTTTTTATTTCATCACTGGCCATTGTAAGGTAGAAGATGTACTCGCCTTGATTTGCCATACAGCAAGCAGTTTATGTTTCAATAATCAAAAGCAAACTTTACACTTTAGCAGACTTGAAAAAACCAGAGTGGCGATGTAAGTGAATATTCTTAGTTGTCTCCAAGCTATCTCTAGACTATCCTTATGTTTTAGGAAAATGAATTATGAGGCCCTCGGAAAATGTCTTATGCTATTTATGTTTGAACAGTAAGGTCCGCTTAGTTACTGCTTAGTTATGCACCACTAACGACTTCAAAAGTTCTAGCTATGATGCCCCACGCATTGGACATGTTGCACAATATAATTAGAAAAACCCGTGAGTCCAAATTGGGTTGATCATATGATTTGAAATTAAGCCGTCACAAGCAAACTACGAGTACTAGAGGTCTCCTATTTTTCTTTCAGAATTGCCTCAAGCTACATTTTTTATCTGTAATTCGTACTGTCTAAACCTCAACGTTTCATCCACTTTTTGAATTAAAGTCCTCTGGAAGTAATCTGTATCAAATGATTTCACTGTCACTGCAATTTGTACTTCGTGAGACAAGTTCTTCATATTTTAAATATGCTCAGTTTTGGTTATTGCTTCTAAGGAGATGAGCAATAAAGTACTCGGGGAATCTCAAAGTACTTTTCCCAATGATCTTTAGGCTCGAATAAATATTCCGAAGAGCCTGAGTGATCTTTTTTATATGAGGTGAAATATTCAGGCCTATTACAGCAGTAACACTATTTTGTATGATGATCTGACCAATGATTAATGAAGATTTGAAAGCTCTGCAAGGAGCTTCAGGGAATTGGAAAATATATATAGACGTCTATAGAGTCTTTTGGAAAAAACTGAGTGAAATATCTATTCCTCGAATAGAATACGACAAACTCTGATTTTGCTATCACTCTTTATCTTACTTGGGGCATGTTGTTAGGCAACTAAGTTTTCAGTTCCCATGAGTGAGCCGTTCTGAGTGTCAGCTTGTAAAACCTCTTCAGGTCTTCGGCTCAACAGTTCTAGTCTTACTATGAGCGATGGCGAAATGACCTCTTTCTCATCTTCTACATGTACGGGAAGTAATATTTTCTATCTTAGTTCCTTGGCCTGGTGTGGATGTATTCAGTGTCTGCAGAATCGAAAGGTGTCCGGCAAAACAGCAGAAAAGTATTGGTACTATGAAAGTATCAGTCCCATCTAGAATTACGAAGGAGCATTAGGCTTGTCCGAAGGGCCTACCGAATCCCTTTAGAAGGATGGTGTTTGGTCAAATCGAACTATGTTGGTCAATGCCACAACTGTTTCTATAAATTATAAGAACACAGATATGTTTTCAATACAGGAAAATAAACACGCATGTATGGCTGTCAGCTGGGTTATGATAACTTGGAGTTCGGTGCTATCTGCGTTCATCTTCAACACTTCAGAAAGATATGAGCTAGGAAACCTACCAAAGGGATTAAAGCATTTTTAAGGAAACTTGTCTTCTTCGCTTTATTTATTAAGAGATGCGCCACACTTCTTCCTTCTAATATGGGATATTTACCCCCAAGAATAGTGTCAATTGCCATATTTTGTTACTCTATGATCACATTATTTTCTGTACTGTTCCATATCACTCTGTAACCTCTTGTTTGTTTTGCTAGAACAACTGTTGAACTGCTAACATTGATTGATAATAGAACAGGCATTTTGTCATCTGCCAATTTACCAATTTCGATTTTTATTGCAGGTCGAAATAGTATTTCCACCTATATTCCAGGATGGTCCCAAGCAACTTTTCAGCATTATCATAGATGCGTTAGCTATATCTGAATCATATTCATTCCATTATCTATACGAATAAGTACATTAGAAAGGTACTTACAAAACAGAAGTTGACGAGGCCTATGTTTGGTGGGGCATCTTGGCTACCGTTGCACTTTCTATCATTCCATGATTTTTTATGTTAATCATCAGGACAAAAAAAATTAAATAGATGAGGTCTTCTGGTGGATTCATATAGTACTTGGCATTCTTACCCTTATTGGTTGTTGGGATCATATTAATGAACATTTCTTTGTGAAATGGGGTTACAACTACTGGCTCTACTTGTCCTTTGCACTTTGGGGGCTTTGATAGGTTGGTTAGAATTTTTGAAATATTGAGAATTGTTTTGATGCCATCAGAATCTAATTCCACCATTGAATTGGTTGATGAAACTATTCCAATGATGAGACTCACTATCAAAAAATCAAGTCAATCACAGCATTAAAGTCACTATTTTGTTTATTTCCCTACAATTTTTTCATTTTTCAGTTCTCATTCATTCACTGTTGCTTTTTGGAGTTTGTGGACATCAACTGTAATCAATTAGTTGTCCTCACAGTCAAGTGATTTTTCTGGTGGAGATGAAAAGAGTACCTATATCAGCACTCATTCTGAACAGTTAGAGGATTTCGGCCCATTATCATTCTCTATTAAACCTAGGAATGGTATCACGAAATGTTTGTGCAAACGATTACTTGAATCCCAAAGACTCAATTCAGATGGAAATAAGGCTATTTTAATGCCAACCAGATTAGAGGGTCCATACGGGGATTATGAGATATTTCCGTTTGAATGATTCTGGGAGACAATTGCTGTCTGTGATGGCTTGGGATGTGCGCTTGGATTCAGCTTCATTAACTCATATATCCAAAAATATCCAATGAATATGGGTCCTAAGTTACACGTTCTGTTCTCCTCAAAATATTCCACAGAGTTGGACCTTTACAGAAAAGATACCTCTTTCGTGAGCCAATCCTGCTACAACATCTCTATTGATTTTCACAGCTCGATTTCTAATAAAACTGATGTCAAGCAGTACGTTAGAGAAAGGCCCAATCCTATATAACATATATATAAGCGTTATGCTCTTAATTGCTGTGGTCCGGAATCGCTTTCGGATACATGCAGAAAGGCCGCTGTTGATTTCCAGTTTTTGGTTAAAGAAGATACCTACGTCGATTTTTACAAGCACCCATTTAATTGGTAACATTCATGTACCTTTCAGTATTATTTATTCATTATCCGTATATATGGGTATCAATAACTACGATAGCAAGAAGGCATTTGCACCCTCATTCATTGCCTGGATAAGACGACGGGTCAAAACCTTTTTAGAGGAATACTCTGGAAGCTTTAGGTAATTAGCGCACGTCATCACACTGGGGAGGTAATCATCAGGCTTCAAGTTATCTTCAGCCTGCTTCAGAACAACCGTAAATTCAGGGTGTAGTGCCTTGAATCCGCCAATAGGAAGTTTGGGTGATCCTGTAAGGAACTGCAAAAACTTGCGTTTCTCCTCCTTGTTGAAAGTGCTCAAAATTTCCAAAAGGTTCTGAACAGTGGGTGATCCTAAAGTAAATCCATGGTCCGCGTGAACAACGTTGAGCAGAGTCTCCAAAGACCAATCTTCATCTTCATTTCCCAATATTCGCACCAGCTCTTCCGGTGAAAAGATTGCCAGAGATGAGTAGGGGAAAACAGCACTGAAGCCCTCTGCAAAAGCCTGTATTTGATCTTGTATTCCCATGCCAACAGTATACTCTGCAACCGCATGGATGTAATTTTCAAGATTTTCTGACCCTAAGGTCACATTTTCTCCGTTAGGAATAAGCTCTACATCAGGATATCCGGGAATTACAAAGTTGAGAGATAAATCTGCCAAAGTAGATCCCTGGATTTCAATACCTTCACACTCATCTTCTAGAGCCCCGCGATACCGATCAAGGTACAACTGTAAATGAGCTAAAGATCTATAAAGATCAATATCAACAAATTTCAACCGATCAAGAAGAGTTTGTAGGTCAGAAGCTGAAGTGGCATCAGAGATATTATTCTTTGATAGCTCAAAGAAGAGAGGATTAAATGCAAAATCAATGATTCTGGAGTCAAGGAGGGATCTAGCGACAAACTTGCCAAGAACAGAGAACAGATGTATGGTTCTATGGTAATGGGGAGTCGCGCGATTAACCGGCCTAGGGAATAAACCTGAAGAGTAATTGACGTAATCCTCTGATTCGCCGTCACCTCCACGCCACATCTGTAACTTATTCTTACTGAACTCTTTAGAGACGTTGGCATAAAATTCCAAAGTAGGTCCCAAACCAGTTCCTGCCTCATCAAAATACTCGATCTCCAAAAGTCCGGGAACTCCAGCGTACCTATCCATTACCTTGATAGCACCCTGAAGGAGCTTATCTCTAGAAAGGCGAAGTTTATGACGAACCGGTCTCCCAAGCTGAATGCTGTTGTTATTATTGCTCATGTATGAAGAAGCGCCACTATCCTCTTCCTCTCTTTTCGCCCTATTTTGCCACAAATCAATTAGTCTCGAATATCCAAAAGATGTTGACTGAAGGAAGAACACCCTCGTGTCCAGCGGAAAGAGAAATGGAAATTGTCTAGTAATAGTAACTGACCAATCGGGGACTGTGCCACTAGCCACTACAAGAGGCTCCTCAAGTTGGCGATTCAACTTAGCACTGAGCTTGTAGTTAAGGAAAAGTACGTCTGAAGCACCCGGCCTTTCAGTAGTGGCATTGAGAAAGTGTAAAGCCTTGAGTAACTGCAAGATTTGGATGGTGATAGAATCCCCAAGAGATGATAATACATCATCGCTGGGTTCAGTAGGATAAAGTTCATCATCATAAGCTGGGGCATGACCAGGAACTCTCCTAAACTCAACAGCATGAGGCTCGGGGGTCCATATACGCCTTGGAGAAACCGTCTCATGAGGGGCTTTCTGTAGTGATCTGTAAATAGCACCATATATCGTAGTTCCATGAGGAATAACTTCTCCATCAATGGAAAACTCAACAAAGAAGTCTGAACCTGAAGAATAGTCTTCATTATTAGTACGATGTGCGACATCGCCAGATCCTTCCGGAGAAAATGTACACAGAAGGTTTTGAATTCGCTGATATCGAGCATGAAGAAACGCATCGATTGACTTGAACGTTGCTATGGCATGTACCATCAGCATCATTTGGCGATCTTTTTCTTGCGTCTCAGAATCAATTGAAACAAGTTTTATCTTCAGTTGTTTTGCCATTGAAGATGCACGCGAGTTCGCATTTATTGAGGCTTCAGTACTTACGATTTCAAATGATTCAGTTCTCTCAAGAGATTCTTCAAGTTTTTTCACAATCAGTGTCAATGGTAATCGCTCATTGGAACCAAGAGGGCTTGAATCTGAACAAAAAATATCCCGGAAGGACTGGCAGCACTTTGAATGAGGTCTCTCTGTTGTTAAGACTTTAAGAAGAGCTCCAATGATGCCAGAAGAAACAATTTCGAAACTACTGGCAGCAGAGGAGTCTTTTTCATTGCTTAGACTCTGTGCTAGTTTAGTCCATATCGCCACCCACTGATGATAGTCATATTCCATGCTATTGTTATTACCTAAAAGAATCTTGATTTCATCCAAAACTTTTGAATGCTTCGATTTAGGGGTCATGCTAGAAGTAACCAAAGACACATAATCTTCATTTATTTTGGAGCAAAGTTCATCAAGTTCATAGAGAAGTGTGTCTAACGAAAGAAATACTGTCCCATCTTCGCAAAATCCGTGAAGATGTCTGAAAGAAGAAAATACAGACCTGCAAGAATCAGACAATGCTGGAGACTCGTCCTCATCCTCTTGAACCTCAATTTCATCCTCTTCTTCTTCTTCCTCGTCCACACTCATCTGAGAAAGTACTTCTTTACCCTCGTTTTTGTTATCATCTTCTGTACCATTTTTAGTACTTTTACGCACCTGACACACACGCTCGTCTTCCTCCAATCTCTTTAGTAGATTTTGAGTGTGGGATAGCAAACCCTCTCTTTCAAAACTGCTCAAGAACAACTCGGAAGCTCGAGTTATGAGCAAGTGTGATATTAAAAGCGCCCCATAAATGAGAATGCACGGTCTGATGACGTCTAGACCACCTCTATAATCGCTCGCTCTGTCGAGGACTCTTCGACCCTGAGCCACGATAGAGGCTAAGATAGAGGTAATATTCGAACCATAGGCAACTAAGGCTAGTTGATTCTGATTAAGTGTTCCAATAATGCGCAAAGTGCACAAAAGAACCAATCTTCGGATCTTGTAATCGACGGTGGAACTGTAGATATTGAGCAAAATCGGGAAAATCACACCGACGAAGCCTTGAAATGTTTCTTGATTATCTTCATTTGAATATAGTTGGACGCGTACTTTATTGATTTGTTTCTGGTTATCACTGCTGCTTTTGAAACCCATCATGTTGCCAATATCAAGCATCTCTCTGTCACCCTCTAAGAATGGAACAATCGATGCAATGAGCTTTAAGACAGCAATAAGTAAATCTTTGGGGGTACCCATTAGCGCGTCAATGGATACTGCCCGAAGACTATTTTTTTCCAAGTCGATCCCCTTGGACAAGGATTGAACATTCACAGTACTCGACAAGTGCGATTTGTCGAGATCCGTCTTTTCATAGTTCATCAAGGAAGTTCTAAGAACATCACCAAGACAGCATTCCTTCATAAGCAATAGCGTGAGCTGAGGTGATGACCTGCAAAGCAAGGTTAGTGAGTCCATAAGTTTTATGCAAGAACTAAAGCTTATTATGCTACTTCCACTATGCTGACCTTTGCCAAGACAACTAGGAAAAATAGCAGTAAGATTTTTGAGAAGGTTCAAGTTTATGAGTTCAGTGAGTTTGTCAGGTTCATTTTCAAAGCTTCGAATAACCTTGGATACCACCAACCAAGCACTCTCCACACAATTGGAGTCAGTATATTCTGTAGCAACTTGTTCAATTGTGGGCAGAATCTTTTTAATCTCTGAGAACTTTGATCTTGGTATATGATCACAAGTGTTGACGATTAAGTTGAGAGCCTTTCTCTGTGCATGAATAGTAAAGAAGTCAAGGTATGTCAGATATGTGGTAATATTCGCCCTATTCATTATCTCGTGCCCTGCATCGCGTGATATAGTTTCAAGAGTTTGCAAAGCCTGTTCAGCCAAGTCTATGTAATTGATTTCCGTAAGTTTTGCTGTAAGAACCTCAATAACGCCGCAACTGACCATTGTATGAACAGCATCCTGATTTACCTCAATGAGATTGTAAAGGCATCTGCATGCCACCAACTGGACTTCGAGATGTTCGGCATAATCGGGACTTTTCAGAATAGTCACAAGCTGTTTCGTTAAAGAATAGGTAGGTAATCCCCTTTCAGCGACCAATCCGTTCATCATAAGAAGTTTTTCGCTAAGTGTATTGAGAATCTCAAGTACAATAAAAGGATCATCGATCTGTCTTCCCAAATTCTCAACAAGTCCCTGAATTTCATCATTCATATCCATCAACTCGTCGAATCCGGAACCAGGAAACAATCGATTCATAGTAGTACGAAACGATGTCTGTCCAGGCATATTTGCTTCACTGTCAGTGTTATGAGACTCTCCATTAGCCGTTGCTCCCCAATCCCCTAAACCGTCTTCAGAATTTCGTTCCTGTAGTGTTTGCGTTGTTTCGGCTTGTGAATGTGACTGCTGCTGACGCCTCTGTCTGGCAGCCGTAAGAGCACTGTATAGTCTCTGTAACACCTGTTCACTATCTTCGCCTAAATCCAAACGGTTGTTTATTCCATCTCCAGTATCATCATCATCTTCATTTGCAACTCCTTCATCCTCGTCGTCATCATCATCATCATCATCATCATCTCCTGTATCATCGTCATCATCGTACTCACCTTCAATAATTGCTTCCTCATCATCATCATCATAATCCAACCTAGTGGAAACCTCTCTACTCTCTAGTTGAATTTCGTCATCTCCCTCAACTTCTTGCCTATCGCGATTTCGTTCATATTGCCTTTGTGCTACTGAGTAATGACGGTAGTTGTCAGTCAACCTATGCAGAGCGGCAATCCCTTCATCGTCCTCATCATCATCATCATCATCATCATCATCATCATCATCATCATCATCATCTTCCTCTTCTTCACTGTCTCTCATATCAATGTCAGCATCTGAACTTTTACTGGTGATAACGTTCCGGCCTTTATCTAGATCCCCAATGCCTTTGACTTTCCCACCTTGTTTTGAGGTAGTGCTCCGCTTCTCCTTCATTAAGTTAAAACAAATACAGTTACTCAAATAGAAGATGAGTTCAATTATGGTTCCAATTATGGTTCCAATTAAGTTTCCTATGCACAGCTATCGAAAAAGATTCGGTGGTCGTTGCCTATATCAATGCAGAGGTTTCGATTTCTGCGCTTAGAGATTGTTAGATTTTCGTACATTTGCCTCGCGCGCTCAGAAAGGCAATTGGGGAAAATCTATCTGGAAAGAAGGCGACTAATGGAGACAGAGAAAGGGGAAATTAGAGAAGCCTGGATGAGCATGAAGTAGCAGAAATTCAAAGTAGATCATGCCCTTAAAGTCTCTGATAGCTTGTGTCAACTTCAATATGATGGAGTAAGAGAATCGGGGAACTTTGACCTGAATTCCGGGCTCTATCAGGTGCAGTAATCAAATCCCGAAAACTGGCCAATTCAATAAGAGCAGATGATACAGAATTCTCTAGGCAACTTCTTGATTTGATGTATTCTTATTCATTTCCAGCTCATATGCCTCCCATTTAAGTTTATTTATGAGGCTTATTTTTTCACTCCTTAAAAATGATTCCATATATTCCTCTTTTGGAATTTACTTGAACTTTTTTCCAGATGGAACAAAAAGCAATTATATTTTGAGACTGAAAAATTTTTCTAATATAGGGATTAAACAAGTTTAGTCTAGTTGATACCAGTCGATCTTATTGAAAGCTTTGAAAACTTATAGATAAAGTAAATATGCCAAGATCAAAGAGATCGAAATTGGTGACTCTTGCCCAGACGGACAAAAAAGGAAGAGAGAGCAAAGTAAAATTGTTCGATGACGTTAGAAAATCACTAGATTCACATAGGTACACTTGGGCACTTCAAATGGATGATGTTCGTACTCCAGTTTTGCAAGATATAAGAAGAGACTGGTCAGGATCAAAGCTTATTATGGGAAAGAAAAAGGTGCTTCATAAGGCATTTGGAGAGACTCGTGAAGAAGAGTACAAGGAGAATCTTCATAAGCTTGTCGGCTATGATCAGGGATTTGTTGGTTATCTTTTTACGGATGAGTCTCCTGAGACTGTCGATTCTTACTTCAGATCCTACGTGAAGAATGATTATGCCAGGGCCAATAATAGATCTCCAATCACTTTTATAGTTCCTGAGGGAACCTTATACTCTAGAGCCGGACAGATCTCTATAGAAGACGATGTGCCTATGCAACATACTATGGAACCAACTCTAAGAAACAAGTTCCAGATGCCAACAAAAATTGTCAAGGGAAAAATCACGCTCACTGAACCTTTCAAGGTTGTCAATGAAGGTGATGTTCTCAGCGTCAAGCAAGCTGTCATTATGAAAACTTTTGGCGTTGCTGCTGCCGAATTTAAGGTCAAGATTTTGGCATATCATGACAATACTACGGGAGAAGTGAAGGAAGTTGATGGAAAGAAGAAAGAAATAAAAAAGAAGCAAATAAATAACGAGAAGAAGCAGAATGAGGAGCCAATGGAGACTGCTGCCTAGGAAGCTCAGTAACGGTAATACATATAGATATACTTTCGCTTTGCTTATTGTAATTATATTGATCTAGTGATAACCTCTCTTACATCCTTACACAGACATTGAACTTATTTCGCGACTCCACAATTTTTTATTGTGTGTAAGTGAAAGGGTAAATAAACTAACTGTCAATCAACTGAACTAGCTACCTCTTCGATATCTATCAGCAAAGTTTATTCCGCTTTCGAAAATCATCGCAACTGCACAAAAGGTGTTAAATATACAATTTTTGTTTTGTAGAAAAGAAGAAAAAAGTACCGCATTACCACCACCACCAATCAACTCTTCTCACTACTTTCTCAAGAAAGAAGATGAGCTATCGAAAAGGTCATATATTCGAGCTTCCAGGGCAAGCAGGAAGGCGAACGGGGTTTCGAATGACTCGAACTCCAAAGAAGAATGCCAACGGTTTGGAAGATTTGGAGGATTTCTTCTTATCGGATGATGAATATAAAAGTCCCACTACTAAAAGACTTCAAAACACCAGAAAGAATCCGGTAAAGGTAAAGGTGTTGAAGGTACCCTCAAAGACATCAGAAAGAGTCACAGAAGAAGCCAAAAGATTGCGAAATATTCCTACAGAGTATGTTAGTTCGTCTGATGACGAAGAGGCTAGTGCAGAAGATGGAAGGGCAGATGCAATGATCCATGAGGCAGCCATATTTGGCTCTCCTATTAAGCCAAAGCTTCGACTTCACAAGATAAATGGAATCAACGCTTCAGGAGCCTTGTTACCTCCTCTACCTAATAGGGAATTGATAAAGCAGAATAGCTCTCCGCGAATGAAGAAGTCCTCAAGATTAACCAAAGATATAGCCTTACACAAAAAGACTAGGAACAAAAAGTTTGATGTATATGCAGTGTCCACTGATGAAGAGGATGGAACTTCTGAAAGGAGTGATAGTCATGATGATGAACATAGCATTTTATCAGAAATAAGAAAGTCCAGGCGTGTGGAGCCGGTCTCTAATAGTGATGAAGTTGAACCTGTCAAGAAGTCATCAGTTTCGCCTAAGAGAAGCCTGCATCGTAGAGACCCGAAGAATGGTATAATAAAGAAGCAAACAGGATTCAAATCCAATAAGCTGAAAGTAAAGTCAATCGAGAGACACTCACCTGAAAGGCCGCTGAGACACTCGACTAGAACGAAAGTCAAGCCAGTTGCTTGGTGGAGAAATGAGCACATTGTTTATGAAACCAAGAAAGAGAATGGTGCCTATGTGATGGAGGTGAAGGATGTTGTTCATCGTCCGGATTTGTCGTCGATCCCTCGGGTCAGCAAACAGAAAGCGTCTTCGATCAGCCCTGTTAAAAAGAAGAAAGAAGTCGGAAAAAGAACTGATAGGCTATCGACTCCTAAGAGGCATCGAAAGCAGGTTAAAAAGGTTGTTGATCTCGGGCATTATATGGCGCCTGAAAGGCAACCAGAGGCAGTCGTGAAGGCATTGAAGAGAGGCACTGGGGAGCCCGATGAGCCTGAGGAACATCGAGAACTTAAGGTCCAGGATGATCGTCATGAGGTTGAGTCTGCAAAGGATCACGCTTCCTCTGGAAAATTGCTTCCTTTCGAAGAACCAATGGATAATATCAATGGTTCTGAATGGATGGATAATAAGGCCTTAACTGTTCCCGTGTTTGAAGGTCCTGGTTCTGAAAACCAGATCGAAAGAACTGTGGCGTGGGCACCAGGGCAGTCGAAAAACACTACAATTATCAGAAATAGGGAGGAGTATTTCAGAATTCGTACTCTATTCGACCAGGATTCCGAATTCAGTGGAGGTGGTATCATTGAGCTGCCCGTTAATTCGAGGAAGGCAGTGAAATCGAACGACGACACATATTTTATCTTCTACGTGATCGATGGAGTGCTGGAAGTTTCGCTTTCTCACAATGTATTTGTGGTGACTGGAGGTTGTTCCTTTGAGATTCCGATGGGTAACTTCTACCAGTTTGAAAATAAAGGTCAGAGTCCAGTCAAATTGTTCTTTGTGCAATCCAAATATGTGGTCATTAGTAATCTAAACGATGATGAGATGGATAATTATATGGACGACAACTAACTGTATTCCCTTACTCTTTGTATAATACCAACTACAATGTATCATATATTTTACCTTCATATCATTTGATGTATAAAGTTATCGGTCACCTAGTCCTCGCCGTCAGATGTCTCTGCCAGCTTCTGGTGTCTTGCCATCTTCACCAACGGAGAGAGAGATGAGTTAGGGTCTGCTTTCTGAATGAAAGGTACATCTAGCAATGTAACGGCATCAAATCTATCATCTGGATCGACCTCCAAGCAATGGTTCAGGAACTGTTGCAGTTCTGGAGATAAAGAATCCCAGTCCTTTAACTTGGGCTTACCGTTCGTAGTAATGAGAAATAACGCTCTTAGTGGTGTCTCGTTCAAATAGGGAGGTTCACCTTCAATCATTTCAATCGTCATGATACCAAGAGACCATATGTCCACTTTAGGGCCATAGCTTTTCTTCGTCACTACTTCTGGTGCCATCCAATAGGGAGTGCCGACCATGGTATTTCTCTTTGCAGAGTAATCCTTGATCTGCGCACAGAATCCAAAGTCCGTAAGTTTAATATCACCCTTCAGAGAGAGGAGAATGTTATCGGATTTAATGTCTCGATGGATAATGCCTTTAGAGTGCAAAAACTTCAATCCTTGTAATGTCTCTTTACAGACCCTGGCCATTTGTCCCTCAGTCATTATACTATGCGTCACAATATCTGTAAGCGATCCTCCTTCCATGTATTCCATAACCACCCATAAGTCCTTCTTCAACAAGTAGGCCTCGATGAAGTTCACAATGTTAGGATGTTTCGAGCCTTTCATGACAAGGATCTCATTAATAATCAACTCCTTTTTAGGCTGTTTCTCTAATTCCATCTGTTTGATGGCCACAATATTACCTGTATCTATCTCATAAGCAGTGTAGACACCTCCAGACGCACCTTGTCCAATTTTGACCAAATCTTTGTATTCCAGATGAGGATCATCGCTAGAGCATATTTCCATTAACTTCTTCATGTACTTTCTTTCTTTCATTCTTCGCAACTCCCGACGTCTTTCTTGCTCCGAAGTAGTAAGATGATGCTTCTTAATTGGCCGTTTCGTTGGTATAGGAGGAACTGAAGAGTTCGAAGCTGTGGTGGTGGCATATTTCTCTTCCTGCTTAGGTCCTTGTGGTTCCAGTGGTTCCTGTAATTCCTGTGGTACCAAAGGTACTAGAGGTACCAGGGGTACCAGTGACACCAAAGGTTCCTGAAGCTCTGGTATCTTTTGTTGCTGCTGTAATTCATTCTCCTGCTGCTCGAATGGATCCTGCTCAACCGGGACTTTGGGTAGCACCTTTTGATTCATGCGTTCCTTCTCATTTGCTTCGACTTTCCCGTTTTCTTTGACCGGCCTTGGTTCTCCATCCGGTACCTGTTTATCTTCTGTTAGAACAAGTCCCTTTGGTGGTGTAGGTGCAGGTCTTAATGGAGCGGGCATAAATTCAATAGGTTTATGAGGTGCGATCTGTCTGAATTCGGAATCATTTTTACTAACCAAGGGCGAGCGAAGTTGCATCCGGGCCGCATTACTCATCTGAGGGGAAGAAATCTGCTGAGGACCAGCAGGATTTGATACACCTTCAGTCAGGTGAATGATCTTTGGTCTATTATCTGACCTCTTCTGGAAACGACGAGAAAGCGATCCTAAAATAGAAGAAGGAGATGCTTGGAAATGAGGACTCTGAGTGTGGCCACTAAATTGAGGTGTATGAGGACCCGTCATGAACTGCTTTGAAGATTTGCCCGAAGGTGGAGGTGGAGCATGCCTTCTTGGGATGAATTCACGGTCTTGAGATTCCTCAGGAATGCGAGGAGATGTTGTAAATGAATTCTTTTGGGTACCACTGAACAATTCATGCTGCTGCATCGTAGGCGTTGTGTGACCAAAGCTATATCCAGTTCCCACGTTAGGCGTATTCCTGCTACTCCTAGAGGTGTGATTGCTGCCAGATGTATTGCTTCCGCTATTTTCAACGGATGAGAATCTCGTATCAGTGTCATTTGTAGTCTCCTTGGCATTGTCGTCTTCATTTTCCTCGCTGCTGTCGGAGTAATGGCTAGGTATGTTCATGAACTTAGGTTCAGACCCTTGGTTAAAATTTGAGCTGTAAAAGTTTATCACTTGGTTCATCGCCACAGGATTTTTCCTTTGTTCTTCCACAGAAATACCTTGAGCTGATAAAACACGAGCCCATTCCTGTGGTAAATCCTTGAAAGTTTGGGTCTCGTGATCGTAAGTGACATGTGTCTTCAAGATGACATCAATTGGGGCAGAAATGTTTCGCTTTTCATTACGAGAAGGCGAGTTAAGAGAAAAAAAGTTCTGGATCTGTCCAAATACCTTCTTAGTTCTTTGTTTGGAGGAGGAAGACGGTGTGTTTGTACCCACAGTGGTGTGGTTACTGCTAATAGTTCCATTATGGTTGAGCTTTTTCACAGATATATGCCTAGACCCAGGAGTTAATCCCCGAAGATCTGGAGAATTGGATTGAGAGTCCATTGTAGATCCGCTTTGTAGCACTGGAGTCGTGGTGGGTGGCCACTGTGCCCGAGACACCGAGGCAGGAGAGCCCAAAGCCGATGCTGTGAGAGTAGTATCAGAAGACAAGGAAGAAGGGGGTTTGAAGAATGAAGGTTTATGCGTGACAGTTTTCTGATTAGCGTTACTTGTAGGGCCGCTGGGTCTGACTTTTGCCTCTTTCTGTTCATAAGTTGGTGCAGGCCTTGAGGGAGGTTCTATCAATTGGGATACATTCTTTTTAGGCGATTGGTAGTCTCCAGATGATCTCATAGAATAACTATCATACCCATCAATGATGTCTGCAACCATTCCTTCAGAAGTAGCACCAGAAGCATGCGAAGTAGCGGCAGAGCGATGCGAAATGGCAGAGAGATGTGACATGGCAGAGAAATGTGAAAGGGCAGAACGATGAGACAAGGCACCCTTACCTGTGGTAGAAGACTCAGGCTCGGCATCTTGAGAAGGCCTTTCTTCTTGCTTCGTCACAGGTGTTTCGATCTCCTTCTCACTGGTGGTATCTCCCAAATGCTGATCGCTGACCCTTGCAACCATATCTGCAGGCTCTAGTTGATGCAGGAGTTGTTCCCTTTCGGCTCTTTTTCCATCCTTGCCCATCAAAGATAGATCGTTGATTTTAAAGCTGTTAATGCTTTCCGTCAAGGGGAACTTACCCTCATAATGTCCCTCTTGAGAATATCGAAGATTAATTGAGTCGGATTTGTTTCTCACATGTTGTTTCAAAGAAGCTGCGGGAGAGAAATCTAATTTATCGGCTCCTTCATCTCCAACGTTTGTACTAACTTCAGTTCCATCACTGATATGTGTACTACTAACACGTATACCTTGGCCAAATTCCGGAATCGAGCCTTTGCGCCTGTGTGACAATATACTACTGACCTTTTTAAGAGTCTTAGTGTAGTCATTGTTGCGCCCCATCTTCGTTGGATCAAGAGTTTGAAAGTTCATATCTGGAGATTGAAGTTTGGCTGAAGATTGAGAAGCCGAACGAGAACGAGAGCCAATCATAGGCGAGGCCAAAATTGATGACGATGGTGCTAATGAGGACTGCGTAGATGATCGCACAGAAGACCGCACAGACAGGCTCGTGTTAACGTTTGTCTCGCTGCTAGAGGAAGTTTCTCCCATATTGTACAATTTTTCATTGTGTTCAGCAGCTTCTTCCTCTGGTTTCTTTAGTTGGGGCAGCTCCGGTTCGTATTTCTGTGGTTCATTGACTTCTCTGTTATCTTCAGGCTCTTTGTTCTCTTCAGGCTCTTTGTTCTCTTCAATAGATTCCGTCTCTTTAGGTAGTTCCGTCTCTTTAGGTAGTTCCGTCTCTTTAGGTAGTTCCGTCTCTTTAGGTAGTTCCGTCTCTTTAGGTAGTTCCGTCTCTTTAGGTAGTTTCGTCTCCTCACTTAATTTCTTCTCCTTAAATGGTTTCCCCTCTTCACTTAACTCCTTCTCCTTAGATGGTTCCATCAACTGATCGTGGTCATCCTGCAAATTGGAGCGAGAAAGTCCGTCGGAACTAGTATTATTCTCAGGACTAGATATATCTCTCAAAGGATTGTCAACGGTTGAAGAGCCTTCGCTGTCAGTGATTTTCTCAGTTAGAGCTTTCACAGCGAGTGTGCCATCATCAAGAGGTAGTAAAGGGCTATTCGACGCGTCAGTGAACTCTTCCACTTCGGCCTGTACGGGACTCTTGGAATCCATGGGGTCCTTAAGGTGTTTGAGGTCCTTGAGGTCCCCGAGGTCCTTGAGGCTCTTGAAGTCCTTGAGGTCACAGGGATCCTTAGTCGACCCCGTTGCACGCGTATCTTGAGTCATGGTATCTACCGCGTATGTTGAATTGAAA
This sequence comes from Brettanomyces nanus, assembly GCF_011074865.1. Lineage (NCBI taxonomy): Eukaryota > Fungi > Ascomycota > Pichiomycetes > Pichiales > Pichiaceae > Brettanomyces > Brettanomyces nanus. The sequence goes on along the minus strand of NC_052374.1, from coordinate 2,058,465 downwards.
ACTTGAACGAAATAAGTCAATATAAAGCGCCTGCTGCTCAGTGTCTTGGCTATATCAAGTCTGCGTGTTGTATAATAAAAGAAAGGAGATTATTCAATCTGGTAAAAATAACTTCCCCAAAAGAAAGAAAAGAAAAAAATAAATGAACCACGACGATGAAAGACGAACGTGAAAGACGAGGACTCATTTTACTTTCGCGTATTTTGAGAGAGAAAAAGAAACGACAAAAAAGCCAGACACGTTATTGGGAGGCCGAAAAAGTGATTAGACAAGATCGTCAAAGGATCTAGGTGGCCATTCTGCAAGGGAAAGGGAGCCACACAGTGAGTAGCCGTAGTAGTACATCATGAAGTTGCCGGGTATCGTTTGTAACCTTTACTATAAGAATTTTATTAATTGAAGAAAATGTGGCGCAAGACACACTACTTGAACTTATATAGGTAGGCAGTTTATCTTTATTCACGGTAAATACTTGGTAACTAGAGAATTATTCAGTCTGGCTCTCAAATGGTGTCAAGTTCTTAACGCCCTCGTCCCATGATTTACTGTCGTAGGTGATCTCGTTAATGGCCTTAATGATCTCTTTCAAGGAGCCTCTAACCTGTTTCGTAGAGTCTCTCTCTCTGAGAGTGACGGAATTGTCCTTCACAGAATCGAAATCGATTGTAATACCGAATGGAGTACCCAATTCATCGTTACGAGCGTATCTCTTACCGATAGAAGCCGAGGAATCGTCCACTTTGAATGGAATCTTGGCAGCTTTTAACTGTTCCTTCACGTCTTTAACCGTGGATTGAAGGGTGGCATTGTTGGACAAAGGAACCAAAAGAACCTTGGTTGGAGCCACCAATGGTGGGAATGATAAAACTGCTCTAGCACTGTCTTCTGGTCTGGTCCAGAATGAGTGTTCGTACAAGCAGTAAATAATACGCCCTATACCGAAAGAAGGCTCGATGACGTTAGGAATGTACTCTCTAACGTGAACGGTTTTCTTCATCTTCTTGATTTTGACAAAGTCGGCTGGAATTTCCACTTCTTCAACGGTTGTATCGGGAATCCTGGCCACAATCTTGCCATTCGAGGAAAGCTCTTGTGCTAATTCTTCGAGTTCAACTTGAGATCGTGAAAGTAACCATTTCTCGACCTTAGGTGCATCTCTTCTAAACTTTGGACCAAACTTCTTCTTTTCAATTTCACAGTCAAACTCCTCGACAATCTTTGGCTCGGCAAGTGTCTCTCTAACGCACAATTTCTCTCCAGTCTTACGAGAGTGAACTGTCAAATCGTAAGCAGATCTATCAGCACAACCAACACATTCAATCCAGCCATAAGAGGTCAACAACTCACCATCCCAGCAATCCTGGGCATAATGAGCCATCTCATTGGCCATATGTTGTCTGAACCGGAACTTCTTGGGGCTAATACCGATTTTCATCAAGAACAAGTAGATTCTTCCTAAAAAGTATCCCAATGTCTGGTTATCAACGATCTTTTTCGAAACAGCCTCACCAATTGTCATCTTGACCGGCTCCGTTTGGCCCTTCTCCTGTAAGTCACGTGGTAAAAAATCAAGGGTCATGTCCTTAACAGTGTGGAACTTTGGATGGGACTTGTCATCCGGATCGACATAGTGCTCAATTTCAGCCATGAGGAACTCACGAACACGTAGCAAGCCGGATCTTGGCGAAATCTCATTACGGAAAGACTTGCCGATGGCAGCAGAGGCAAAAGGCATCTTTTCATTGTTGAAATCAAGCAACTTCTCAAAGTTGAGGAACTGTCCTTGAGCAGTTTCTGGTCTCAAAAAACCTTTTATCTGACCAGAAGGTCCAATGTGAGTCTCAAACATTAAGTTAAACTGCTGAGGCTTGTCAAGAGGATCACCTGTGGCAGGGTTGCAAATATTATACTTCTCCATGAACTCGCCCAACTCTTCTCCAGAATAACCGTCGATCTTGGCAACAATCATCTCGTACTCCGAGACTGTCTGGTCATCCAATTTTATGGCCTTGATCTCTTTCACCTTCTTCTTTCTGTTCTTCTTCTTCTTCTTCTTCTCGGCCTCTTCCTCTGGGTTCTCCGTAATACCACGGGCCTGCTTGTCACCTTTCAAACGAGCTTCCAATACTTCCTCAACTAAATGATCAGCCCTGAAAATTTCCCCGCTCTTTAAATCACGGCACATCCAATCGGCAAACTTGTCGACGTGACCTGAGGTCTTAAGAACCTCATACGGTGTGAGCATAGTAGTATCAACCTCCAACATATCTTCCTCAAGTACAAAGTGCTTTCTCCAAGTATCCACTACATTGGCCTGAACAGCACATCCTGGTGGACCGTAGTCGTATAAACCAGAAATACCTCCATATATGTCGAATGCTGGTGCAAAGAAGAACCGTCTTTTCAGAACACTCTCGAGTTGCTCTCTGTTAAATTCACTAGTCATCTTGTTCACAATTAGTCTCTCTTTGCCCTTTCGTGTAACACTAACTTTATTTGCAAATGATCTTAACTGCTGACGAACTGTACAAAAATCCCCTGATCTAGTTAGTAGCCCTGTAAGACTTTGCATCAATGAAGGGGTATTAATTATATAGTTTTCTACGGTTCGGTTATTTTTAAAATGCCCACTTTCTTCCCACTAGCAAAATTTCAAATTCCACGGAAAAAAAATTTTCCACTATGTATAGCTCACAAGTCTCTCTCCATAAGTGCTACATGGAAATCCCTGCTAGCTTTAATTCCATCTTCTAAGGATTTTCCAAGCATATTATGAGTGATTGGATCAACATGGCATGTTTCTCTACTAATAAAAAAAAATCCCAATTTTTCGTAGTATTCTTTAAGATTGTGCTCTTCAATAATATCAACCCATAATTTTGCAACCCGTAATTGATCTTTGCAGTAGCAGGCCATAAACTCCATCAATTTCGCGGAGAGCCCTGGATAGAACGAGGTGAAACCAGTTACTTCTTTTTCATCCTTCAGACCCTGATAATTCTTCACGCAAATAGTTCCAAGAATTCTTGATTGTAATTCATTTTTCCTGTACGCTTCAAAAACCAAATCTAGATCATCTGAGTACTCCATTTCTGTGAAATCTAAACTTCCCAATGAATAAGATTCAAGTAACTTTTTGGTCGCCGTAGAGCCATCATCTGTATTGCGTATTGGGTTCAAATGATCAGTTTGGGGTGAGAGGCAGATGGCCAAAAATGCCTCCTCTGCGGCTTCAATCAAAAAATCCTTCGAAAGGTCGTGCTTGACCCTGGGAGTAAGAATGACTCCATATTTGAATCTTGGCTTATCATATCCTCGATTTATCACGGTAACTAGACAATCTTCCAGTTCCAACCATTTCGAAAAGGGTGCTATACATATTGTTGGCTTCAGCATACTAACGTCTTCTCAGTCAGCATATAACGAAGATGATCAACTGCTGCCAAGGTGTGCGAGGAATTTAAAGGTTTTTCACCGCTTGAAAAATGTCGAGGAATTTCCTAATTGGGATTTCAAGTTCGGGTGATCATCTATAGAACGTAGAAAGACGCTAGTAAAAGGAAGCTACCAAAAAGCGTGTTGTGATTTAATATACCATCTGCAGCGCCGTTTGATGACGATTCCGTAGCCGTTCGAATATCCTGAAAAAACTCAGAAGAGTAGCCTGCAGGTAGGCTTGAAGACGACACAGTTTTGGTAGCACGAGAAGAATATGTGGTGGTGTAGATCGACGTATTATTTTCATTTTCTGCATCTTTGTTCTTCCCGATGTCAAAACCTGTCTGGCCTAGGTTGTCAATTATGGTGTCGTTATCTGTAATCATGACAGAATCCTGTGAGAAGTCATCTGGATCCGTGAAGATGTATGATAAGTCACCTTCAATAAGCGTTCCGGAAGGTGGATCATAGCATTGGACATTGACCCATCCTATAGTAGCAAAAAGGTAGCCAGGATCTGTAAAATCGGATGCATTCCAATTGATTGCACCTCCGGCCCATGCCACAACGCCAGCGGAATTTTGTGTAGAATCACCACCGGGCCAAAGAGATAGTTGAATACGAGAAGGGGTCTGTGGATACATATATTCGTCAGTGGTCTCGTTGTAAGTGTCCACCTTTTTGAGGGTCCTTCCCTCTACTCCGTCTATATACCAAGTGATTTGTTCTTCTTGCCAATCAACAGTATAAGAATGCCAGTTTTCAAAGGCATCGGAAGTAGAGAGATTGACCATATTTGTATAATTAAGAACTCCTTCATAGTAAAAGTTGGACTGTGGCTGCTTTAATGCATTACCAATAATTTCCAAGTCAATTTCATCTTGGACGTCAGAGAAAAGAATACTAGCAGATATGACACCTGCATTGTGGGAGCTTTTAAATCTGGTAGTGACATTACCATACCACACAAAAAATGTTGAAGATATCACAGTTCCAGAACCATTTTTAGGTAGGGCCATAATAATAGAATCGTTGTAATCCATCACATGGCCTTCATATGTCCATTTAGTTTCGTTATAATCACCTAAATATTCAGAAGAAGTGATCAAATCTTCTTTAGTGAAAGTATAGTTACCTTGCTGACATACTGGTTGTGCAATACAGGCCGTTAGATTATAAGAGTATCTGGGATCGCATCCTCCAAGGCAATATGTACCTGTGCCACATATACCAGTAGAGGAGCAGCAAGGGTACTCCTCGGGACAATCCTTGGATTCACCACAGGAATAAGTCTTATTCTTACCTAAGCAATATGAAGCTAGTATTAAAAAAAGGAGTGTTCGCTGCATTTATCAATGGTTTGCATAGCCAAACGTTAAAGACTAAAGTTGGATATCAGGGATCTAATGTACCTAAAGGTCTTGATTTATTTCTGGGTTTTATTGGATGTATTGATATATTTCCTGTTTGGGTAATTGTAGCAAGTAGTCGCAAATTCTCACTTCCTTTCTCTAATATGTGCACATCCCTACACCAGATATTACTGCACCAAAATTCTACTTTTTTCAACCAATCACAGTTACAAGAGATTTTACCAGGAGAGAGAACCCAAATAAAATTTTGCACGGCCTCAGCCGGCATGGGTAGGAAGCAAGGCGCGGAGAAAACAATCGAAGAAGGGTCAGTTGTACTTATAGCTGTTCATCTATAATATTCACCAATATGTCAACATTGACCTCAGTTAAAAAGCAGGCGGAGTTCATTTTGAACACTCCTATTCTAAGACAAATATTCATGCCTATCTCGAAGTCCTTTGTTAAATACGCGGGCTATAGAAAGATGGGTTTGAGACAGGACGATCTTCTATGGGAAGAGAACCCAGTTGTTCAGACCGCTATCCGGCGACTTCCTGCTGATGAGTCTTATTCTAGAAACTTCAGAATTATGACTGCCCATCAACTTTCTTTGTCAAATGATGTCTTGCCAGACTCAAGGGCTATCCAGCCTGAGGAAGATGTTCCTTATTTGACACCATACATTTTAGAGGCTGAAGCAGAGGCCAAGGAGAAGAGAGAGCTAGACAACATCAAATTATTGAAACACTGAGCGTTAAATGCTGCGCTGATCACCGGTTCCATATTTATTCTTTATGTCTCTATTATTTATATTTATTTTATCTTATAGTTAGTTAATAACTGTATTCGTCATAGCTAATCTTCTCTTCCTGCTCCTCGATTGGAAAACCACATTCTTGGAGAATCTTGGAGAATCCCAAATCAAGCATTTTCTGCCTAACTTGTTCGTTCTTAGCGTTGAACAGACCCATGTATCCCAAGGAGTTTTGCCAGACGTCTTCGTAACGTGCATGTCTTCTTGGAACCACCATCATCCAATCGTCCATCATCAGGAAGTTGTAGCTAAGCTTATCAAGAGAATAGCCATTCTCTTTGAACACGTTAAGTACTCTACGAACCAAAAACATGTAGAGCATGGCCAAAATGGTCTCCTGCTCTTCAGCATCTTTAAATTCCTCCTTAAGCTTCAAAATTCCATGCTTGAATGACGCATTCTTGTTCACCAAAGGATGCTTGTTCACGTTGTTTTCACGCGGTAGAAAGAAGTTTGTATCACTGGTAAGTCTCGACTGATAAATTGGGAAATGTTCAGGTAGTTTCATAAACTGGATGTGTTTGTGATACTGTGAATAGCCACTTTCTGGTCCACTGTTGAAGAAGGCAAAGAATTTGGTACCTTGCCTCTTCAACTCCTCGGTATTGTTTAGGTTCTTCAAGATGGCATACATCAGTTGCAACTCTATGGGCTCAAGTAAAGTATCCTGCTTGACGAACTTTTTGGTAACGAGCAAAAAATGATCTTCCGTATTGGGGAACTTATTAAGAAGGAGTCGGTAGTCACCAATAAGGTCACCAATAACTGTAAGCTCCGGCTCGGGATGCATAAATGGACTCTTCTCCTTAACCTCGTTCACTTTCTCTTCCGTCACCTGAGCAGTCTCACCAGGCTGTACTGGTCTGTTGTAAGGACGCTTACCCAATCCATCCACAATTTTCAATTGGAATGTCATCTTAGAAACCGGATCTTCGATGAGCGGCTCCTGTGCTCCAGGAGAGTACACCACTTCTTTTGTTTCTAATCCTTTTTCAAATACTGAGTGAATAGCCTCATAGAGATCAAATTTCTCAAGTTCTGATAAGTTCTTAATACTGGTTTCCATTTTATGCCTATTACTATTTGATGAATGATAAGCAAAGTACTCAAATGAATTGATGTCCATCTGGTTTTTTTTTTCTCCCCCCTTTTTTCGGAGTTCGCACTTGCGAATAAAAAGCAGAGAGAGATATCTGTTTAAAGCCAAAATGAATCTCTTAATTATTTAGTGCTTATGTATTCTTTATACATTACTCTCGTCATTAGTATAAGTGAATCCACGGAACATCTCCTGCATGGACGGAGATAATATAGAGTTCACTGGAGTCAATTTGGCAGCCTGAGATGTGAACTCTTCATCAAAGCAGGCTGGGGCTCTTGGATCCCTTATCTCCGGAACATATGGTGGGATCATTTGACGGCGATAAATCTCATCCCAATTGATGTTGGCAAAGTATGGATGCTTCATAATATCCTCTGCATCATGAGTCCCTGCTCCGAGTCTCTTTGTGGGATCTCTAGTAAGTAATCGTTGTAGAATGTCAACTGCTTCTTTAGCCATATTAATAGGATACAATGGCTCATCTGTCAAGATAGAGTTGAACACTTCATCTTCATCTTCACCGCGAAATGGAGATTTCGTAAGAAGCATCTGATACAATAAGACGCCAAAGGCCCACCAATCAACTGCCTTATCGTAGCCTTGCTCTTTCAAGATCTCTGGGGCCATAAGCTCTGGAGTACCACAGAAAGTAGACGTCTTAGTACCAGCCCACATCTTTTCCTTGCAAAGACCGTAATCTGCCAGTTTAATGTGACCGTCAGAGGCGAGTAAAATATTATCCAATTTCAAATCACGGTATATCACGCCATTCTGATGCAAGAACTTCAAGGCCAGAAGAACTTCTGCAGCATAAAACTGCGCTCTCTTCTGAGTGAACCTCTTCTGCTGAACATGCCACATTAAATCACCTCCTGCAATGTATTCCATGACAAAATAAATCCTATTTTCGGTCTGGAAGCATTGATGAAGGTTGAGTAAAAATGGGTTATGACCCTTATTGGCGATCAAGAAAACCCGCTTCTCCGATTTGGTGCTTTCAACTTCATCATTCTGAATTATGAAATCCTTCTTCAACACCTTGATGGCACAAAGCTCTTTGGTATGAACCGACTCTGCAAGCATAACTTTACCAAAGTTACCTTTACCAAGAACTGCAATGAATCGGAAATCATCGAGTCCATGTCTATGACGATGCTTATGTCTATGATGGTGATGGATATGTTGACCAACAGTGGCAGTAACGTCAGAGATGTTCAGAGCACCCCCATTTATCTCTGCACCCACACTTTTAGCGGACACTGCACTCTGCTGTGAGGATGCAGAAGGCGTATCCGACGGCTTCTTCTCCTTCAAGACAGGTCTAGTAACATCCCGAGTAACAGCCCCCTGTGGATAGGCCTCTGGTAATGATGAAGGTTTGTATGCTTGAGGGATTTGGTGAGCAGGAACTGGCAGAAGTTCATGAGAACCCGGAAGTTGAAATCTAGGCTGGTCTCGTGGTCCTTGTTTCTTTTGTTCCTGCTGCTCGGCTTTAGTTAATCCATGTTGGCCATATGGTATCTCCTTAGGTACCTGTGGCAACACCTTATGAATGCGATGGGCCCTCTGAGCCTCCTGGATTTTTTCTGCCTGCTGAAGCTGGCTCCGTTGTTGTTGTTGTTGTTGTTGTTGTAGCCCTTGCAGTTTTTGTTTCCTGGCATCATTCAAAGCCTTCCTTTCCCGTGCCATCTTGATGGCTGTTAATATCTCATTAGCCTTCTCAAGAGACATACCACAGAAGTCTGGAACAAGATGAGCACAAGAAGCGTGACACATGATACCACATTCTGCACATTTGCGAATATTTTTCTTACCCCATGGAAGTATATAACCGCAATGGCAGCACCACTTGGTTCCACGATTAGTGACTTGAACAAATCTGTGAGGAATACGATGATTTAGCGTAGTCTCATCATCACTGTCGGTTTCGGTGCTCGATTTCGAAATGCACTTGGTAATCACATTCTTGTAGCATTTTTTATGGCAAAGAAAGCGGCAATCTTCGCATTGAAAACCGGAATAACGTAGGAAATCACCGCAGACGGCACAGCACATGATATTATAAAACTGCTTTTGAACAAACTTGTGGCCGTGGTATTCTGTGACCTCCTCCTTGCGCTGTCTAATAGCACCGTGACGGCCTAATCCGTTGAATGCAGGTGATTGGTTAGCTTTCTCTGTCTTGATGAAGCCCAAAGTTACGAGAATCTGTCCCGATGGTTCCATTTCAAACCAGCAACTCGATGTAATATTGGAAGCATCGTTCGGTGATGAGTTCGAAAAAGATGAGCCGGATGAGGGAAGCGTCAATGAGTCTCTGCCCGAACTGATGATGCCATTATTATTTGCCTGGGGACCCATAGTTGTATTCGATGAAAATCCCGGATGCTGTTGTAGTGATGAGGCGCTAATCCAAGTATCCTGCTGACCTCTTTGTTGACTAACTTTCTTACGACGAATCTCTTCGGCGATATCCGAAAGTGGTAGCCAACACAGGGCCACGGGAATGTCTTGGTTTCCCTGTTTATCATAGATCGTGAAAGAAAGCTCGTTTGCGTGAGACACCTCAATATCAAAATTCTCGTTCCAACGGTCTGTTCTGACAGCTTTCGTGGTACCTCTGGTTGTGTCATCGACTTTTATGACAATAGTACACTCCGGATTACGCTCCAACAAAGGTGAAGATATGTGGTCGACGTTTCTAATGGCAGTAATAGTGAGTGAAAGAACACCGGTCAAAGAATTCTTATGGTATGTGTTGATAACAGCATTTTCTCGGGCCACCTCATCAACATCAACAAATAAAGACTGGTATTGTTTAAGAGACTTTCTAATAAGTTGCAGTCTCCTATCACTATCCAATCTCTGCTCCTGGGCCATCGAAAGACTTTTGCGATCACCATCAGCTTCGTAAAGTTTATATATCTTCTCGTTGGCCTCGCGGTACTGCTCCTCCACCTGCATCTTGAATTGAAGCAACTGAAGCATGTACTGAATACGATGTCCCAACGAAGGACACTCGTATTTGAGTAGGTCCAACACGGTAAAGGCCGGCTTATGAACAGGGGTCTTTTCTTCTTCTTCTTCAGACTGTGACTCGCTGCTCCCGTCTGATTTGCCCTCTCCATTGTGATTATGATGGTGCCTCTGTTGTTGCTGCCTTTGTTTGAGAGTCATCTTCTTTAGAGTCTCCTCCAAATATTCGATGTTCTTCTGCGCCTCTCTAATCTGAGTGCTGCATCGTTGAATTACATGAGCATTGCTTGTCTCCTTACGGAGATTGTTGGCACCGATAGCGATATTCCTTTCACGTTCGATCTTCTTTAGAATATCGGCAATAACATTATCAGGTTCTGTCATGGCGACGATTAAAATGTCATCAACTCAAAGACAACCAAATTAACCAATACCCAACGCACTTATCACAAAAAAAAGATTATAATCTAATAAAAAGAATGTAACGGCCCTGGATCAATAATATTAATCTAAACTTAGTTTGTTCTATGAGTTTTAAATTTAAATCGTCAGTTCTTCTGTGTTTTTGTTATTATTTTTTTTTGCTAATTCCCCCTTCAGAAATCAATTCGTGCGAGGGACCGACCCTCGCTGGTGGGGGTTGGCAGGGAATGTCCGCGCTCTATTTTTGCACACCTCAGGGGCTGCTGTTCCGCACTAGTTTGACGCGTTCACGCGAGTTTTACCACGCGCATAACATGACACGCAGAGAAAGGAGCCTATTTTTAACCAACGTACAGATAAATTGCAATCACTTGTTATTGCATTTGCAGTTGCAATCAGGAACGGGACAAACGTAATGTTTGGAAAACCACTCTTCGGCATGACCAGCATGCATGCAGTGATTGCACGAGAGGCAGAAGCTGAACCATTCTTTGAACTGCGATTCGGTCTGTGTAACTGGGCCTGGCGACACTGAAGTCGTAATAATTGTAGTCGCAGTAGCAATTTCAGGTGCATTTGTAGTTGCAGTAGCAGTAGCTTCCGTCATATTATGAACAGCACTTTGGTCTGGCTGTGCTGTTGTATCGTCCTTAGAAGATAATTCTTCCCTTTCTTTACCCGCAAGTCTCCGTCTAAGATCTTCATCTGTCATGTCCACTTGGATCAGATCCTTTGGAACAGGAACTCCCTGGGTGATGAGACATATGGCACATCTTGGGAAAGGATAACCACAGTGAGGACACACGTGGCCCACATTCTTGCGCAAATTGGAAGATACTTTCAACGAAGATCCAGAACTAGTATTTGAGCCCATGCCCTTCTCAGATATACTCTTATGGCAGTTGGTACATTGTAGGTATGCCTGACGTGGAACTGCTTTGGCCTGCTCCACACCATTGATTCGGCGTGACAGCTTCCTGCGAGCCACATCATATTTCGCACGGACTGCAAATAGGTTCCAACTATTAAGTAGGATTCTGTAGCTTTGTGCCCATGATTCCACTTTTGCAGCCTGAAAATACTTGGGACAGGAAAATGAAGCAATCAGACACGCACTCTGAGAGTCACTTGTTCTATCCACAAATGATTGAAGAAGCTCGATACCTTGGTGAGTAATCCCCGTGACTATCATACCCTCGATTTCTCCACGTTTTGTCTCGTCCTCCATCAACCTATCTAGATAAACGTCCAACTCTCCGTCCTTGAGGAATCGCAATGCAACTCCCAACCTCTCTCGTAATGGCAACGCCGACTCGTCCAGCACATCCCACCAGTTGCCATCTGCAATGTACGCAAATATTACTCGTAGATATGGATCATCCAATTCAGAAGCCAACTGTCTGCATTGGTCCTTCCATTCGTTGTTTATAGGAGAGTCTTTGAAGGCAGAGTATGCTGCCATCGCTGCAGATATTATTCTAAATGTTGCCTTCTTGGATGAGGCAAGGATCTTCACAGCTCTGGATATATCGCCATGGAAAACAGCCCATCCTGCCGCTCTTTCGTAGTCACCTTTTGCAATGAGGCGAGTGTATTTATCCTCAAGCTCTTGTACACTAAAATCCCAGCCTATCACATACATTGCCAATCGACGTTGTAGCTCCTTGGTGCTACCGCCTTTAAACCCAATTACTGGGCATGCCATTACCTTGATCTCATTTGCTCTTCTAGATACAATAGCTCGAACTGCGGTCATAACATCTTTTTGAGTAGCTTCTTTGGTGCCATAATATCTGCTGGCAGCATCAAAGTTCTCTGCAACATGCCACATGCCCCATACACCCATGTATCCAAAATCAAAGTTTTTGTACGTCATCTTGCCAGACGATATAAGGTCATAAGAAATGTCAATCCATTTCCACGTATTCCTTAACTGAGACTGTGTCTCCAGGGTTTTTAACGAGTCCAAGACATCCAGGTTCTTCTTCGGATCCGTTCCATATCCCAGTATGGCCCTTTTCCGAATAACTGAGCAGATATCATTCTCCAACAAGGCGTCTGAAGTAAGTCTCATTACGTCATGATCTCCTACAAATATATCAAGCACAGAGTTACTGTCTGGCTTCGTCATCGATGTCTGCGACATCTCTTCAGAAATTCCATCCATATCGTTCTCTTCATTATTGCTTCCAATACCGTCTGTGGCCCCGACGCCGTTGCTGGTAGTATCCTTACTGCTCTTGCTTGTTTCCACGACATTCGGCTTTTTCCCCTCTCCATTTTCTTTGGACAGCTCATCATCCAAGAACTTTGTACAAGTACCATTCGGTCCTGTAAACGTAAGACCATTGTATGAATTGAAATGTATGGCCGCTTGACTCTCTATAACAGACATCTTGTAGACGCTTCCGGACTGCCGCATACAGACAAGATCAATTCCATACTCAGAATTCAAGCTTGGAGCATAATCAAATGAAATTACACGCTCATACTTTGTTTTCACATCACACACTTTAGAAATGAACAAATCGTCTCTTGGTTCTGGGATTCTAGAAGCGAAATTGGGATTTTCCGACTTGTTCTGCTCAATAATCGACTGATACTGTTTTATTTCTGATTTTAACGGTGGAATAACACCGATCTGCCACCTTCTAACAAGATCCCCATCAAATAATGAGGAAATTTCACCTTTCAACACAGAGGAAAATCGGTATGGAGAGCCACCCGTTCTACGCCGGTAATCACCCAAAAGCTTGTGAAAGATAAGCATAGGACCTTCACTAAGTATACTAGAAGAAGCATGGCTGTTCATCTGTGCCAGATCCGTCAACTTACGTCGATCCCAAATAGCCAAAGTGCCGTCCTCGCTATTAGAGGCAAAGATGTGAGGATTGAAGGGGTCAATGTGGATGTTCAAAGTGCAACGAGTTGCCAACTGATAGACAGGCTTTTCTGCCGAGCGTATATCAAACTCCCGCAGAAGCTTATAGCTTCCCGCCAAAAAATTGTTAGGTTCGGTAGTGCAGAAGGAGATGGAAGATATGCTCTCATTAGGAACATAGCTAAGCACTTTAGTTCCTATTCCTTTATCACTGTGAACTCCATCTCGGGCGTAATCGCGAATATCCCAAATCTGAATGGAATGATCCTGTCTTCCCCTATCGTACCCCATAGCTATAAGACCGTTCTCGTTGAACGAAATCGAATTGCATGATCTAGCTTGTCTTGGCTTGAGAGTAAGGGGAGTCATCTCGTTGTTCCGTATATTGAGAACTGCACAGCTGCCGTCCAATTGACCAACAGCCATAAGTCCTGGGTTTGAAGACGAATAGCCAATACATTGGATGCTTTCAAAGCCACCCTTTTCTACTACCTTCGTAACAGTGTCATCCTCGTTGGGAGCTGCACTGTTGGTTTGATATAGGGAGACAATCTCTCCGTTTGGATTGGTGGCAAGATATTGTTCTTCAAGACCAACTTGCCACCCGTTGGCTCTAGCAATGCATCCGGACATCTTTGAAAACTAATGAATACACGCAGTGAATACCGATGATTGACAATATAAAAACAGAAGTTGTACAAGCCTTTCTATTTTTCTTTCTCTTTTTTTTTTTTGTAGTTACGCTTAGTAAATAAGTATCCTATGTAATGTAGACTAATCCCCCATTCTTAGCAAACTTTGACTTTTAGCTGTTCTCTCTGTAGATGTTGATCCTTGATAGCCATCTTACCTGAAATTTTTTCCATTTCATCAAACAGAGCCCCCCATTCGTATTCACCCTTCTCTAAAAATACAATGCCTAGATCAAACTGCCTCGACTCTCCTGGCTTCAACTCTTTACCGATCGATTTCTGGAGAACTCCATTAAATAACACTTTTTTTTCTAGTGGAGTACCCGAACCCCTACACACTGGAAGATGTCGAAGCATACCAAATACAGCAGTATCGTTCCTGTTCTTTAGTATCACCCTTAAAGTGTAGAAGGTATTCAATTGTACGGCATCAGAGTCTATTTCTTTCTCTTGCGTATCCAGTAGCTGTATATTGAGTCCAATCTTCTCCACTTCAAGGATGCTCACCATCTTAGAAGAAAATCTAATACTTCTGAGATCAATCGTTCCAAATCTTCCAGCATAAACAGAATTCTCCACCTTGTCAGGGATCTTCCAGCATGCTCTAATTCTTTTCAGAAGTTCATCTCTGTACCAAAATGCATGCTTAATGAAAACCTGCTCCGCCAATGGCGTTCTGGAGTCATAGATGAACTGTTTATTTCTCAAGCTAGGTATTCTTTGGTTCAACATTTCCTCTGTGAAGTCCATCCGTTTAATAGGAATGAGCACTCTAACACTTTTCTTACTGCGAAGATTAAGTCTCATATTGAATGAGTCCTCAGGAAGAGGCACTATTGGTCCGTTCTGCTCCTGAAAATCTGCATTGGTGGAACCGGTGAGCAAGCATTGAACGGTTACCTCCATTTCTTCTGTCCACGAGTTGAGGAAATCAAGAGCTAGAAGGCAAAAGTCAGACATTTTATAGCTTTGAGAAGTCATCTTCTCAAGATAAGTCCAACAGTCACCATGATTGTTGGTGGATACCTTGGTTCTAGACGACAAAGGAATAATATCGCATCCAACTAGTTCGACACTTGGATATACAGAAACGTTGACTGGAATTGTAATGGACCGTGTGAAGTCGTATTCGTTAAAAGTGTCCTCCTTCCTTTTATGTGAATACTCTAAAATTAGTTTGGCCTCTTTCACACCTCGTTTACCCCATATTTCCATGGCCAAGTTAAAGCTGTTGTTGCCCTTAATGTACTGCATCTCCTTCTTATTCAATATTTGGAACGGCTTCTTTTTGATCAAGTAGTATTCTATCTCGTACACTTCATTCGGGGACAAGTTCTTGTTTGTAAGAAGTTGATTCAATGGTTCAATAGTGGAGTCAATAAACGTCGATACCATATTATTAATCTCTACATGTGAATAATTTTTCAGTGTAATATCGAACTTCTTGCATTCACCTTCCAACAGTAAAATCCATTTGTTGCTGAGCTTGACTTCGACCAACTTCAAGAGCGGTTGTTCATAAATCACGTTCACCGACCAAACCCGAGTCTTGCTCATTGGTTGTTTAACCACATCCAACGTATTTTTCAAAGAAATGGACTTACATTTCATTCGGTTGCCCGCATTGTCGTCTTCGTTTGATTGGTCGTCCATCGTCTTGAAAAGCTGGGTATCACAGCCACAAATAGAGGCCATTATTCCAACCAAATTTAACTTCCCGCTAGAATCAGGTACAAGAAAAATAGGTACTGACACTGTCGTTCTTGGCCTCAACAAGATTGGGACGTTGTATTGAATGGAGATCAAATTCTGACGTCTTGAATTCAGCTGGGTAGTAAGCGAAAAGGTATCATCTGCAGAACAAACCTGAAGACCCGAAATCTCTATATCGAAAGCAAACGGATTTCTCACTGTGATTAGCGCATCGCTGAGTTCATTTTGTACTAGATAGTCGTTTGACTCGTTACGGAATTCGATGTTTTGAAGTACTTGTTGGTCCCAGTAGCGAATATCTTTGGCTTCCGTCTTCGACATGTCTTCTCTCACCCCTTTATAAATTGTCTGTTGTTCGCCATCCGTTAGCAAAGTAGGGAAGTCCGCCAATAGTATAGATCCGTATTTCACTACACCCTCTAAAAATGATACCTGTTGGCAGAACTCAAATACTTCAAAGAGCATCTTCTTCTGGAGAACATTTGGTTCATTCCTAAAAGAAGGAAATTCAGCTGCATTGATACCGTAAACTTGACAATGAGAATCCAACACTTCTCTTAGCTCAGCATTTGTATAAATGTATCGATAATTCTCGAGGCCAGTAGAAAGCATGAGTTGAATGAATCCATTAACAAGCAATGATTTCTTTCTGAACAGTCTAAGTTTGTCGCAGGTTGAAATCATGAAGTCATATATAGTGCACTTCTGTTCTGTGGACAGCTCTTCGAACCGATCACTAAATATTTGAGAGAATATGCCTGAAAACTCCACGTGATCAAAATCGCCTATATCCTCTGGAATCCGCTTTCTGGAAAGGCATGTTCCATAAACGGTATGATTAATGACGCTTCTATTCAATTCACGTTCAATGCACACGGAAGTGAACAATCCAATAAAGCGAAGGTTGCATTCGCAAAAGACAATCAGAGGAACGCAATCTTCGCCTTGAAGAAATGTGGATTGATAAAACTCAAAAGTCTTGGCAAAAATCCTATGAATCATCTCCCAGATTGACGACAATGGTAGGGGAGAAAGTTGCACCGACGAGGATGCCTGAATCGAGCTCGATATGGAGACAGGAAGTTGTAACGATGGTCTGGGAGAAGAAGCGGGTGAAGAAAAAGGAGACATCAGCACAGAGTCTCTGCCGTTGCTGCTATTGGAATCCAGAAGAGTTGAAACAAATCCTGGAAGTTGAAATGCGGTGTCCACACGTGCCAGAAGTAAAATACAAGTCGATAGTCCGTCCAAAGCGGATGCCAGCCACAAGTAGTCGTTGACGGATTTCAAGTAAAAGATAGCCTCACAAAAATTCGAGAGTGAGTTCCTCAAGTTACCTGCAAGTAAGTAGAAGTTTGCATAGAGCTTCAAGCGTCGTCCCTTGGTTTTGTACTTTTTGGATTTCTCCACGTTCAAGTCGAAGGAGCCAGAGATTCGTCTTCTTTGTTTCGCCATCAGCGACAGGCCGGGTGTAGGTCTCTTGCTGCCTATTATAGAGCCAGGAGACCTTAAAGTCACATGCTGGTAGGATGAAGCATATGTCGAAAATTCGGCAAGAAATCGAGACGAAATCTCGCAAACAGCAGTAACCAGATTGGACTTGTCCTGATTGATTAGATGAACACCGTCAACTTTGGTCGTTGCAGACGAAGGAGCATCGAAAGCTATGATGAAATGCGATACCACATTGGGAAAGAGCTTCTTTAAATTGTTTCTCGATTCTCTGACCTTATCGTCAGTCAGTCTATCCGTCCATTGCATTATGCCGACCACCAAGAAGGTCTTCCTAAAAGGCTCAAAATCATGAAGAAAAAGAGTCTCTGAATCGTCATTATGGTCACTGAAATGATAAATTAGACGGCCTGAAGGAAAAGCCTGCGGATTGAATAGTCCCGGATTGCTCTTGAGGTCCACCAATCGCACCTCTTTGGCCTTGGAGAGTATCACACTGTACTTTTCGAATCGAGATCTCTTCAATTCTGACACCGGTACCGTTAGAGCCCGTACAGAAGCTGGTAAAGTAAATGAATACCCGCTAGTTTGATTCATTGAACTACCAGCGGTTGACGAGCGAGCTTGCAACTAAACTCAAGCAGTCAATGGCTATAAGAAATGGGTTGTCTGTGCTAGCAAAAAAATTGAAGAGACGATAAAACAGTAAAAAATGTAACTTCGCAGATGGATGAAAATTGAATCGAACCGGTGACCATCAGAAGCATTATTCACTACGCCACGCACCCGATAAAGGAGAAGCTTTGGACAATTTTTTGGTGGTTAACATTTACGATCTTTATGAAAGATACTGAAGAAGTACTATTTGGTTTCTTTATATATCCCAGTAAGTCCTTTCCCAAGGTACTTTTATAATTTGGGATTCTTTGTTTTGTCCATTTATCTAAAAATTGAATTTTCAGAATTGTTTTCCTTTTCTTCTATAAAGTTGTCATCTTATTCTTTGGTAATTTGAGGGATATCTATTGTAAATAAAGAATTTAGAGGTTCTAAAAATATCTATTTGGTGGTAAGATACACCCACCAAACACGTAATCACTCATTTACAACATTTCATCTTTACCCAAGTACCGAAATAGCGACATTTGAGCTGCTGTACAATCTGGCTTTTGGTGAGAGGAGACAACTCTAAGACATCACAAGTACCGTCATTGGAAGGGGTAGGCTTGCCTTCTGCGCAGCAGAAATCAAAATTTAATGCGAAAATCTATCAACTCTCCAGATTTTACTCCTTCACCCTCTTAGGATTGACTCTCTCCGTAATCCTTCCTAATTCGAGCTCTCCGAGGATCTGAAAAATTTTCTATTGACGACTTCTTTGCTTTGGCTTGTACTTTTTGATTGACCAGAATAGAGTAGCACGATGTTTGGGAAGGTGGCAGGTGCAGTTTTTGTCACGGCCATAGCAACGGGACTAACTGTTGAGGCGGCACATATATTTTTTGAGAGTGTGAAGCCATTGACTCAGCAAGAGAAAAAGACTGACGAATATAGAGAGCCGGATTTCGACTATCCTGATGATATAATTAGAGAGCAACTTGCAAGAAACTATGCATTCTTTGGAGAAGATGGCATGAAACGGATTCGTGATTTGTTTGTGGTTGTATTGGGTGCTGGAGGAGTCGGGTCGAACTGTGTGTCTTCGTTAGCTAGATCTGGGGTGTCGAAGATTAGAGTGGTTGACTTCGATCAAGTATCATTATCTTCGTTGAATAGACATTCTGTAGCCACATTGAAAGATGTGGGAACATCAAAGGTGAAGTGTTTGCAGCGCAGAATTCTACAGATAGCTCCGTGGTGTGAAGTGGAAGCAATAGACGAAGTTTTCAAAGCGGAGCATGCCGATAGATTAGTCGCTAGAGGTCACCCAGACTATGTGATTGACTGCATAGATAATATAGAGACCAAAGTGGATCTATTGGGGTACTGCTATAAAAAGGGATTTACCACCATCTCTTCAATGGGTGCTTCATGTAAGAGCGATGCCACTCAAGTTAATGTTAGCGATATATCCACTACGGCCGAGGATCCTTTGGCCAAAGCTGTGCGGCGGAGATTGAGAAGAAGAGGCGTTAATAGCGGGATCACCTGCGTCTTTTCTGCGGAGAAGCCTGACCCTAGAAAGGCCACGCTATTGCCTTTACCAGCTGAAGAGATCCAAAAAGGTGGCGTGGATGAATTAAGTGCCCTACAAAACTTCAGGATTCGGATACTTCCAGTATTGGGAACTATGCCTGGCATATTTGGTCTCGCCATTACTTCTCACATTCTCACCGAGGCTGGCGGATACCCCATTGAACCAATAGAAGGTAAGAACAGATACAAAGTGTACGACAACCTTCTTCAAAGCCTTAGCTCTCAGGAGGGTAGAATGGGCCGTGACCAAAGAATCCCCATCGCGATAGAGGATACGCAGTATTTGCTAGAAGAGGTGTTTCGAGGTAAATCACCAATATCGAACTATTCCACGCGGTTGGTGGTCTCAAGATGGCTACCAGATAAGCCAATATGCCTGACAAACCTTGTAATAATGACCAGGGATGAGCAGAGGGACCATGAAAAGAGAGTTTTGCTCGGAGGAGAGAAGGTAGAAGACGTTTACAGCGAAGAAGCAATTCAGAGAGTGAACAAGAGAATACAGGAAGAAATATGGTACGAGAAGTTCCGTTAGCGGTTGGTACGCGTGTATATATATATGTAGGAGTATTAACGTCTCTTTATTTATGAGCTTTCCCTTCTTCAGAAGAACCACCTTTGGCCCTTAGTTGGAGGCTTGCCGAATTTAGGATTAGAAGCGGTTGGGTCGTACTTGCCCTTCTCAATACTGGTCTTGAGAGTGGCTTTAACAGTGGAAGAGTTAATGTTCCCCATTTTGAACCCCATCTTCAGGAGCCTTTTCACCACGGCAGGCGTGACAGCAGCCGTGAGAGGAAGCCTAACAACGATCAAAAGTTTATGCAAAGCGTATGCAACTGCAAGTTCTGTCCAAAAAGTGGAACTTTTATCATCAGGCAATTTAGAAACAGACTGAGATGGTGCAGATTCAGATCTCCTATCACCACCATTATTTTTCCAACCAATCCACACTAGGAATTTATCCTGAAGATCTCGGATCTGATCTTCACCTGAAGAATGGACCAACAAGTAACAGAGAGGCAGATCGATAATTGCAATACCGACATAGACTCCGAGACCCACATAGCCGTATTTTTGGATCAACTTTTTGAGTCTTGTTGAAGAAGATTGTTTAGTCAAAGGGGGCTTAGCTGAGGAGATGAATCGAAGGCCCAAAGACCTACGGAAAGCCGCTTGATGAAGGGCAGAACCTTCTCTGAGGCCTGCAGAATAAATGGGACGAGCTAAGCAAGCAAGCATGATGATAAGGATCTCACTGCAGTTATTGAAGAGAAAGAACGGAGAAACAAATGACTTAAATCCGAGGCTATAGAAAATGAGAACCAACTTGATCGAAACTCGCGAATAGTTGAGTTCCTCCAGAATTGTATGATGCTTCTTCATTTGTTATATACACATATAAATATTACTGAGCGCCTACAATTTGGCAACAGGTTCTCTACCAACAGTACACTTAATCAAACCGTTTGGATGGGGAGATGGATAGAATAATTCGTTTTCATTCTTCAATCCCTTCCAAGAGAGGTCGAACAGAATGTAGTGCTTATTTGGTAAGGTATACGATGCATTGTAAACGTAAGAGTTAGTCTCCAAGATATCCGATGCCATGTTGAACATGGTAGCCTGAACCGAAGCAGAGTTCTCTAAGGCAAATCTGTCTAAAGTGATCTTCAGGGAAGACTCAAAAGTCTTGTCGAACAGACCGGTATCGGCGAGCTTCAAGATCTGATCAATGGACCCGATCTTACTGCTATCGTACTTATACTTCAAGTCAACATCGGTGGATAAAATTCTCTCCCAAGCAGGTTTCAAAGTGGTGTAGTCACAAACATTGTAGCCGTGGAACATAGAGCCAGACGATTTTAAAACCGTAAGACCCTTTACACCACCGCTTAGAAGGAAGGAGCCGTCTCTTTTTGCAAAAAGGTCACAAACTCTCACCTCATCTCCATTCTTAACGAAAGAGTGAGGTTGAAGTTGACCATTGACTTCATATTTACTCCATTTGACCTGTTCGATGTGGACAGTAACAGTTTCGATCCAGCCGTATTTCCCAATAAAGTGCTTGACTAAATGAGCAGCAAATCTTTCGATTGGGAACACTTCAGTCTGCTTGGCTTCAACTAAGATGGTGTTTTTAATGGTATCGGTAGGAATAATGACGGAATTGTCAGCCTTTGTGAAAGAGACATCAAAACCACCCGTGAAAAGAACTCTAACAGTGGCCTCCATAACTTGATGGATCTGAGGATTGGCTGGATCTCTCTTCACCTTTAAAAATTTCACGTTATTTTTTCCGTAAGTGGAATCCTGCAAATATGCCATATTGAATAGTAGATAGTTGGTAGTTTCAAGAATGATATCTGGGAAGAACGGTAGGGTAGGTTCAATCGCTACCATCGGAAAACTAGTGGAAATATACCCTATTTATACACCAAAGTAAAAAAAGAAAGAAATATAAAGATAACCTGCATGATTGGCGGTGCCAGTCGATTATCTCGTGCTCAATCCTTTCGCAAGTTCGGAAGACCGATATTATAAACCTCCTTCTCTCAATTTTGAGAAAATGCACAACTGCTTAACATCAAAATTTTCATTCCAGTCGACTGCAAACAAAATTGAACCTCCCCATCTGACCAATACAACCTCCTTCTGCAATCAAATTGGCAAGAATGAATCCTCGGGCATCACCGTGCTCATATTATTGTTTGCGAGATCGGCAACCCGAGTGTCCACCATTCTTCGCGCATCCCGATTAGGAATTTTGATAAGACCGATAAACATTTTTTGCGATAATCAGAACTGACATTGTTACTGCCCTTAATCATAAAACATAATTCGTTATTTATTTAGTTTACTTACTCCTTTGCTTCTAGGTAAATTCTGAGGTGGAATAATGCAGCACTTAATTGCTTGAAAATCATAAACTTGCAGTTTCTATCATAGAGAAAGTTCATGAGGAAAGATCCAAGCTTCAAAAGTCTGTGCGAGAGCTTGAATTGGACTAACTCACTAATAATCAACTCTTTATCTTTCATAACACATTCGGAACTTGGCACATGACTTTCCCTTACTACATTTGAGATAGTTAGGCTGAAAAACTCTTCTTCAAAATCCTGATATTCGTAGTTGACTTTCAAAAAATGTTCCAAACTTAAGTACACCTTCATGATTCGTAGGTAACTTTTGTACATTTGATCATCCAATTGTTTGTCTGACTCTGTTTCCAATATTTTACTCCCATCGTTAAACACCATTGACGACAACCCAAAATGCTGTAGCAAACTGAAACTAGATAATCCATTCTCTTTCATCCTCATCTTGAAGATGTTTTCAAAATTCGTCACATATTTGGAAAGAGCTAAAAATACGTCAAATAGGACCTGCATTTCAATAGACACTCTATGTGTCACGTTCAAATTCACCTTGGAAATGTCATCTCCTACACCGCAAAGGTCTGCCAATTGACTGATCTCGCTGTTCAACATATCCAGATCTTCCTCTCTCAGCGATCCTATCAACGACGAATCTTCTCTGAAAAAAAATAACTTAATTATTCCAATCGAGTCTCCAGACATTTGAATGAGCCCTTTCTTGAAATCGCTGTCCCTCATCTGAGATTCCGTGTAGTTTAAATTTTCATAGTAAACTTCATTAGCACGTAAGAAGTTCTTCAACCAAACACACTCCTTGACCTTCTCCAACTTCATCATACCGTTCAATCTTAAGCTCAAAAATCGGTTTAAAATCTTACTGTCATTGTACACCTCAGCTGTATCATTATACAACTTGAATGCTCTCAACATAGAATCCCAGGCTTGACTGATCAGGAAAAACTTCTCTCTGGAAACATTATGCAGTTCATCGGGTCCAGAAACCACAGGTGACAATGAAGGGGAGGAACCTTCGTCTTTCAACTCCAGGAAGTAGGCCAACTGGTGAAGTCCGTTCTGAAGACAAACCAACCCAAATTCAGAGATATGATTTTCAGACAGAAAATTGTGTCCACCGAGTAACCCTGTATTGGCGTCAAAGGTACTTAAATCAATATGCAAGAGTTCAACAAGGGCATCCTGATAATTCTGAGGACTAAAGTCAAAATTTTCTAGCAATTTCTTAAACTCTTCCACACTGGTGCACTTCCAAAGCATCGTGGCGCTGGGCAAGTCAACAAATAACTCCTCAGCTCTCAAAGACGGAGAGATATTGTACAAAGTGCATAACATACAAGAGATATGAAAAACTGTATGGATAGTCCTGACTGTAGACTCATATCGAATGAAGTTGTCAAAGTAGATTTGGGTCACATTCGGACAGTTTGAAAAGTCAAAACTAATCCTGTTCAAACCAGAACTCTTCACCAAGAAGGAGAGCGCATTTACCTGACGAATCACCACATTTAAACTAGTATCTTCGTCTGCAAAAAGGCCATAGATTACTGATAGAGTGAGAGATTGAATCAACCATAACGGGGAAGTAGAGCCATCTGTAGTTTTAGGAGTGTGAATGCCACTTTCATTTTTTTTTCTGCTCCCAGAAGATGCATCAGAACCCAGATCAGATTGCTTCTTGAGCTTCTTTCGCGTTTCGAGATAAACATGCGTGCACCTTCTGGAAGCCTCATACAAATTTGCTGCATCGGCTTTGCTGTTAGAGACCACAGCTCCCAAGGCAGCAACGAGAAGAGGCAAACAGACAAAGGAAACTCGAATATTGTAGATGAAGTTCTCGTCTTTAATGATATCTGACTCGACACTGCTTAGAGTGGTAACCATAAGTGAGTACTCGTTGAGTAATGATTGATGAATAAATGGAAGATGAATGAGGAACCTTGTCTTGAACTCCTCCACATAATGGTTTAGCTTATCATTTTTGGGAATCGTAGGTGAAACGACACCGAGAAAGGGGTACTGTGCCAATGACTGATAAATATAATTTCGAATAGTAGGACTAAAGAGATTCACTCTGGAGTACTTTTTGCAGGCATCATCACTCATGAAAAAGTCGTTAAATGCCAAGTCCTTGGATGAGAAACCCGTGTCCTTTTGAACATCATCTGGATTAATTTTGGAACTGGTGGATCGAAGGTTATCCAACAATGAGGGAGAAATTGTAGCGTTTGAAGAAAGAGATGAATCTCTAGGGAAAGCCTGATCTTCACCGTAAAAAGAATAACCTTGAGGAATATCGTAAGGCTTGGAGACATTCAAATCGGCAATGGTCTCCAAATAGTTGATATCCTGGTTAAACAAAGTTTGCTGCCAGCTTTTCACTTTCTCGACTCCGGGTTTTTGTGGTGTAGCAGTGGCAGTAGCAGTAGCAACAAAGGCAGTTGTTGAATCTGCAACTTTACTGGCTGAGGCAGCCATCTCATTTTCCGTCTCTTGTACAGACTCAAGTAGTGTGGAAGAAATAGATCTTAATCTTGATTGCAGTACAGACTTGGGCACAGACTTGGTTGCTGCATGAGTAAAAAGAGTTCCGAAATTTCTGGAGGGAACATCATAAAACGAGTAACCTAAATTGGGTGGACGGTCACCGGAAGACGAGGAATCATTCAAAGAAGAAATAGGATCCGGTGAAGCATTGCTCTGGGTATCGCCCGATGTCACGTGGTTAAGCCATTTTTCAGATTCTCCTTCCAGTCCGTAGTACTGAGGAGTAGAAAACTCGACAGAATCAACGGCATAAGGAACCTGATCAGCTACTGCATAGTTGTCACCGCCCATAGCAGAGAACGATGCCCTACGCCGATCATGAGTCGGAACAGTAATGAGAGTTGGAATATCGGAATTTGCAGGATTGGAGTTTGTAGGAAACTGAAAAGGATCGTGTAAGTGCATTTGCTGGGATGGTTCTTCTTTTCGTACATTTTGAATCCATGATGGAGCCGATGAACCAAGAGGATCATCGATGGAGGAAAAAAATGGGTTCAGAGCAGTGGAGGAATGAAGTACGGACTCAAAGTTTGCAGAGGTGGTAGCAGGATAATTGGCATTAGTAGCGGAATTTGCAAGTGCCGCTTTAGCGGGAGCCGAGGCCACCTTAGTCATAGGAATGGAACCAACTTTGGCAGACTTGACACCATTTTTGGGGTTCTTGGACCGGACAGACCGACGACGAAGCCTTGGAACAGCATTTGCAGCACCAGCGTGCAATTTCGTAGAGTGCCTCAGTAACAAGTCTCTTCGACTGAACTTACGTGAGCAGATACTGCAAGCAAAGGGCTTTTCTTTAGTATGGGAACGCTCATGTCTTTTCAAATGTTCCTGACGAGCAAAAGCCCTTGTGCAAACGCGACAGACGTACAAACGGGGCTTTCCCGAAGGAGTAGCACCTTTAACAGTGAATTCGTCTGGAACCACAGTACTTTTAGATGAGAGCTTGTGCGTTGCCACTTTAAGAGGTCCATTAGAGGCATTTGAGGCATTTGAGGCATTTGAGCCATGTGAGCCATTCGGAGCATTCAGGTCGCTTGGGTCACTTGGGTCACTTAGGTCGCTTGAATCGTCAGAATTGTTAAAGTAATTTGGGGCAGTTGAACCGGCCGAGCCGTTGACTCGACCCATCGCACCAAGAACGTCGCCCTTCGAATCGATGGAACCGAAAGTCGGAGGCATTTGCATGGTGAAAATATAGGGAGCAGAAACCATTTATTGAGAAAGAAAAAGGTGAGAGGAAAAAAGGAGAAATGAAACAAACAACTCAAATTTAGCCGCAGAACTACACGAGGTTATGATGAAAAGAATACTGATAATTTTGAAACAGTGACTTAGTCCACTGATGGGCAAGATGAAGGGATGGCTATGTGGGGGTGAAAAACAATAAAGTGTGAGATATCGGGAAAGCGCGGCTGCAGATTTCCAATAACCGGCAACGGGCTCCGAAAAGCAGGGAGCCAGCCGTGCCATAGATTTAACGGTAGTACACTAACATCACTAACAGTCACTCAGAGAGTTGAGGCAAAAAAACCGGAGAGAAAAAGAAAGGAACTAAAAAATCTAAAAACGCACACTATGACGACAGTTGTAGCGACTGTAGAGAGGTGTGACAGACGCACAGAGGAATGACTACAGATGGACCGAATGAGGTAGAGATCTTTAAATAATAGTGTCAAAATATGTGTATTCAAAAATAGCTAAAGAAGGAGAACATTATTCCTCGTCCACTGATTGGTTTGGCCTCATCAGGAAAGTGGAGAGCAATATTGTATGGTTGCGATTGCGGGGAAGCAAGTACAGCATCCAAGTTTGGCGAAAAACCGTTTCAGAGTCAGCGTTACGTCGATCGACGCGACTTCGAGGATCTTGAAAAAAGGAGAAAATCGAAGTGCTTTTCGATCTTGCTTCTCGATCTTGCTTCTCTAACTTGACATTAATTCATTTAGTAAACGATGCTTAGAGAAAGAAAAAAGGTAACGATCGGCAAAAAGACGCCGTCGAAGGATCACTTTGTTGCATCAAATGGCCTCAGATACAATAAAGAGGATCAACTGGACACCCGAAGAATAATTAAAACTAGTGTTGTCACACTATTGGCTGCTGTGCTTGTAGGATATCTTTTTCTCACCACATGTTATCTCATCTGGGACTCCGCGGTTGACTACTATTTTTTCTATGACGATTTCAGCGCACTCCAATTTACTATGGAGTCACTTCTCATATTCATTAAGGGGTCCTTAGCCTATTATTTGGTAGTGTTCCTTAATCGCAAGCTTCTTCTTCGATGTGATGATCAGGAGGAGTTAAAGAAATACGATTGAGGCTTTTCTTACCAGCACCGCTTTGAGAATTTGTGAAACAGATCCCCAACTCGTCCAAACAATCACATACAATACCAGTATCTAGATCTCTCATCCCCTTACTATGCAAATATTTCATCACGCCATCGATGCTAAGCGGCTTGTAGACGAGCACCTCATTGTAAAGCTGCTTGTTGTCCAC
This sequence comes from Brettanomyces nanus, assembly GCF_011074865.1. NCBI lineage: Eukaryota > Fungi > Ascomycota > Pichiomycetes > Pichiales > Pichiaceae > Brettanomyces > Brettanomyces nanus. Next base: position 2,031,480 of record NC_052374.1, on the reverse strand, counting down.
AAGACAGTTTCGTATCCGCTTGAACAGGTTTTTGCGTACAATCTCCTTTTGCTTAAACACTCCTATCTGTCCGCTCTCCTCATCAACATGTACGATATCATCCTTTCCCTCCTTGAATCTCTTTAACGATCGTTTCAACAACTTTTCGTCCATCATACCGCATGTCATCTGTAGTAACGATAGCATACCCTTACGAGACTTCACAGGCTTGAGACCCCATTCGACTATCTGTGATCGCAGCTGCTTTGTGCTAAACTTTTCAAAAAATACACATTGACTGTGAAAACTGTCCAAATCGTTCTGAGAATCAGTTATTTCTTCCGATTCCACGGCACTAATGCGATCATTTAATATATCAGGAGCTGTCATAAGCACAACTTTATCACAGTTCGTACTATCTTCTTCTTTCTCTTCTTTCTCACTCTTTTGACTAGACGGAACCTGAACAGACCTCGATGAAGTATCCATATCATCTCTCTCACTGCTGAGACCTTCCTCTTTTTTCTCTACTGCCTTATACCCTAGACATATTAAATCATTACTGCCGTCTGATGATGTATCAGAAATCTCCTCCACCTTGTCAAGGTTATCAGGCAACTGATTAATGCTTTTCAACATGAATGAAGGAGTTGTTGAAGCCAAATCTTGCTGACCCAATTTCGGCGACGAAGAAAGCTCTATAGGATTGCTCTCCTCATCTCCGTTCATCTCCTTAGCCAAATCTTCAACGTTGTTGAAAGTCATTGGTGCATCGTTATCAGAGCAGCTGTCCAATATAGTGATAGGAGTATCTAGTTTCCTCTTAGAGTCAACCGACAACTGCCTATCGTCTACTCCTGTCTCTCTTATTATCTGAGATAACGTCATAACTAAGCTCTGCGAAAGTTCCTTATTTTCATCACCAAGAAAACTCCTCTCCTCGGCAGAACTGTAGTCATAAAGCATTTTGACATCCTCTTTAGTCATTATTTCAGGCCCCGTGGCCGACTGAAGCCAAAGCTGGCTATCACCAACACCACTGCCATGCTGTTCATCTTGCTCAGAAACGGTGTCTGACCTCTTACACTGACTCATCGTCTCTGCAGTCTCTTTTCTCAACTTTTTGGCTTTAGGAACACTTCTTGTTATCTGAGAAAGAACCTGGCTCCATTCCTCCTGTGTATATAATAATTCACTCATTGAATTCCTCGTATCAAGAGATCGCGCCCGATCTGCAACACGATCTCGAAGCTTCTGCCTTTGGCCAGATGCATCTGCTATACTCCCACTGTACTTCTTCGCCATCTTCGTGCTAATGCTACCTATCTTAGAAGGACGTTTCCTCTTACTGCCCACTTTCTTCTTAGTCACCTTTATTCGTGATTTGGTACTTTTGGGTATTATCTTTTTATTCATATCTTTCTTTTTATCCTTATCGAAATAAGTAAATTTCTTACCCAGTAGCTTAATCCTGGCCTTCTGTTGGTCCAGCCGATCCCACTCGTCTATAGCTGCTTGAGCCTGAGTGCCAAAGATAAACTGATTGGACTCGTTTTCCGATTCTTCCGACATAATCAAGATAGCTGCTGGCTTGAGTTAATAAGGAGAATGATCACTCTCTTTCCAGTCAGTCCTCCAGAAAATAGACACGCGAGAAGAACCAGATGGAAAAATGAAGAGATGGAGAAAAACGCGTGCGCTGAAAAGTTGAAGCAAGGCAGGGAAACGCGTCAACAGCAGATCAGTAGTGTCATTCTTTCATTCTTATGTTGACAGCACCACAAAGATGAAACAAGTAGAACTAGCATTCTTTTCCTCTAATAAAGTGTCGAAAAAGCACGAACTTGAAGATAATGACGCAAGAGATAAGAATACAAAAAAGATAAGAACTGAAGAAGATGATATTCATTTGGCTACACCACCGACTGAAATCAGTGATGGATCAGACATTGAAGTGGTTGAAGAAGTAGAGAGAGGGCATATTGATAGAACAGAAGTGGCGAGAATCAATAAAGTAACTGAATCGAAAAGGGAGAGTACGCCTCATAAGAACTCTATAGAAGAACGAGAACAACGGAAGATTAGAAAAGAAAAGGAAGCAGAAGAAAGGCGGTTAAAGAAAGAGAAAGAGACTGAAGAAAGAAGACTAAAGAAAGAGAAACTGGAGGAAAAGAGACAATTAAAGAAAGAGAAAATAGAGGAAGAAAGACGGTCCAAGAAGGTACAGAAGGAGAAGGAGAAACTGGAAAGACAAAAGAAGAGAGAAGAAAAGAAGGCTGAACAAGAAGTTATGAGAAAGCAGAAAGAGGAAGAAAGACAGAAGCAAATTGAAGAGAAGGAAAAAGAGAAAATACTGGCGGAAGAGCAAAGAAAAAAGCATTCTATAACGAACTTCTTCAAGTTGAAGTCAACGACTCATCAAGACGAGGAGTATGGCAACGAAGGGAAATATCTGCCCATAGATGAGATAAGGCAAGATAAAAGTGATTATGAATCATTTTTCCTTCCATTCTATGTGAGGCCTGAGACAAAGCTGGTAGATTTGAGACCTGAGAAGCGAGAGGTCGACGTGAATTCTGGCAGTTCATTTCAGTCATTTTTAAGAGGATTCAAACTTGATGAACCAGTTCACCAGTACTCTACAGCTCAGGCAGTGGTTCAGAAAATGAATCTAGGGATGATTAAAGAATCTGAGGACGAGTTCATGAAGGTCCCAAAGAAATTCCTGCAATTCTACGAAAATGTCAAGGCACCCTATTGTGGAACGTACTCTTTTACAATATACGATGTGAACGAGGATCTAGCGATAAATCCATTTGCAAAGATATCCACGACTAAAGATCTTAGTATTAATTATGACTACGATTCTGATTTGGAGAAGCCTGAGGATGACGAGGAGGAGGAAGGTGAAGATATTGACCTTGAAGCTGATGATGAGGATGATGAAGATGAAGACTCTTCAGACGAATTGTCAGGGGAATCATCTGATTTCGATGGGTTTGTTGAGAAAGAAGACGATAGTCAGGGTTCCAGTAATTCGAAGCGCAAGATTTTGGGACCTCTCAAACCGGAATCAAGATGGATACATGGTACAATTGGAGATGATGATGCTTTCGGCCAGTATTTCAATACGCTTGGGTTCGAGAGACTTAATTACACCATTCAATTTCCTATAGATCCGCTATGCGAGTATTGGAAAGTCGAAGCAGGTAGTGCGGCTACCCCCTTTTCGACGTCTTCTTCTTCGGCTACTGCTTCTACACTGCAAGCGAAGAAGAGAACAATTACCGATGATGCAGATTTGAAGAGGATGACCGAGTTCATTTTGCAGAATAGAGACTATACACTTAATACCCTCACGGAGTTGATGCAGAAGCAGGTTCTCAGCCAATACTCCCGTTCCATGGTGAAAAATAGTATACGACAGGCTGCAGCGTTCGATAAAAAGAAGAACGAATGGGTGCTAAACAATGTTGTCACCGATACCGGTGTTTAGGTGAATTCTTCGTTCTTACTGTTCATTCTATTAGTAGCAAATCAAATTGATGTTTACATGATATACAAAATATAAATAAAAAATGATATAAATAAACCCTTATCAACTGCAAAAGAGTTGAGACGAGTCTCAATCAATTGTCTCTGGAGGGGGACGCTTATGCGTCAAAGAATATATTTCACAGTAACGAGAGGCGGCCTTTAGGACACACGATTCAACTTTCTTAGTTCTCTCTCGAACCTCTCTTCCCACGTCCTTCTTGCCTAGGACTAGAGTGCCATGCTTATAGGCACCGATAATGTAGTTCAAAACATTTTTCAGGAAGATAACCTGAACATTTTCATCTGCTTCACTAATAGTAAGAGCCAAATAGTCATCGTAGTAAGGGAGAAGCTTGGACTCAAGATCAAAGACGGAATCTTCGTTGGGCCTCTCATAGCTGATATCCCAAAAGGCAATTTCGTTGGGATTGAGAACGTTGTTTCCATCATCACAGTATACAGAAGAATGATCATCAAACGACATGACATCTTTACCAAAGTCCATACTGTCTGAAAGTAGATCGACACGGAAAGAATGCTCCTGTTTTACCATAACCATTAGATGTGGACGGTAAAACATATGACCACAACCACAATCATTAATATGAGTCTTTACAAAACCCAGCCACATCTGCAATGGATAGTCAGAATCTAGAATACCATCACGTCTCAAAAGACGCTGAACAACATACCTCGGGATAGGAATAAGACTAGTGCCACCACGAATAGAGGTCAACTTATCACCACGGGGATTAGGAGCCTTTGCACCTTCCTGCTGTACAATGAAACACTCACCACTATCCAGGCTGCACTTGTAAACTCTTAGTGGATTGATGTCATACATGACGTACATGGAACCACGCATATTGGCTTCAGGCTTTGGATCTAAAGTATCAAAGAATGGAGTCCAATTCTTCTCGTACGTGCCGTCTCCCATGAGCGCCGTACGCAACTTAAGAGTGGGCTTTTTCATACCACGAGGAGTTCTTTCTAGTGGAAAAGTTAAGTACATGGCCCTACCACCATTGGCATCCTGGTTGAAGATAATGACAGGCTCAGGAATGCCAGAAACATCATTGTATACGATTCTTGGATCTTCAGGTCCTAACAAGAACTCACGACTTTCCTCGTCAAGGTCGATATCTAAAATACCTGGAAACTTGATAGACACAGAATCCAAGTCTTCCTCATTATGGGAACGAGTGTAGTTACCCATAGCTTCTTTGATATCATGCTCTGGAGCATCGACATATAAAAGACGACGACCCTTTATTTCATTCCAATCGGCATCAAAAATCTGCAGACGAATAAAAGACATTAGAGGATACTTCGCTGGAGCATAAAGAAGCCTGCTAGCCATTAGATGCACTTTCTCATCTGGAAGCCAAACGGAGGAGCCAGTAAATCTAAACCAGTCTGGATAAGAGGTGAAGTCGACTTCACTAAGGTCAGCATCTGGAGAAAAATCATTGTGTTTTCTAGAAAAAAGAGAACCGTAACCAGTTTTCCGAAGATACTCGTTAAGACCTTCAAGATCATCAGGTAATAAACGAGCCTTTGAATTCTCCATAATACGTTTAGAGTCGGAGGACTTGTAAAGCAAATCGGGGCAAAACTGATCTTTATAGTAGTTTTTTTTGGGGTCAAAGGGCATCATTCCCAGGAAACCCTGGACATCGATGGGTCTGTATTGGACATTTAATACAGTATTTGAAAGATACGGATTTTCCGGATCAGGAGGCACCGAAGTCGTCTGAGGAGTACCTTTACCATTGACATTGGCGTTGGTATCGGTATCGGTAGCAGTATCGGCATCTTTCATCTCTGCATCTGACCCTCTATGAGCCTGATACAACTTTTCGAGTAGACTTCTTGCTTCATCCTTGATATCCAAAGGGTGATAAACGGGTTCAAAACTGCGATTCAGCATCTGAGTCGCTGAAAGCACTAAAGCTATTATTACGAGGGCAGATATAATGATAGACTTGCGTATCCTAGGGCTTGGGTGAAGTAACCATGCCACCATAGTACCAGACTTGACCATAATCGGCGAATGATACCAAAAAGCAGAAAAGAACAAGTAGGGAAGAAAGAAACATAAAGCAGACGTTGGAAGCCATTGACTCAAGTTGAATGAAACCCTCCCCCCCCCCCCACCCAAAAAGGGGAGGGAGGGGCCGGAATTTGGGGCCTCAAGGAGATGAATGAAAAAAAGAAATTAAAGTAAGTTAGGAACAAGCTATTTAATTTCCAGTTTGGTCGAATGAAGATTCTCAATTTCGATTAGGCGGATCCTGGTCGACCGTTTGGGAGATGTTGTGGGAGCGACCTAATAAATAGATGCACCCTGCAATAACTGCGAGCAGCCAATCTGCAGATCCTCTGTCTGAGTAGCAAGTGAATTAGCAAGCGAAAAGAAAGAATAATAAAGGAACACAATATGCAAAGCTGCTGCTGCTGCAGTCACAGATCTTGACTATTGCCGCACTTGGAGACCGGCTCTGAAATGATGAGTTTCAGCCGAACAGTCGCGACTGTTACGTCTATTCAGGTGCCTTTCACTGACGCGTAAGAGTGAGTTACCACTTTGGCCAAGGTGCAGACGATGCATGTAATTATTGCCTAATTCGTGTAATTGAAAGTCAGGGAAAAAATTTTTATAACGTCTGCAGACGTGAAACCTTGAATTGGGATCTTGAAACCGACCTTCAAGATTTCCTGTTTTTCCCCTTTTCCTCATTTCGTGATCAGTAAAGTTCGATCAGCTCTGCATTATGTCCTCTCCCGTTCCATCATCCCCTCCAGATGATACTAACGATACAACCACCCCGAATGACACGTTATCGCAGACACAGAGACCGAACGCGGTTCCTTCGTCGCCACTTTTCATGCCCCCATCCAGTGATTCTGGTGCACCTCCGTCATCTCAAGTTGGTTCTGGAGAAGTTCTCAATCATCCGGAAGCAGGACCTTCCGCTCCGATCTCCAGCTCCCTTGGAGTGTCATCCCCACTTGCTCATGGTACTAGTGAATTGTTTGCGTCTAGCTCTTCTAGACCTGCAACTTCTGCAGATGAAGGTACAAGAAGACGTCATCAAAGTAGAGGAGATATTCATTCTTCAGATTTTTTTTCTTCTCCTATGAAACGCCGATTTTTCACTGAAAACAACTCCTCTCCAAGGAAAGGCGACCTTTCATCATCATCATTACCTTCTTCTGCTCCTCCTTCATCCTTACCAGGTTCTGACATTGGTAATTTAACATCCAACACTCTACAGCCTCATGTTTCATCTTCTGGTACTGCCACTTCGACATCGCATGCTCCAGATGAACCAGTTAGAGTTATCTGGGGTACCAACGTCTCTATTCAGGAATGTTCAGACAACTTCAGAACGTTCTTGATGTCTTTCAAGTTGAAATATAGGAAATTGATGGACAATCTAGTTGAAGCCCCTACTGAGGATGACAAACTTTACTATGTAGACATGCTCAACATGATGAAAGAAACCGGCTCTACAAACTTGAATCTTGATTGCAGAAACCTATTGGCTTATCCATCCACCAAAAAGCTCTACTATCAATTGATCAACTATCCTCAAGAGGTAGTTCCTATCATGGATCAGACAATCAAAGATTGTCTTGTTTCATTTGTTCTTGATGCTGCTCCTGCTGAAATGCCCGGTGCTTCTACAACTGCCAATAAAGATGCACTTGTCGATCAGATCGAGTCGAATGTCTACAAAGTTCGTCCCCATAACATCGAGAACCACAAGGGAATGAGAGAGTTGAATCCAGGTGATATCGATAAACTCGTTTCTGTCAAAGGACTTGTCATTAGAGCAACACCTATCATTCCTGATATGAAGGTTGCTTTTTTCAAATGTAACGTCTGTGATCATACTGTCGTTGTTGAAAATGATCGTGGCTTGATCCAGGAACCTACAAAGTGCCCGAGACCTATTTGTGGGGCTACCAACTCGATGCAATTGATTCATAACCGATCCTCGTTTGCCAACAAGCAGGTTATTAAGCTTCAGGAAACACCTGATTTGGTGCCCGATGGTCAGACACCCCATTCTGTCTCTCTTTGTGTCTACGACGAGCTCGTTGATACCTGTCGTGCCGGTGACCGTGTGGATGTTTGCGGTATCTTTAAGTCTTCTCCAGTGAAGGTCAATCCTCGTCAACGAGCTTTAAGAACCCTTTATAAGACTTATGTTGATGTCGTTCATATCAAGAAGACAGACGCTAGAAGATTGTCTCCTGATAATACCACATTGGAAAACGAGCTTAAGGAACAACAGGAAGTAAACGAAACAAGACAAATATCTGAAAAAGAGATAAAAAAGATTAAACAAGTATCCGAACGAGACGACCTTTACGAATTACTTGCTCGCTCCCTTGCCCCATCTATCTACGAAATGGATGATGTGAAAAAAGGAATATTGCTTCAACTATTTGGAGGTAACAACCGAGAGTCTGAAAAATTGGGACGTACCAGAGGTGATATCAATATTCTTCTCTGTGGTGATCCGTCTACTTCCAAGTCCCAATTACTCCAGTATGTGCATAAGATTGCGCCCCGTGGAATATATACTTCCGGTAAGGGTTCTTCTGCCGTTGGTTTAACTGCCTATATCACAAGAGATGTTGATACACATCAATTGGTTTTGGAAAGTGGTGCGTTGGTGCTCTCAGACGGTGGTGTGTGCTGTATTGACGAATTTGATAAAATGAGCGACTCTACAAGGTCCGTTTTGCACGAAGTTATGGAGCAACAGACTATTTCTATCGCTAAAGCTGGTATCATCACAACATTAAATGCCAGAGCTTCGATTCTTGCCTCTGCCAACCCTATTGACTCTAGATACAACCCAAATCTTCCTGTCACCAAGAACATCGATCTACCCCCAACTCTTCTATCAAGGTTTGATTTGGTCTACCTTATTTTGGATAAAGTGGATGAGAAGATCGACGGTCAATTGGCTCGTCACATTGCGGGAATGTATCTTGAAGATACTCTTGCTAGTGCCACTAAGAGCGAGTTGCTCAGCGCCGATTTCCTCACAGCATACATCCAGTATGCCAAAGAACAATATAAGCCTATTCTCAACGAGGAAGCCAAAAATGAACTTGTGAGATCTTATGTAGAGATGAGAAAGCTTGGTGAAGATGCGCGTAGTGCTGAAAAGAGAATAACTGCCACGACTAGACAACTCGAGAGCTTGATCCGTCTATCGGAGGCTCATTCCAAGATGCGTTTGTCTGAGACAGTGGAGCTTTCGGACGTTCAGGAAGCAGTCAGATTAATGAGATCTGCTCTTAAAGACTATGCTACTGATCCACTTACCGGTAGAATTGATATGGATCTTGTTCAAACAGGACAGACATCAGCCGATAGGAAGATGAAGGAGGATTTGACTCACCAAGTGGCTGAGATCATCAGTAGCGAGGGATCCATCAACTACAATACTCTACTAAACAAAATTAACGAGCAGAGCTCTTCTAACGTGGAAAACTACGATCTCGGAGAGTCAATCAAAAGACTTGAAGCAGACGGACAGGTCGTCACTTTTGGAAAGGGACACAGAAGGGAGATTCGTGCCAATCGGTCAGGACTAGTGTGAAAAGGTAAAAGAGAAAAAAAAGGGCGGTATATAATATGTAATGATCAAACTAGTTGACCTAGGTATGAAACTGTAGCTAGTCTTTACAGAAACAGGCCCGGCACGTGATCTGCATAAGTCGCGCCGCAAATAATTGGAACCGAGTTTGCCAGCTTTTGAGAATTTCTATGCCTCTGTATGGCCAATTGAGCTCGACTCACAGAAATAAGGAGAGACTGAAAATTTTTTTATAGAGGATAGGCGCACCTATATAGGATTACCGCAGGAGACATAAGCACGCTCATTCGAACTGTTTGTAATATTTGTATAGAAACATGTTTGCAAGACAGAAAATCGAAACCGCCGCCAGATTTGGCGTTAAAATGGGTGGCATTAGACTTGCATCATCAGCCAACTTTGCGAACAAAGTGACTGGTTTCGTCAACTGTGCCACCTACTGGACCAAGGTCACTGGAGAGGTTGCTAAACAGGTTTATACGAAGGAAGGATTTGCCCCACCAAAATCCGCTGAATTCAAGCAATTGTACGATAATACTGTTGAACAGAGCCTTTCGTTCGTGAAAAGTCCAAAGTCGTACACGGTTTCTGTGGTCAGAGCAGCGCAGAACTTCTCGTCCAATGACTTTTTCAGATACTCGTGCTACTTGATTCAGATTCTCGGTTGCTTTGCTCTCGGAGAGATCATTGGCAGAAGAAACTTTGTCGGCTATCCAAAGTACGGTCCTAAGACGAACTAGACGGGCTCTTTATTTATTCATATTCTTATATTATTACTACTATTCAAAGCCAAACTCAGCATAATAAAGAAAAACGTAGTCGAAATTACTATTCTTCAAGTAACTGTCTTCTCTTGGATCCTTCAACCATATCTCTTTTCTTTCTTCTCTTCTGTCTCACAAACGTTGGAACCGTGCTGATTTCCTGTCTGTCTATCTGGTTCCTTTTGATCTGTTTCTTCTTGCCCTTGGATAGCTTAGGAATACCTTTTCTCAGCCATTCTGGGATCCCTTCCACGGAACCACTTTGCTTCATAACGTTAACCACCACTTTAACAGAGTCCATGTCCACCTTTGTGTAAAGGGTAACTGCTTTACCGGCTCTTCCGGCACGTCCTGTTCTACCAATACGATGAACGTAAGCCTGCGCTGAGTTAGGAACATCGTAATTTATCACCATATTGATTCCCTTGAAATCAATACCTCTGGAAAGAACATCCGTACATATAAGACACCATAACTCTCCCTTCTTGAACTTTTCAAGCACTTGCTCTCTTTGGGTTTGGGTTCGTTCAGCATGAATCACATCAACATTCAATCCATCGTACAATAACTCGTGGAATAATGCCTTGGCTCTAGTGATAGACTGTAGGAAGATTATGACAGGAGGCTTAAACTCTCCACCTTGAACCATTTGTCTAATGGCTATTAATTTACCATGTTCGTCACCGCAGAACACGAGCTTTTGATCGATACTGGTATTAGCTGCCTCTTTATGTCCAATAATGATCCTTTCTGGATATGTCATAACCGACTGTGCGATCTCCTCAACGTTAGATGTTATTGTAGCTGAGAAAACCGATCTTCTCAACTTGGGATTCGTACAAATTGTCAAAATTCGGTCAGTCTGCTCCACAAAGTTAGAATCAAACATCTTATCGGCTTCATCCAACACCAACTGTTGCACACAGCTTAAATTCAAGGCCTCATGATCTACCAAATCAATTAATCGAAGCGGCGTGGAGACGATTATGTCGAATTTCGAAGATGATATTACCTTATTTCGAAGTTTACCCGCCACACTCTTATTTAGGTAACCAATCTTCAATTCTGTCAATCCGCTAACAAGATGGCTCAACACAGAAAATATCTGATATGCTAACTCCTTAGTAGGTGATATTATAAGGCAACGAACATTCTGACGTTTACCTTTAAGTTTTTTGTTCTCCATGATTAACGACTGCACCATTGGAATGAGAAATGCTAGAGTTTTACCAGAACCTGTAGGTGCACATCCAATGATATCTCTATTATACATGGCAGCAGGTATGGCTTCACATTGGATTGGCGTAGGCTCTGTAAATTCTTGTTGAATCAAATTCTCAAGAAGTTTATGATCCAGTTGAAATCTGGTCACTAAATCCTGAAATGAACCAATCGGAAGTGGAATATCTTCACCAGAAACCTTGGCTCCATAAGATTTTCTGAGTTTGGCAGCATCTTCCTTGGATTGGATTACTGGAGGAGGTAAGTCCACACTTTCAGGCAATCCTTTATCACTCTGGATTTGTTGATGTTGGCTGTTACTGAGGTCTCGACTATCTTTGGCATGGAAAAAATCGAGCTCTTCTTCAATCTCCTCTTCCAGATTCTTCTCTTTTTTAGATTGGGAATCAAGTTGAACTTTAGTTGGCATGGAATAATCCGATGCCACACCTTTAGATTTCTTCAATGAAGCTCCTCTACTTAGTGCTCTAAAAAGATCCATAGCTGATGTATAAGAAACAAACGAAGAAAAGGGATTTAGCCTGGAAACAAGACGAAAATTTGAATACTTGAAAATTAAATATTATCCGACCCGATCGTGGCGGAAATAATTGTAGTGGCTAAGCAGACGGTTTTTGGTTGATCAGTTGGCTCGAAAAATTTTCGGAACAAGAGACCGGTAAGCACCAGTCACTAAGTTGGTCGAAGGACAGTGCTAGGATCAAATTACCATTAGTCCTCACTATCGATAAGTCTAAACTTCCTCTGTACATAATATAAGGCTTGATTCAAAGTTTTGGGAAGAATAGTAATTGGCAAGATAGAAATATGCAATCCCTTTTACGAGAGGGACTTAAAGCATGCAGGCCGGTGACATTGAACATTCAGCAGGCTCGAAGTGTTGTTTTTGTTAGAGGAGAAAGAGTGAGGGGTCTGATTAGAGACCCGGAGGATATATTGACATCAAATGGTCGTAGATATGGACTTAACGATGCCAATTTGAAACCCCTGAAACAATTTCTTGGGGACGAATATAAACTCACGGATAAAATGATTCTTCAAGTAATAACGCACAAGTCCTTTGCTCATGGAACGAGGCCTTACAACGAGAAACTTTCAATTTTAGGGGAGGAATTGCTTCGACTAGCAGCCTCCAAGTATGCATTGGCCAAGGGGGTTGTAAATGGGGATGCTAGTGACTATAAGTTCAGTGTGGGTGACATTAACTTTGATTGTCTGGGATCTTTGACCCATAGGCTTATAGTGACAAATCGTTTACTGAGTGAGTATGCGGAAAGTCAAGGTATCGATAAGGTCTTTTTCTGCAAAGTGGCGCTTCCTCGTAATTATAGCCAGGACCAGGCCAAAGATTATAAGCCAAAGGCCATGTATTCTACTATTACATCATCTTTGGTGGGTGCAATCGCTATACAGCGTGGGAAAAACACTGCCGAGAAATTTGTTCAGGAGAAGGTTTTAGCGGGAATATTACCAGCGATTAATGAAAGGAAGTAAGAGATGCCGAGTGCTAAATTCGAGACACTTAATTTGTACATAGAATATACTGATCATACATCAAGTAGGGAATAAAGTTAGGCAGAGAGCGGCGGCAATTACTACTTTATTTGAAGAACGCGTCTTTTTATCCTTCGATCATTTCATCGGGTTTTTTTACTTTTTTTTTTCCGTCCTCAAAAATTTCTTCATCTCGTCGCGCTTTTTCTGTCCACTAAAGAGCCTTTTGTTCTTGACTCCAGAAGCGCTGATCACTCCTTTACAGCAGCCTACTTCCTTCGAATCGCTTTCGTCGTTTGACATGATGAGCTCGAGCCAGGATACTTCCAACTTTGTTAAGTACCATAAGGCGCTTAAGCTTTATTTGGGTATTTCCCAGGATCATCTAACTCCGATTACCTCTTCGCGTGTCGCCAAGGCCAGGGAGAAGTTGGGACGTTTGACTGAGATTCAATTCTACGATCTCAGCACTGACGTATATGATGAACTGCAGAGACGAATTAATGAGACCAATGAGAAACCAAAGCATCTTCCTCCTCAATCTACCTACCATCCTAAGAGGAATCAGGCTAGACAAAAGCTATCCGCGTTACCTTCTCAAAGGTTCAAGGATTTGGTTAACGATGTGCTTTATGAGGTCGATAAGAGAAACCTGACGAGTAACCCGTCTCTGTATCAGCAGCAGTCACAGCAGCATAGTGATAACTTGTATGGCCAGAAACGACATTCTCCAAACCTAAATCAATATACACCTTCATACCAACAGAAGTCTGTTCTAGAGCCAGAACACCGTCAAACGCAAGAAGAGCAACAACAGCAGCAACAACAGCAGCAGCAGCAGCAGCAAAATCAACAACAGCAGCAACAGCAGCAACAACAGAAACAACAGCAACAACAACAACAGAAACAACAACAGCAGCAGCAATGGCAACAACAGCAGCAACAAGAACAACAAGGAAGTGAGAATGATGATATCAAGACTCCCATAAGAGAGGACTTTCCGGAGAATGTTCTTAACACTCCCTCCCAACGGGAAATCAAGGCTACGAAAGTTGTTCCCCAGCGTGCAGAATTAACCTGGTCGAGTGATGAAGAAGATGACGGTATGTCTAATGCTATAGAAGCAGTGAGAGGCGAACCTGGCCAGCCGTACAGCAAGGCATCTGACATCCCTAAGAAGATAAACAATGGAATTAAACCAACAGGGGCTGTAATTGCAGGTGAATCAGTGAGCGTGGCAGCGGGTGCAGGGGCTATAACAGCAACGATTCCTATGATTTCCAAGTCCCAATATGACAAGGAGGAGTCCGAATTGCAAGAGCAAATCTCCGAATTGAAGCAGAAAGTGGCAGAGTACGATCAAAAGAATCAGCAGTTAGAAGCCGATGCTAAGCAGAAAGTGCTAGAGACCAGAAAAGAAGCCAGTAATCAGGCTGATATTGCCACTGCTTTAAAAGACGAATCCGCTAGGAATGCAGAGCTTAGCATCATGTTAGAAAAGGCCGAACAGGCTAGGTCTCAGATGGAGCAGGCCAACCAGGAAAGTCATGAAAAGATTGATGAGTTGGAGAAAAAGGTGGCTGATTTGTTATCTGCTTCTAGAGATATTGACGATGAAGAGAATAACCAGTCTGAACGTGCTAAGCTACTAGAGGATGAAGTGTCACAGCTAGAGAACAAAAACCTTCAGTTGAAAGAATTTGAGCAGTCATTCAAGGATTTGCAACAGAATCATCAGAAACTTCAGAAGCAGCACGAGTCCTTGCAAAGGGACCATGCCACTTTGAAGAATACAATGCAACTATCTGTACCATCTGTTGGATCATCTGCAGAGCCTGCCGACTGGCAGAAGAAATACGAAAAACTCCGGTCAGATCAGGTTTTGGATTCTATCCTGTCCATGGATACTTCAGAGATGGAGAATCTCTCTCATTACTGCGATGTAGATGGTTCTGTTCCCTTGGAGGCTATTGCAGACATATTTGCCAGCGTTGAGGGGCTACTATCCTACGTTTCTGGAGATGACATTGTCACTGAAGGTCTTTTCCATGGGGCATCTGAGGTTGTCACGGCTGCGAATAGTATCATCAAAGAAGCTGGCTCCACGGATCCTACATCTCCTGTTGGTGAAAAGACGCAACTCATCAAGTCCGGTCTTTCGAATTTGCTGACATCTATTCGGTATTACGCGTTATACAAAGATGTAATGCCAAAATTGGTGATTCATGCTTCGATCAATGACGTCTATTTTGCGGTGTGTGATCTTGTGAGTTTAACAAGGATCCATGCCACTGGAGATGGACTGATTAACGCAATCAAGAACAGTCGTTCTAGAGTGAGCAAGCAGCGTGGGAAGGAAGAGGATCTATTAAGGGAATCCTCACTACAGGCTTCACCCATGTCTGATATGAGGGGATTACAACCAACTTCAAAACTTGACTACTATGATACTGGCGGCAGAGATGAAAATGATGAAGACAAGAATTTAAAAATGGCCATTGGTACGCCAAACTCTCTGCATTATAATGAACCACCAAGGACACCAACGTATGAGGAGACCATATCGCAAGTGAGACCATTGAGAATGGCACAAAAGCTCTCGTCATCCCAGGAGAATTTGACTTCATCCAGTGATAATGAGGAAAAGGCTACGAGACCTCATAATTTCAGCAATACGTTGAGTCCTATCATCGGTCCTATTTCGGTGACAAAACCACACCATGGAGATAAGAAGGAGACCAAGGGAGAGTCTAATAAGACTAAGAAGGAGACTCAAAAGCCAACTTCTCCTTACAATACATCAAATGTGAGTGTGTCATCATTAGCTTCACGGTTCTCAGAGGATGCGAGCAGCTCTCCAAAGAGCATAAAGAAAGATTTTGAAGGAAGTACAGGCATCAGAAAGGATAGTCAAGTATTAAGCAAGCTCAAGAAGCATTTCGAAGAGCCTTCAGAGGCAGAAAGGACGCCGAAACAAAACTCTGTGGGAGGCCCTTCGAGCACCTCTCCTTCACCTATCAAGCTGCATCACAATAGTGGAGATGTGGCGAAAGCGTTTAATAAATTTGGAGCGAAGAGAAGGAGTACAGATAGTATGAAAGAAGTTGAAGAGCAGCAGCATACGGGCAATTCAATAGATGAGAAAGTGAAGGAAAGTAGCGTGCAAAAAAATGGTAATTCGGAACCTACACATGTTGAATCCCTTGAGTCAGATTCGATGGAGTATTTCAAGACTGCTGGTACGGCGAGCGGTGCAGGGCCTGATGATGGGGAGGTACCGGCCTCTGAGGAAAGTGCTGTAGACACTCTACGGCCCAAGCAAGAAATTATAGAAAACGAAGAGGCACAGCCTGCAGTGATGGATGGTGAAGAAGAAGAAGAGGAGGACTTTGTTTTTGAGAATTTCAACACGCTAGATCCGGACAACACTTTGAAAGAACTACTTTTATATTTAGAGCACCAAACGGTGGAAGTAATTGCGGCTATTCAGCAGTTACTCAAGTCAATTAGAGATCCAAAGGCTACTAGAGGGCTTTTGAGAAATGCGGCAGATCAGATTATCAGTGTGGTGAAACAGATGTGCGAAGGTACTAAGACTTTGATGAACCAAAGCCGGTACGCGGATGCAATGGGACATGCCCGATATGTGGTTGATGTTCTGGATGATTGCGTGACTCGGATGGATAAACTTTACGGGAAAAATCTGAGTAAGGATCGGGATTACGCAGATAAAGATTTCAAGCAGAGATCTGCAGGTATAGCGTTTGACATTGCCAGAAGTACTAAAGAGTTGGTGAAGACGGTGGAAGAGGGCAGTTTAAGGGACGAGATCGCAGTAATTGACTCGAGATTAAATGTGCCACAAGTCGCTTAGTATGAATATAGAATTAGCTAGAGAATATCATTATTATAAGTTTCGGAAGCGGAAATGAAGAGATCTGGTGAGAATTCGGGTATATCAGGACCCCGCAAATTTGATATTGAGCAGCGGAGTAGAGATGGGGGGGAACCACGAGTAATCGTAAGAGCCGCAGTGAGCCAAAAAAGGGAGCTAGAGCGGCCGCGAAAAAATGAGAGCTACGGCCGTCACAAATATACGAGAGCTACTGCTGCCACAAGAAGTACGAAATCGCTCTTGAATTTACAGGGTACCGCATAAGCTTCGCAGCGGAAAATCCAAGGTTACCACACAACTGATTGAGGTCATTCAGCCGTGAAAGATTCGAATCATTCTTAATGTGGAAATATCATGTCACCATATCTTGAAAAAGAAAGAAAATAAGGAAAGGTCACCAAATAATTCAATATGATATATCGAACCAGGAAGGCCAGGCGGAGTGCGCGCACCACGGAACAGAGAAAGTACTTTCGTATTACGTTAGACGATGGGATCTTGGCGGGGGAGGAAATATGATCCTCCGTCTAAGTGAGATCTATCAAAGCATCTAATTATTTTTCGGATTCTTGGTGACAGCTTTCCGATTGTATCTGGTGGTTTCGCGACACCAAGGATTATCCGATTGCGTGGTGGGGGTGAAATATGGCCGACAGCGAAATTGCGAGACAAACCAATTCGTAGCCTCTACTACTCCCTGGATGATATCCAGCAAGGTCAACCTAGTTGTATGAGATGGGCATCAACAACGCCAAATATCCACCGAGTAAAGGGAGCCCAAATTTACCTAGACCCTATCTATAATCATTATTCTGCGGAGCAACCGGGCCTAGTCAGTCTGATCATGGGGTTTCTTTTTCGGCTTCTAATTTTTGTGTCTTTTCCCTCGAGCTCATTACTCCTTTAGGCCAGATCTCCTGTTCATATCATATTATGGGGCAATATGGTGCCTGGGGCTTTTCTGGTCTGGGGCCGATTGCAAGTGGAATCAGGAAATCTTAGAAGCAAATCTATATAAATATTGCGGGGCCGGCTATGATGCTGTCTAACGGAGCACGAGGTCCGTCGGGTTAAGTTTGCTAGGAATCTTACTTTACTTTGCGCTACTTCAGTTTACGCTTCGTTACTTTACTTAACGCTACTTTTCTTTACTTAACTTCACTTCACACTACTTCAAACAATGAACCGTGTTGTGCCTCTTACTAGCAATAAGAAGCTTCCTTCAATTAAAGATTTGTTTCCCTCATGGGGTTATGTCAACTCTGTTCCTGTGGTGACCCAGGGAGTTGAACATATCCATCCTATCTCAAGTGGTGGTGGTTCACCAACACAAGCTCATGTTGAACACTCTTCAACTATAGATAGCTTTCTTACAGCGACTGCTCATTCATCAGAATATACCTCTGATCACAATTATACTCTTTCCAGTGGGAAAAATGCAACGAATACCACAAATACGACCAGTACTTCCTGCCAATCACCTCAAGATGTTACACCTCCTTCCAGCATAGCTTCATCATCATCCGTTCCTTTAATTTCCGTGGTAGACATGGATACAGACCTCCAGAGACTTGTTGATATCACCAAAGAGATTGAATCACTGTATAAGTCTACTCATGACTTTTCAAAAGTTCCAAGTGAATTACTTTACAATGGCTGTACAAGACTCAATCAGATCAAATACGCCTATGAAGAGTGGACTCATGCCAAAGAGCGTGAAAAATCTCACGTTCAGCATTGTAGGAGCTTCCAAAACATGGAGGAGCAGGCTGTCAAGGCTCTCACTTCAATGAACGAGACTCATGTCCCGGCCAATTCTTCTCCGTCGTCACTTTCGGTCAGTTCGGAAACTCCTTTCTTGACTACAGGACTGAAGAGGAGAAGAGAGAAGTCATGGAATGGTGTGGAGAGACCTGCAATGATCACTCCTCTTTCTTCAAAGCTTACATCTCCAATATCTCCTAACACTTGTCTAGCATTCCCCGTTAAGAGACGTAGATCTAACCCTGCTTCTCTTTCTAGATATGCTATTTCGACTCTCATCCAGCCTCCGGTTGCAAACCTATCGCCAGTTGCTCCGGCTGTTGCTGCTAATACATCTACTGCTGCTGGTATCAGTTTTGTGGCGCCTTCGATTAAAAAAACCCATATAGTTCTTCCTCTTGCAGATGTGAGTCGTTCTGTTAGCTCTTCTGATTCTCTATGCGACAACGAGTGTATGCACTGCAAGTCAAAGGATACCCCGGAATGGAGAAGAGGACCAGATGGTGAAAGAACTCTCTGTAATGCCTGCGGCCTCTTCTTCGCCAAGTTGTGCAAGAAGTATGGAGAGCCAAAGGCCAAGGGGGTTATGCTAGAGAGAAGAACCAAGGGCTTAGAGACAGATCGTCGGGTTTCAATAGGTTTTGTTTGATTGGCTTACGGCTTTTTAATGATGTCTTTCTTTATTTGTTCGTTACGATTGTGCTTTTTTTTTTGTCTTACGTATTTAATGCAGGTTTAATGGGATATAACTTTTATGTCCTTAGTATAGTTCAATCTGATACATGACAAATGGTTCGTAGTCTTGGTCCACCAACGATGCGTAGTCATGCAACGAGTTGTCACCAGTGAGCTTTCCCTTTTTATCTGTAGAGAAAGCATTACCTCCCAAGTATCCAAATCTGATCGTGAGATCCTTCCTGGCTCTATTGATTGCCTTCTCGTTCTTCAGTTTAAGGAAGAAGCAGTAAAAGTCTGGAGGAAGGCCGTACCGTAACACCGATTCCACAAACGTTCTCAACATCTCGATATGGATCCATGCGGATGTAATCTCCGAATAGGCCTCTTTGGCCAACCTTATTAAATCGTTTTTCAACGAAACCTCTTCCTTACTGGCTTCGGTGAACTCGTTTCTCATTTTATTGATAGAATCCTCCGAATAATTGAACTCTCTTGGAATCCACTTGGCTTCTCTAGCCGATGCCAAAAACTGCTGTTCGTACTTTTTGAATAGCGTCACTGCATATAGATAATACTCAGAATCTTCTGTAATCAATTTGGCTGACCTTGGCACTACAAAAGGTGCCAGAGTCTCATAGGTTTGTAGGAAGCTCTTCTTCAACGATTTAGGCACTACCAGTAAATCGGTCGTCAAATGCTCGGATCCGATCACAAAATTATCCTTGTTGACAACGTCATGAAGAGATTTTACTGTAAGATCACCAGTCTGCTTTCTCTGGGCCGCAAGTAGGTTGGACCTGGCAGAGTTGTAGGAACTGTAGGCATTCTTCAAATCAGAGTCCAAATTGAGAGCCTCATCGGAAATCGTCTTAATAAGCTCTTCCGTAGACTTGTCCAATCTATATCTAGATGTATTCCATTGGAATGACTCAAAAAAAACGTCGATAGGCTTATTATTGATCTTCATCATGGGAAGAGGCATGGACGAAGACGAGGTGGTGCCGGTATGGGAATTTCCCGCCTCCGAGACTCCGGATTGGACGTTCCCCACGATTTCCAACACCTTAGTAATGGAGCTGTGTAATTGAGTATCAGTCTTTGCCAATTCGTCACTCTGTTCCACTAGGGAGTCTAGGGTACCAACTTTGAAGGCAGGAAGCTTGTATTTCGTGAGTTCAACTTCTCCCGAATTTACATTTCCCTCTAGCCAAAGGTACAAGGAGTTCTCAGTTCCAACGGATTTTGGAAGGGAGATGAGAAGATAGTCTGCGACGGGTCTCGACATCTTATTTGTGGATTTACAAGGTGCCTCTGGAGACAATAGTATCACTAAGAGAGTTTGCTTGATTTAAGTTTCAATGCAGCCACGCGCGAATGACGAGGGCCGGGTAACTACAGAAAGTGAGTTTGATACTGAGGACTTGAGGCAAGTTTGGCATGCGGCAACGATCACTATTGAGAGTCTAACGAACAAATTCAGGAGAAGGAATCCGGTCAGTTTTGGGTCTTCAAGGTTCTTCGTTTGCTCTTGAGCTTCTCAGCTCGAAGAGACAACTCGCGATTACAACAATTTATAAGTCGCACGATTATTGAATAGAGTACATGTCTATTGATCGATCATTTGAATATCTTGGTCTTCGGTTTGACCTTTACTAGATACTTGCTCGGACTCTACTGAAGACTGTTTAGATTCTGGATCTGTTCCTGAATTTTGTTCTTCCTCAGTCCCCGATCGCGTATAATCCCGTGATTCCGTATTTGGAGAATGTTCAATACTGTCGATGGCGGCATAGACATCTTCCCCTTCCTCGGTGGGTTCTTCGGTGGCTTCCCTAGAGGATTCTTCAGTGGCTTCCTCGATGACACCATCTTCTTCCTCGGTGGCTTCCCTAGTGGCTTCCTCGGTGACATCCACTCCCTCCCCAGTGGCTTCCTCGATGACACCATCTTCTTCCTCGGTGGCTTCCTCGGTGGCTTTCCCAGTGGCCTCCTCGGTGACATCCACTGCTTCCCCAGTGGCTTCCTTCTCGTTGGCTTCTCCTTCTTCGGCCAGTTTAGATCCTACCCGCTCGCCTAACTCTATGGCCTCATCTCTAAACTTCCGAATCTTCTCCAATCTGGACTCCCATTTCATCTTCAACCCATTTAGCGTTGTGATCTTCTGCTCATAATACTCATCATTCAAAACGACCAGTTTGAATTTCTTCTTTTGTGCTCTCTGAAGATTCTTCTTAAACTTCTTAACATCTCTTTCTGTAATCTCATACTCTTCAGCTCTTCCGTTCTCAATAGATTGCTTTACCACTGAAGAATCACTTTTCAAACTTCGTGTGAACTTATTGTCTTTGTATGCAAGTTTATCCGTCTTGAACTTGGGCAATTCGTTCATCAAAGTCTCAAACTTTTCCTTCATGGAGGAGTTTTTACCTTTCTGTCTCTTGAGACTGGCCAACTTGATATTATTGTACTGCTTGTCTGATTTGTTCACTTTATCCTCTTTGAATTGCTGATTCAAATCGTAAAGTCCCAATTTCATCTTATTTTTATGCTTCACTAACTTCACTGTATCTAAAGCCATCTCCTTATGAAGCAGATTCAACTCTTCATCTGCCTTAGCATCACCTTTCTTTACTTCTTGGATCCTATCCACTACCTTCTGTGAAAGTTTGAATGAATCATCAAGAATTATCTCATACTGCTCTTTCTGTTCATTTATCTCTTCTGATGTAAGCATGATGATATATGCCTGATAATCAATAGCAAAAAGATGTATTATTGATCAGTTAAAAAAAAAAAAAAAACTGAGAAACAAGGACGATGATCATATTAACAGTGTGCCCTGATTCAGTGCTCTTCTTATAACCATTTGGTAATTTGATGGAATCCTTTCCGAAAGCCATAGTCTTTGACCTTGATTATACATTATGGCGTAAGCGACTTTTGAGACTCTTTCTATCTCGTGCTTCTTTACTAACTCATCTTTAAAGCCTGCTGGTGCGATACTCACATATCTACACCTATAAAACTATCAGCTAACAATGAATCCACCTTAGTGGATAGCAGAAATTTCCAGGTTGAATTGTATCCTGACGTGATTCCAATATTTCGAAATCTTCAACAGAACAATGTGATCATTTTCACTGCCAGTAGAACAGCTAAGCCCAGTATAGCTAAGAAGATGTTGAAGTTGTACAAGCTTGAAAAATATATAGTAGACTGTGAATGGGGGTACCATAGCAAAGTGGAGCATATTCGCAAGTTAGTCAAAAGACATAATCAGGATTTAGACGAGGATGACCAGAACTACCTAAGATTTCGGGACATGTGCTTATTTGATGATGAATGGAGAAATAGTGATGTTGAGAAACAATTGGGCGTCAAATTCTGCTTTCTCAAGGAAGAGAAACTGACGTGGGACAATTTTGCGACAGGGTTACAATATTGGAGAGGAGGACATCGATTAAAAAGGACTGAATGATAATAACAATAATAATAATAAGAATAATACTAGAAGTGGAACTTGAACTTGAACTTGAACTGGAAAAAGCTCTTCATACGGATCGAGACGGGCGAAACGATCGTTGTCCATCTATGTTCTTAGGCCATGACTACTTCTGGATCTGCTGAACAAAGGCCACTAATTCCGAATGAGTCGCACTTTCAGGAACTATAACTTCGTTCTATGACATGGTTAGTACAAATATTAATTTGATATGTGTAGGTGCTTTACTTACCTCTTTGAGAAACTCTTTCAATTGCTTATCGGTCCACTCTTCAATTTCCTTGTCAACAACAACAGTTGAGTCCGAAAGTGGCTTGTTATCTTCTTCAGACTCTGAATCTTTGTTACAGCATAGGAACAACGGCTTCAAATGAGGATATGTTCTAAAGATAAGAGACGCGACACCAACGATAGCAACGGCCGAAATGGCAGCTATGGATGCATTACGACGCTGCTTTGATGTTAAATTGAATGGCATCTTTAATACGATACGGATCTGTAAAAAAAAACGACCAACACCAAATCTCGTCATATTCTATTTTGTCTCCTTCATGAAATGGTAATCGCGATGTGGCGCTCTTTAATTGTCACGATAAATTGGATAGCGCATTGAACTGCCAAAATAGCCGTAGGATAACTTTTACTTATATAATTTTAGACAATGAACAATGTAGTAATTAATTTAGTTGATCGTTCAACTAATTCTGGTTTATGATACGGCGAGAATCGCGGGAGCTCGAGGGCTTTTCGTGCATCTTCTGACGTTGCACAGAGCCATCGTGCGTCCGGTGGGCATCGTGGTGGATGTCAGGCACATCGCGTGCACCAAAAAGATATCTCACTGAATGGACTATAGTGCCAAAGAATCCTTTGGAGGAGCGGTGACAGTTCTTGTGGTTTTTGGAACCCATGTTATTTGGACCTTTGAGATCTTGCAGATCTTCGTAACCTTTAAGATCTCCGTGAACTCTGTCATTTCTACGATCACCGCGACCTCTATGATCACCGTGACCTCTGTGGCTTCTGTGTGGTCCCTTTCTTTCAGGGAATGGCTCTGCGGCTAAATATGTGTCCACTGGAATATCTCCAATGTACGCTCTATCGCCGAATCCACCGATTAGATAGACGGAATCGATCTCAAATTTGACCCATCTGGACTCATGTAACGAGGTTGAAGGATACCAAGAGACAGCCTCGCGGTGTCTCCTACCGAAGCACACTTTATCCTCAGGAGTTGCATCATACTCAACCAAATGACCCTTCAAGTTGATTCTTGGAGCGCCAGCCACGGAAAATGGAACCATTCCTCGGTAATGAGGATCGGCAAAATCGTTAGGTTGATGATCACCCACTCGGATGGTCAACGAGGAGTTAGAGCCTGCCTCAATGTTCTTCTCAGAAGATGAAACGTCAATCATGAGCATCAAAGGTTGACCGTCTTGCTGACAGTCTGCATAATATTCAACAAAACCAACAGGATAGCCTGACTCGACGTCTAAGGTATTCAAATTGGCGAGAGACTCTCTGAAAACAAGCGTTCTAGCCACTCGAGCGGCAGTATCTACGTCATGGTAGCCCATAATCTTGGACTTGGCATCGTCCTTGTGAATGGACAACGACTGTGTAAGTCCTATCAATGTAAGTAGTAAGGTAATTTGCATATTGCAATAGTTAGTGAAGAGAATAAAGTAAGGAAAGTTGGAAAAGAATCAATTTCATCTGAGGCCGAAGCTGAATTTCAGCTCTGCCTCTAACTTAATCTGCCAGCCGTTCTGTGCAACTTCCAGGAAAAACAGAAAACTTAATTGTCGATATATTGTACGTGCTAACCAGCTTCAGATCGATCTTACCCATGGTGTCCACGACTAGCTAACAGAAGGAAGAGTAGTGCAAATTGAGAATACCAATCCTCTCACAAGCATTATAATCACGTGCAACAATATCACGCGATCTCTTTTCTATTTTTTACTACAAGACTAAACAAGCGAAACGCGGTTGGTCGATATATCCCATACATATAACTTTGTTTTAGCATCAACTAGAGACTAAATGTGGGGGCTGCGACTACCATCGTCAATTAAGATGAAGAAGGAACAAGGGGTGCTACCGTCGTGTGTTCCGGGGTTTTCGAAATGGTTTGTAAACGAGGTCTATATAGAGAGCAAGATGATGGATAAGAGCGTGGAGCAAATAGCAGCATCATTGATAAAGCAAAGCGAGTGGATAAATAAGGTAATGAGCAACGTGATGTTGTTGGATGTGAGCGGAAAATATGAGACGGAGGAGGGAGATAATATTCTACCAAGGGTACCAACGGCAGCGAAGGCATCAATTGCCCCGATGGTATCAACGGCCCCAATAGCATCAGCTGCTCCATTTGGATCAACGATACAGACGGCATCAGCTGCCCCAATGGTATCAACGGCACAGAAGGCACCAACGGTACAGAAGGCACCAACGGTACAGAAGGCACCAACAGTACAGAAGACATCAACGGCAGCGAAGGCACCAACGGCAGCGAAGGCACCAACGGTACAGAAGGCACCAACAGTACAGAAGACATCAACGGCAGCGAAGGCACCAACGGCACCTACGGCATCAGATATGGCAATCAAATCGGATATTGCTTCATCATCTCATAGTATCGATGAATCAAGCCCAGATACAAGACCTGCAACAACGAGGACCACGCAAACAGGTGCCACTGAAGTGACGAGTGGAGATGAAGAGGAGAAGAAGGAAGACAAGTCTGAGAGTATACAACTGCCTGATGGTGAGGTACAGGAGCTTACCAGAGAAAATATCGAATATCTTAAACCCAAGAAGGTTGAGAGTCACTTAGATGAGCGTTCCGGATCACGTGATATGTCTGATGATAGTGACACTTCTTTCGAGGCTATCAGCAGAAATATTAGGAAATCATTTGCTGCAAAGACTCTGAAAACGTTCACGGAATACCAAGAGAAGGTAGAGCAAAAGGTGAAGAGAGATCAGAATGAGCAAGTGAGTACAGAAGAAAAGAAAGCCAAGGAACAGATCAAAGAGATCTCTCATCTGATTGAAGAAGACAGCGACGATTTGCTACTTGACGAGGATTTAAATCTTGGAAAGCTCGAAAAGATAGAGCTCTCTGAAATTAGACTGCCGTTGAAAGATGCAAGCAGCCATTCCAGTACTACTCCGCTGACAGCTAGATTGCCTATCAAGTTTGCCGAACTACCTTCAAGGGAACCATTGAAGGTGCGTTCTACTAAAAAGAAGTCTATTAGACGGAGTGCGCGGCACTTGAAGCAGAATAAAGTGGCTAGTTCTCCTACCGAGAGGTTACAACCGAAAAAGAAGACACAAATTCACGAGACCTTATCTCCATCTCCTTTTAGAGAAACTACCAAGAACATGGTAGAAACTGGTAATGGAAGCAGTGTTGAGAGTGGCAGTAGCTCGAATGGTTCCTCATCTAAGAAGAAGTTTCAGCTTGAGCTACCTCCCTTCATGTATCAGTCTTCGCCTAATGCTAAGGACGAAGAGCCGACAATCAATCTTAACAGAGTGAAACGAAAACAGGAAGAGCATAGCAACAGCTTTGCCCGGACTCCACAGAGGCAGGAAGATGATCTTCTCACGAGATTGATGGCACATACCAAATCTAGTGCCAAGAAAGTGAGAGGTTCCGTTGAGCGGGCACATTCAAAGGCAAAATTGCATGATCTGAAGAGCCCTTTGATGCGGCCTGAAGTGGAAAAGGTTCCAGCGGTATTTCCAGAAAAATTACAGCCCTCTAGTAGCGTTAAAAGGATACCCCTTACAGAACAGAGTCTCGAGCCACCGTCTTTCAGAAGCGTCGAGACAGTTCGTCTTGAAAAAAGAAAGAAGGTCGAATACCAACTACATGTGAAAAGACAGAAAGTGATGGGGAATAGAATTGCATTAAAGAATATTGAGGCGAATAGCTCAAGGTTAAACGTGAAGTTAGCAACGAACAACCCGTCAGTTAGCAAAGTGAAAATTGAGCAGGAGGAAGGGGTTCCTAAAGCCAGTAGTACTAGTTGGACTACGGCAGAGAATTTGGAAAAGCAGTTGAAAGCGCATGAGAAGACAAACCCTACACGAATATTTGGACCGGTTTCCCGGGTGGACTGCAACGAGATCTTTGGTAGAAAGTACTTTGGAAACTTAAATGTAATGTGGCAGGAAGCCGATAAGCTGAATCAGAGAGAAGTCGATAGCTACAACAGGCAAATGGGGTGGAATACATATTAACGCGTATATACTAATAGAGAGACATGCTATACGAGAAATAGCCATTCCAACGCGTCGGTGATGTATCAGTAATCGCCAGGAAACGTACAACATGATTATATTTACGTTTAGCCCAAACGGGTAAAAACTATACTTGAATCAGCGTTTCATCTTTAAAAACACGAAAAAAGCCAAAGAGGGAAAGAAAAACAAATGAAATAGGCGCTGTACCGCGATGGACCTTGGTAAAGCCTGGGCCTGGGCCTGGGCAAGCATAGATCCACCGGGAGAGACAAGTGAGAACTTCCCCCGTGGAATGAGTTTTCCGCGCATTTGGTGCAGGTGCTCCGCCCAAAAGCACTCCCAGACTGAGTCTTCACCAGGCTCTTTGGCTGTTTTCTTTTGGTCCTTTCGGTATCAATTTTTTCTCTATTATTGTTACTTTTTTTTTAAGCGTGGTCCATATAACATTTTGGAGGGAAAAATTTTATAGTGCTTGGAAGGAGATAGACACAAGGTTAGGAAGGTACAACACCACTTAGCTACTTATTATTTCACTATTATCAGAAGTGCTGAATCATATTTTGCTACACAGAGGAAGCCAAGCCAAAATCGCTAGACTACTGCATTCTCAATGTCGAAGGAACTATCACATATGCAAATGGACGAGGAGAACGTACACCAAGTTCAACCAGGCCGTGGAAAAGATGATGCCAAGCCGCCAACACGATCTGCACGTCCTTCAATTGGGCGAAGCAGGTCTGTTCTCACCGATCTGAACAACAATGCCAACTATGGCCATACAAACGCCAAGCCCACTGCAATGGCTACCGCCGGTTACCGTCATCATGCTATAGCATCACCCTTTGTGACGCATCCAGAGACAAGTCTTCATAACGACAAGCCATTTACTATTAGGGCTGACGAACGGAGCGAAATTCGCTTTGGTAATGACATACTACCTCACGAGGAGAATGAAAACGAACACAACCAACAGCAACTGCAACTGCAGCAATCACATACCCAGCAACATAGTCAACAAGACAAGATACAAGAAGCTGCTCTGGAATCGGATGAAAGTCGAAGAATGTCAATGCTCAAGCGGGCAGCACCTGAATCAAGTAGTGAGCTTCTTGAAAAAAATCAGCTTCAAGATTCCAAGAAGATGAAGGTTGAGCCAGATTATACGTGGGATGATCTAGACACGGAAGATGCAGATGATCCATTGATGGTGAGTGAATACGTGAACGAGATCTTTGACTACTTGCACGAACTCGAGCTTAAAACTCTACCGGATGCCAACTATCTTCATTGGCAGCGGAATTTCCGTCCCAAGATGAGATCAATCTTGGTTGACTGGATGGTGGAGGTGCACCTCAAGTTTAGGCTGCTTCCAGAGACTTTATATCTAGCGATCAACATTATGGATCGGTTTATGTCTAGAGAAACTGTTCAGGTGGACAGGTTACAGCTTCTTGCGACGGGTTCGCTATTCATAGCTGCCAAATATGAGGAGGTGTATTCACCATCGGTCAAAAATTATGCATACGTAACTGACGGAGGGTTCACGGAGGACGAGATCTTGCAGGCAGAGCGCTTCATCTTGGAGATCTTAAACTTTGACATGAGTTACCCAAACCCTATGAACTTCCTGAGAAGAATATCCAAAGCTGATGACTACGACGTGCAGGCTAGAACCATTGGGAAGTATCTTTTAGAGATAACGGCCGTTGACCACAAATTTATAGGGTATCTACCGTCACTCTGTGCCGGCGCTGCTATGTACATTGCTCGAAAAATGTTAGGCAAGTTTGACTGGAACGGGAACTTGATTCATTACAGTGGAGGTTACAAAGAGAGCGACTTGAAGGAGATCTGCGAGATGCTGATGGATTATTTGATTAGCCCCATTATCCACGAGGAGTTTTTCAAGAAGTATGCTTCTCGAAGATTCATGAAGGTGTCCATACTAGCCCGGCAATGGGCCAAGAAGGTCACTAGGGAGGAAAAGAATATCATGGACCCGGTGATATAGGCACAACAAAATACAACGGCTATTTAGAACGGTGTACTAAACCAATATGCAAAGGTCAATCTCAGTGTAAGAACAATAATGAATAAATGGTAGACAAATAAATAAATAAATAAATGAATAAATAAGGAGCAAAGAAAGGCTTACGTTCTTGGAATCCAGTTATTGTTATAAACAGGCTTGTCTCTTCTAGCGGCAATTTGGTTTATGGTCTGATACTTATATCCAATGTAGCCTAAACCCACGGGAATGACTCCCAAGAAAAAGAGTGCTATACCAGCCGACTTCAAATTCCATCTGTACCAATTGATCAGGTTCTCTCTGAAGAACGCAAACTTCTCCACTTCTCTGTCGACTCTTAGTACTAAATAAGCGTTAGTCAAGAAATATTTCAAATCCCTTCATTTCTGATTACTTACAATGTCTTCCAAAATGCCCTGCCATGTTGTTTACTGCTGTGTTCTGAACAATCAATGTAGCACCTTTGTCTAGAGCTTTTTCTTGAGCTTTTTCTTGAGCTACTGCTTTGAATAAAATTTGGCTCGAATTCGAATCTTGCTGGTGTACGGATGCACAAAGTTAACGGAGAAGATCCATTTGCCAAGATTTTCAGTACGAAAGGTGGGGACATCGGCATTTTTTCAAATCCATAAAAGAAATGGATAACTGAACTCTTGTCTCCTTCCTTCAACCTCGAAGTAAACTTTAGTACTGAAGATCTCCAAAATGAGCTACACATGTTTTTTACATAGGCCGATCACCTGCAATCTTGGCTCGTTGATTGGTCGCACTTATCGGCTTGCCTCATCGTCTGTCCCATCGTCTGGCCCAGATTACTATCGATTGTTCCCTAAGACTTTCCCACGGGGAGCACCACCTTCTTCGCCCTTTATGATAGAGGATAGAAAACTACGTAAGGAATATCGGAAGTTGCAGGCTTTGAACCATCCGGATCTAATCAACAGGCTGAACCAAAATGGAGGATCGGAAGTTACTCATACGTCATCTTCGCTAATAAATAAAGCATATGATACGATCAATGATCCTCTCAAAAGATCACAATACTTGCTTAATTTGAATGCTAATATCGATCTAACCAGTGATGAAGCCACTCATAAATACGAGTTTGCAGATCAGGACACCTTGATGAGAATCTTGGAGATCCACGAAAACTTGGAAGAGATGACCAATCAAAAAGAGGCGGAGAAATTTAGAAGGGAGAACCAAATTCGAATCAACGAAAGCATTGAAAAGTTGGACATTCTTTACAGCAAAAAGGACTACGAGGCCATTGCCATGGAGACGATTAGACTCAAATACTGGTATAACATTAAAAACGTCTTAAAGGACTGGCTACCAGGTAAGCCAATCAATCTAACACATTGAAATTACAAAATATAATACTTCTATACAGTTTAAATGCTAATGCCATCTATCATTACTTTCAACAGCTTCCTTCCCTTTTTGGATGAATCCCTCGCGATGATTGAATCTTGATTTGGTTGCCCCTTTTTTTTCTAATTTGTTCTCCCTACCTTCTTTCTGTTCTTGGTAAACAAGGGATCAATGGATAGTAAGGGACAGGATATTACCCAGGACACTGAAGTATCCAGTGATATCATTCACACCACTGGCGAGAAGCCAAGGTATGATTTCATGATCAAGGAAAATGCCCTGTCGGGGCAACAGATGGGACAACTGAATGGGCAACAAGCCATGGATCAGTCAAGATGTGAGATTGAAAAAGGGCATTTAATGGATCAGTATCATAAGGAAATGAATGAGGTAAAAGGGCGTGTTAAGGTTAAGATGACTGAATATATTAGGGAGATTAGTGACCTAGAAAATGAAAGGCAGATTCTTTTAAAAGAATTAGGGCGTGCTCACAGTAAACTTCAGGAAGTATATGGAAAGCTGAAACAAGTTGGAGAAACTGGAGATTCTTCATATTCAAAAGAGATGATCAAAGGTTATAGAGATGCTATGAAGAGAATGGATGTCCATTATAGAAAGCAGATCACTTCAGCTACCAATGTCATTAAGCAGTACCGAGAAAAGTTTGAAGGGTTGAAGATGATAATTAAAGTGAAGGATCATATAATCGAGCAATTCTCCAGTAAGCTTGATCTGTTAACTCCATTTTGTGATCCTCCTCAAAACACCCGAGACATGAAAGAGTCAGAGATGGAGAAAAATTATGAGACTTTAAAAAGACGCCATCATCTTCTCTTGAGAGCCTATGAAGTTCTTGCAGACAAGTTCGAAAGCACCAATCGAAGCATGTCTAAATATAGAGAGCTATGCACTAAGGATAAAGGGGACGTTCTAAAGGTTCTTCAAAATTGCATCATTTCCAAAGATAATCAGTTGGAACTTGTTCAAGCAGAAATTGATTTATTGAGAAGGGAATGTCTTGCAAAGGATGAGATTATTGGCACTTTTTTGAAAAGGAAACTTGAAGAGGAAGAAGATCCATTAAAGGTAGACTTCTCAAAGAAGGTGAAAGTCATTGCATACAATGTGGGACACATGGTAGCTAGATGACGAGGTACTTGCTATAAAGTGGCTATTGGTAGGTTTTTGCTAATTAGATAGAATGGTATAAATGCAAATCTCGTGCAATCATGTATTGGCAACGGCTTCTGCTTTCTCCTGCTCAAGTCTCTTCATAACATTTTGTACTTGCTGTTCGTACTGGCCATCAGCTGAAGGACTAGCATATTGCGGAGGAGGAGAAGCATTTGCTGATAGTTCATTACCACTCTTTGGAGCCTTAACCGGAGTCGTGAACAGTCTCTTAAACCTGGACACTTTCTGCTTTTCTTCAACGGATGGTTGGGCAGCTACAGCATCATTATCGACATTCACAGAGTCCATAAAACGGGCCCCGTTATTTTGCTCAGCCTGTTGACTGAGATACGAAAGTCTGTCACCCATAATAGGTTCATCTGCAGGAGCTACCGCAGGATATTCCTCTTTGGGGTGAACCAGACGATGGAAGAAGCCCTTCCTTTCATTGCCATATTCATCGTAGGCATCAGGAGTCCTATAAGAATTATCTCTTTGGGCAGCCAAGTAAGAAATCAAGAAAAAGTTCACAATGAAGCAACCAACGGAGATCCATGCAGTAGTTAGAGCACGAGGTCCAATTTTTGCGCTATTTCCGTCATGGTGAAAGACTGACTTACCACTGGCATAAACAGCAGTGGAAAGAGCCATACTGACGGCAGTAAAAATGAAGGCAGCAGAATAAAATCCTATGAAGACCCATTTCAAGCCTTTATGAAGGATTATGTAGATGATGAACGGGATAATAGAGCACACCAAAAAGAAGAGACCGATAAGGGAAAATGCCCAACCAATACGGCTCATATAGAAGTACTTATTTCTGTTGTTGATGAAAGCTGAAGGAACATCTTTGGTAGTCTTGAAGTTATTCTTAGGAGAGAAAGGATAGGCTGCTTTGCTTTTAGTGCAGCCCGTATTCTTACCATCAGAGCCAACCCCACAAAGACCGTAAGAGGTCCACCGACAACGACCTTGAATAGGAGAACCTGAATATTGTGAGCAATCGGTTTCAAGCCAATAGAACTTTCCTAAAGCAGAGCTATTGGAAGAACCGATGATGAGAGTTAGAATAAGACATAGCAAGGATCCTAGTAGGAATAATAGTGACACTATTTTAACCGCAAGACTAACAGGTTTCATGATTGCAAATGTCAAGAAGAGGTTGAAAGAAGAGAAGCATAGACAGCAGCAAGAGATAGAGAGCAAGAATAAATTAGTTTAATTTATTAAGGGTACAAGCTGTTGGCTGTTTTGAGGGGAATAGGTTCCTAAAGTGACACTTTTGAACTTCCCGATTGGGAAGTGCGTGCAGACATTATTCCTCTAATGCAGATAATTTGACGTAAAGAGACTTTCTTCGGGTAACAAGAATTGAGTTCTAACCGCTCGAGCACAAGAGATACTCTGCATCGGCATATTCCAGGTTTAACCCTACTTTTCATGTTGGCTGCCTGATACTCAACAGCGTGTACTCGAAGCCTGCTCCGGATTAGCCCCATTAGCGCTGCCTTTTTTAGTATGAAAAGAAAGCCGTGAGAAATTTCACCTAACTACGGAATTTTCTATATTTTTATTTGAATGTGATGTCTCCATAGTAAGAAAAATGTTAGATCTACTTCATTTCAGTAAGAGGTTACAGTAATGCTCCGAAGATTCTGGGGATTATTCTTCCTTATTTATAATTTCATACATTGCGTGTTATGCACTGCCTCTTCTGATGATGTCTTTACTAAATATTCATATCGATCGAACCTATCAGATCACGAGCTTTTTCAATCCACATTCACGTCTGAGCATCTCAATTCTCTCAAAGAGGAAACCAGACATCTCTTTTACTATGCCTTTGAAAAATATATGACCTATGGCTTCCCCTTTGATGAGGTCAAACCCATCTCTTGTGTGCCCAATAAACGAAATATTAGAGATCCTACCGATACCGTACGAAACGATGTTATGGGTAACTTCACTGTTACACTATTTGACAATCTCGATACTTTTATTGTAATGAACGACTCTGAGGGGTTTCAGAAATCTGTTGAGACAATCAAATCGCTGTACACGAAGTTCGACATCGACTCAACTGTCCAAGTATTTGAAACTAACATTCGTGTACTTGGTGGATTATTAAGTGCACATCTATTTGCATCCGATCCTAGGAAAAGTCACTCATTGCCTCACTATGATGGATTTTTACTTCGGCTGGCTTATGATCTTGGTAAAAGGTTATTGTTGGCTTTTGATAATAACATGAATGAGAATTTTGATCTGAACGGCAAGAAACGTACTGATACCTCCGGGATCCTAATTCCTTTTCCGAGAACAAACTTGTTGAAAGGACCAAAGAAGGTTCCCAAGAAGATCCAGACAGAGCAGTGTGTTTCAGGTGTGACTTCACTTATTTTAGAGTTTTCGCTTCTTTCAAGGCTCTCTCACGATCCTATATTTGAAGACATTACTCGCCAGACGTTTCTAAAGGTCTGGTACTCAAGATCCCCTCTCGATCTTCTTCCTATGACTATTCAAACTAGCAAGTTTGCTTTCACAGATCGCTTGACTGGTATTGGAGCCTCTGTGGACTCCTTCTATGAATATGCATTGAAGTATTCCATTCTATTTGACGATGAGCAATTTTACCAAATATGGTCCAAATCCTATAAGGCATTATTGACACATTCACAAAACACTTCAGGATTTTTTGCCAATGTGAATGTGGCCACTGGAATGGAGGCTAGTGAGTGGATTGATTCATTGGGTGCATTTTTTCCAGGCTTGCAGGTACTTGCGGGTGACGTAAAGAATGCTGTTCGGTTGCATAAGGTGTACATGAAGCTCTGGAACTATTATGGTGCCATTCCTGAACGCTGGAATTACAATACTCAACGTCCACAATCCCTCTTCAAATATCTTGGAAGACCTTATAGGGAAGGAGACACTCTTGAAGATGTGGACATATCGTCCACAGATGAAGTGCTTCTAAGAAGTTCAATAGCATTAGAATGGTATCCGTTGAGACCAGAACTTGCAGAGTCTACTTATCATCTTTATAGAGCTACTAAGGATCCATTTTATCTTCGCGTGGGTGAAGCTATTCTCAAAAGGTTTAGAGAGGAGTTTATTGCGCCTTGTGGATTTGGTGGAGTTCTTGATATCCGAAGCGGTGCACGCCAAGATCGCATGGAGAGCTTTGTGCTTAGTGAAACATTGAAGTACTTGTATTTGTTGTTTGATGAGAGCAATGAATTGAATCAGAATGGTAATGGCAACCTGATTTTTTCTACGGAGGGGCATCCGTTTTGGTACGATAAGAAAGTCAAGGAATACAGTGGAATAGATCTTGTTTCTGAGGTTAAGAAAGGGGTGAATGAAAGTAACTGTGAAAGCTCTTTTCTTAAACTTTTTAGTGAAACTAATTGGGATCTACAGTTTGAAGACTCATTTGCTAGTTTTAAGAGCAATTTCTATGAGTATGCCCAGGATAATTGGACAGAGATATTCGTAACGAGGAGTGTTCAGCAGTATTTCCAATCTCAAGGATTGGGAAATCTATCTGAAGGTCAGAGAGCACTAGTTGACCTAAATCTTTACAGAAAAATTACTCCGTTATTTGAGGAGAAGCTGCATAAAATTGGACCTGCTACAGATGCCAATCTAGTTTTAGATCGAGATTATTTGAAATTAGAAAAATGCCAAACAAAGGCTGCCACGGAGTTTATTTATTCAACTGTTTTCAGTAGGGACCCTTCTTTTTACCATTTGGATGATGCATATTCTATTACGTTGAGAAGGCCGGAATATCTCTCCCAAAACCAGAATCTGGAGTTAGAACTAGAGCCAGATTTTTATGATAAATTTACTGCTGGTAATTCCGTGTGTAATGCGTCTCCAGACAGTTCGATCTTTGAGGCTGTCATGGATAATGGAGGTCTTTTCCACCGGGCGAAAATTAGTCGGGTAGAGAGAAGAAACGACAGCAAAAGTTTAGGTCTCTATATTGAGGATTTAGCAGGGTTCCGAAGCGTTTTTGAATCAGTTGAAGATGGCGATTTGGATGTTCACGGAGAATACGTAAACGAGGACAGCTTGAAGCAATTCAACTGTACGGAAAAATTATTCCGAGTGCTTAAAATCAATGGGTATTGGGTTCCTGAAGGAGAGACAATTTGGGTCAGCTCCAATTCGAAGAGATTGAATATCAGCGAGGGAATTGAGTATAATGATGGTGGTGTTATATTAGTGAATAGCATCCCGGTAGAGAACATGAAAGTATGGAATGAGAGATGATGAATGGATGAGAAGGGGGGAAAAGAAAAAGGTAAGGGATGGAAAAAAAGAAACAATGAGAAACGAGATAAAAGGAAGCGAGAAGAAAAGAAACGAGGAAAAGAAGTCCTAACTCATGCATGGTATACTGCGTAGATTTTCATGCACGATCAGTTATTCGCCGGCATAGATATGCTAGAACTAAAAGGGAGCGAAAGAAGATATAATGTGTAGGAGTACATGAAGAAGGGTCGGCAAGGGAATGAAGATGCTCTACTATACAAAAGAGCTTGGTACAATATAATGTGCTTTTATTCTTTTCAGTCCGCTCTCCTTGTAATATCCAGCCATTTTGTCGCTCTGCGCTATTGTTCTGACTGATATTTGCACGACCTCATCTTCCATTCATCTAATATATGCACGGTTTTCTTCTTGCCAGTCTCTTCGCTACTTTTAGGATACGGACAATTCTTTTCTTATTGTTTCTCTCATTAATAAGAGTTTCAGTATACCGCCTAGTAAATACCAGATACAGCCTTGAACCATTCCTAAACAGTACTCGGTTTTCCTAATCATCCTAATCTCTCCGCCGCCCCAACTTTTCTCTCCCACTCTCTTTTCTCTATGGACATTTTTTCTATGATATTTTTTTTTGTTCTCTTATATCTCGCAGCATTTTTTCTTTTATTACTCTTCTAAGCAGAGAGTACTGTTCTCTTGAACGCACCATATGCAACATTTCACTTAGGTCTCTTTTCCTCCTCACCTCATTGATCATAGAATACTAGCTATTTGTACACTTCCTTGTTGCATTTCGGCTTGATTTATCCAGCCATTACTAATATATCCAGACTTAATAATATAAGCACGCACGCATCACAGTCATCATCGCCTTCTTTATCACCGGTGCCCATTTATTTTTCCGGGCTAATTAGCTGCCTCTTTATACTTTCCTTTTTGCTAAATGTCTGACTTTGCCAAAAGCCTCTTTGGGTTTTCTAAGGCTAAGCAGCAACAGGAACTACAGCAGCATCAGGAGCTACAAAATCATCTGCGACAACACAGGGACCTTCACCAGGGGCTGCAGAATCACCAAGAACAACTACCACAGGAATTACAGCAGTCACAGCAGCTACCAGATATTATCACAGATTCTTCTAGAGCTACATCTCCGCCTCCTCCAAGAGACTTCCCTTCAGGTATGCTGCCTCATACTGCCACTCCAACCATCGCCCTTAGCGATAATTCTTTTGCCCTGGGAACCACCATCAAGGGAGAGCATAATGCACTGAAGTCGCATTTAGATCAAGCTCAGCAACCTCCACAAAGTAACTTGACTGCGCAACTGCAAACTAAGCAACTACCAGAGGCAACCACTTCAGATTTGCTGCCAAGCTCGTCTACTCGCAACAACAGCAAGAACAGTAATTCGACTGTTCATAGTAATTCGACCTTGCAAGGCAGTGGGAATGCCAGTGTTGACGCCATCAATAATGCCAGCAACATCAGCCGTAGTGCGGGCAACTCAATTGCATCTGACAGTGATACCAATCAATCCCCCGTTCCTCGGGGTAAGCTTCGGATTAATCTTATCGAGGCTACAGATTTGAATGTCACATCTGGAGATTCACAGCCTTATGTTGTGTGTACATTTGAAGGTTCTGAAGTGGTGACTAGCGGACCAGAAAGATTTGGCTCCCACCACAAATCTCAGCATCATCAATTCCAAGGTGCGGAAATGATGACTAGCATAGACGGGCAGTTAGAATCTCACAACCAGCCTATTAGACCGGTCGTCAGTAGACAAACCTCATCGCATCAGAGTCTCAATATTCGAAACAACAATAACAATTGTGAGAATAGGGACAGTAGTAGCCTTGACAGAAACTACAATGCAGGCAACCCAATTTGGCAACATTCGTCTATCTTTGACGTCATTGGAAATGCTTCTGATGTTGAGATTTCTATCTATGATGGTGCACAGGATGATTTCTTTCTTGGTCACGTGCGTATCCGTCCAAGAACAGATTCCGAGAATAAAACTGAGGGATGGTACACCCTTCGTCCACGTATCTCGTCTGAAATGGTCACTGGAACCGTCCGTATTAAGTTCGAGTACACCAACATTGGCAAGTCACACTATTCGCCTCAGGATTTCAAGATTTTGCGTCTTCTCGGTAAAGGTACTTTCGGTCAAGTCTTCCAGGTGAAGAAGAAAGATACCAATCGCGTCTATGCCATGAAAGTTCTTTCGAAAAAGGTCATAGTGAAGAAAAAGGAGGTGGCTCATACAATTGGCGAGCGTGATATCATGGTTCGTACTTCGGCTGCCGATTCCGCCTTTATTGTCATGCTCAAATTTTCTTTTCAGACGCCTACCGATTTGTACCTTGTCACAGACTTCATGAGCGGTGGAGAATTGTTCTGGCACTTGCAGCGCGAGGGTCGGTTCAGTGAAGATCGGGCAAAATTCTACATTGCGGAGTTAGTTATGGCTCTAGAACATTTGCACGATAACGGTATTGTCTACCGTGATTTGAAGCCGGAGAATATTTTGTTGGATGCCAATGGACATATTGCGCTATGTGATTTCGGTCTATCCAAGGCCAACTTGTCTGGCAATGGTACCACTAACACCTTTTGTGGCACTACCGAATATTTGGCTCCGGAGGTCTTGTTGGATGAATCAGGATACACCAAGATGGTTGATTTCTGGTCTTTGGGTGTTCTAATCTTTGAGATGTGTTGTGGATGGTCACCGTTTTATGCTGAAAACACTCAGCAGATGTATAAGAACATTGCATTCGGCAAGGTCCGTTTCCCTAAGGAAGTTTTGTCGCCGGAGGGGCGCTCCTTTGTCAAAGGATTACTTAACAGAAACCCTAAGCATCGTCTTGGTGCTATTGATGATGCTAGGGAACTTCGTGCTCATCCTTTCTTACATGACATTGAGTGGCATCTACTTCGGGAAAGAAAGATTCCTCCTCCGTTTGTGCCTCATATTGTCAATGAACTGGACACTTCGAACTTTGATCCCGAGTTTACCAATGCTTCGACCTCCGCCATTAATAGGCAACTGATGCTGGGATCAACTCCTTTATCTCAGGCCATGCAGGACAAATTTAAAGGATTTACTTACGTTGATGATTCCACCATGTTCGATCATCTGAGCAGTTTGTCAGTTAAAAAAGGCAACTCTCTCAAACCACAATACGGTTCATTGATCCCGGGCGATCCTAATATGCCTCCCGATGAGGAAGTTATTGAGGACGACACTGATTTCGATGAGGACGATGAAGGTGAAAGCCGAAATGAGGATGAAGATATGGATGTTGATGACGAGTTTGTAAATGGACCTTTTGATCTGTGATGTTGTTGTATTTTTCTTGCTATTTTGTAGATTTGCTTTTGCCATCAGTCAAGGTTATTACTCAATCGCATGGCTTACGTTACTTTTTCTTTATAAGAATTAATATTTGTGCGAATAAACTTTAGATTTTACCAACGTGTCTCTTCAGTTGCTCTTTTAATCAAGAAGAGTACTTTTTAGATAGTAGGCTGAATGACTAAATGTATCAGTTGACACTTGTCTCTCTCTTTATCTCTATCCTAAAACTCTTTAAACAACAAAAAATTGTGTTGTACTGATAAGCGCGAAAATGGGAATCAAATCGATTGTTCTAAAGATAAGGTCAATTCTATTTAACTTTCTCTCCTTTCTGTCTGACTTCTTTTCCCCTTCGAAGGCTCTTCCAGAGGAATTCAGAGGAAGAAAATATCATAGTGTGAAGTTTATCGTCATGCTGACCATCAAAAAATGTTGCTTGATGGGGGCACTATTCACAATGGTATCCGTCAGTTTTTTTTCCCTATTCGTTATCGAGGAAAGAGTGGTGAATATCGCTGCAAGATCAATTGATACCGAGACGCAAGTACGAATAGCGCTTCAGCCAGGTGCTCAATTGCCCAACTTTGAGGAACCTCTCAGGAATGTTGTATTTGGGTCGTTGAACTTCTTACACACTACTGACACTCACGGCTGGTATTTAGGCCATGTCACCCAGCCTCAATATTCATCCGATTGGGGTGATTTTGTGTCCTTTTCGGAGAATATGAAGAGTCTTTCTGCAGAAAAGGGTGGCGATTTAATCTTGGTGGACACTGGTGATAGACATGACGGCAATGGTTTATCAGATATAACACATCCTCATGGCGAACTCTCTGACTTGGTGTTCAGGAGGGCAAACTACGATCTTATCACCGTGGGAAATCACGAATTATACGAGGAACCTGTCAGTAAATACGAATACGAGGAAATGGTGCCTCATTACGGAGAGAGATTTATCTCCACTAACGTTGAATACTTGACAGACTCTGGGGAATGGAAAGTCTTTGGCAATTCGACCCATAGATATTTTGAAACAGATATCAACGGCTATAGAGTACTCAGTCTATCTTTCATGTTTGATTTTACCGGTGGAAATCAGCGTGTCAGGGTTACACCCATAACCGAGATGGTTCGTAAAACTTGGTTATCTGACCTTCTCAGACATTTTTCTAGCAGGATCGACGTTCTTGTGGTATTTGGACATTTACCTGTAACCAGAGACTGGAAGGAGGTTACTGTTCTTCATCAATACCTCAGAAAGTATTTTCCAGATACAGTAATTCAGTATTTTGGAGGCCATTCTCATATTAGGGATTTTGCCGTCTACGATGAACTAAGTACCGGGTTACAGAGTGGACGATACTGTGAAACGATTGGATTCTTATCGATCAAGAACTTCACTCACATCGATCCTGCTTCCAAAGCCGAATTTAGTGGTAGAAACATCCAAAGAAGATACATAGACTTCAATCTACACTCATTCATGCACCACACCGGCAAGACCGATCTTTCTTCTTTCCAGACAAGGAATGGAGTAAGCGTTTCTCATGATATTAGAGATATTGCTAAAGATTTAAGGCTTCAGGATACGTACGGATATGTGCCGCACAACTTTTATATGTCTGCAGCCAACTATTATGACAGATCAGACAAGAACTCACTCCTTAGATTCATACAGGATAAGATTATTGTTCAACTAGAGCCCAAACTATGCTATTTGAAGGAGAGACAAACCTTATACGAAAACATTCAGAACAATTCTCGGTCAATTATTGTAAATACCGGCTCAATTAGGTATGACCTGTATAAAGGTCCCTTCACACGAAATGCTCTTTACACGGTATCTTCATTTAGCAACAAATGGAAGGTTATTCCGGCCGTTCCTCGGAAAATAGCTGCTAGATTACAAGGAATTCTCAATGGAGGATCATATATATTAGAGCAAGGGAGTGGATTTCAAGGGAAACTTCTTTCACCATACCAGGAAACTATAAACAGGCAATTGGACGATGCTGCAATTTCTAGTATTGATAGCGATATATATGCCTCTCCCTTTAGTCATCTTTCGTATGGCTACACGACAAGTGATGAGCTGGGAATTCACGGTGACGATACTATTCACAGGAAGCTACCCAACTTCCGAGTTCCGAATGTAATCCAGTCATTTGAGTCGGGGAAAGACGGACCTAAGACCCCCCTCACAGACGTTGTGTTCTACGATTTTATTGAGAGCCATATAGAATGGGCTTTGGAAGTAGCTTGTGGAGAGGATACCGAACTTTACAAGCTGTTGATAGCCAATTCAACATACTACAATGACTGTGCCAAAGAATATAACGTCGGACATCTACTCAAAAAATATGTACAGAAATACTGGTAAAAATGAATCCTGGATTATGTCTATTCTGATGCTTGAACACCTCGCACCTCGCATTGTTTTTTAATGAGGAGCAACCCTGCAAGTAGATCCCGTGACCCAGGGAAGCTCGCGCGCACCATTTTGTGTTTTTTTTAAGCTAGGCTGAAAAATTTTTCACTGGGGCCCTGAGAGAGCGCACAGTAGTAGGGTGAAAAAAAGTTTTCATTCAAAGTTGTATTTCTCTCTTGAAAGCACCTAAGCTTTTGGTTTAATTCTTAAGTTAACAAATCAGTTTAGGTATAACAGCAATTCAATATGGCTAGAGGACCGTAAGTATGGAGGAAGAAATGTATAAATATGGATTGCAGAGTTACTAACATGAATTGTGATATAGAAAGCACCATTTGAAGAGACTAGCAGCTCCATCCCACTGGATGTTGGACAAGTTGTCTGGTGTTTACGCACCAAGACCATCGGCTGGTCCACACAAGTTGAGAGAGTCATTGCCTTTGATTGTCTTCTTGAGAAACAGACTTAAATATGCTTTGAACGGCAGAGAAGTTAAGGCTATCTTGATGGAGAGACAGGTTAAGGTTGACGGTAAGGTCAGAACTGACAGTACTTTCCCAGCTGGCTTCATGGATGTTATTTCTCTCGAAGCTACCAACGAGAATTTCAGGTTGGTCTACGACGTTAAGGGTAGATTCGCCATCCACAGAATCACTCCCGAAGAGGCCACTTACAAGTTGGCTAAGGTTAAGAAGGTCCAACTCGGTAAGAGAGGTGTCCCATACATTGTCACTCACGATGGCAGAACTATCAGATACCCAGATCCACTTGTTAGAGTTAATGATACCGTTAAGGTTGACTTAGATACTGGTAAGGCATCTTCTTTCATAAAGTTTGATACTGGTAGATTAGTTATGGTTACCGGTGGTCGTAGTTTGGGAAGAGTTGGTGTTATTACTCACAAAGAGAGACACGAAGGTGGTTTCGATTTAGTCCACATTAAGGATTCTTTGGACAACACTTTTATCACCAGATTGAACAACGTGTTTGTTATTGGCGAGGAAGCTGGTAAGCCATGGATCTCTTTACCAAAGGGTAAGGGTATCAAGTTGACTATTGCTGAGGAGAGAGACAGAAGAAGAGCCGTCCAGGGCTTGTAAGTAGCATTTTAATTAGCTTCTTAATAACCTCTAAACACTTTTTAAATTCTTCGTTTAACCAATAAGAAATTATATAGATATATATGTATATATTTACAAGTATTGCCAGTATCAACGTAGTTCCTATCTCTTATACGGATATTCGACATCTTCATCTTTCCTTTTCCAAATCTTCTTCTTCTTCTTGGATGGGATGTGCTCAACGAAAATACTTTCACAACGCTTCTTTTTGAATAGCTTGATGAATCTAGGATCCCATAACTCTGAAGCTATGCCCAAATCTTTGCAGCACCTCATTAAAGCGTTGCTCTTACAACCTTCTGTAGCCGTTGGGACTCCATTCTCGGCAAAAAATGCCTGTTCACCTCTAGCAACAGAAACCAATCTACCTTGAACCACCAATCCGTACTCTCTGGTAAGTAATCCTCCAGCACCAAATTTATTCTTAGATATAAGAGTTTCAGATCTTGGGGCAAGACCCCAACCACCGGCACCAAATGACCGATTTAGCATTCTTCTGTACTTGATCTCTGGTAGGTATAGTAATCCATCAGGTGTGATCTCAATGTCATTTTCGGGAATATCCTCAGAGAGTGTTTTCTGTGATTCTTTGCTGAAGGGGGCAATACCTAAACCATGAAACGATTCTGACCAATCCAAAGTGGCACCTTTAGTTTCAGATGCACTGAAGTCGTTCATAGAGGTACCAAATACGCTGCTGATAGCGCCATTACCTGGATTGGACTCAATACTTTGACCTGAAGAAAATCCCGTTTTAACAGCAGGATCAACTTTGCGCTTTAACGAAGAAGTGCCACCATTAGCCGCAGCTACCTTTGATCCTGGACCGTCTGTGCCTGCACTTGCCTGTTTAGCAGCGTTCTTACTGTTGTCAATAAAAGCTTCTCTCATTGCATTAAAATCCGACACAGATCGCCGCGCCACAAAGGGTGAGATCCGTCGCAACGCGGATGTTCTAAGACTGTTGTACCAAAGCATAACTGAAAAGTGCAGCCACAGAAAGAGTGAAAGGATGCTCAAAGGCAAGTCTCAATTTTATCTAGCGATTATCATTTCGCGTAAAACGCAGGTCAAATAGACTGAGGGTACTTCCCGTAGCAGGAGAAGTATTCATATAGAGAAAGACGAACAGAAAAAAACACATGTCACCACTTCTCAGCGTGATACTCAATTGAGTAGTCTTTGCTGCTTCCATAGCTTTCAAGTACTATTCTTAGGGAAATTGAGTGGCTTTATATGCTCTGGCGAGCTTTCCATAATCCCACGCGAGACAGCCATGAAAAATGTTACGCGAAATGCCATAGGAAATGCCACGCTGTTTATTCTTTTCATCATCTTTTCATCACTTCTGCGTCTGGCTCCATTTCTTTCCTTAGACTGATACCATGGTGACTAAATCAAAGAAGTTTGAAGATCACAAACATCGGGACAAACGATCCAGGGAGAAGTCCCCTTCCCCAGTGGAAGTCTCTGAAGTAAGTGCTGCTGATGCTTATAGAATGTCAGACATTGATCCTTCTATGGAGAAATGGTATAAGCCTGCAGATGCTGCCGTAACTATGGTCGCTTTTATTGCTCGTTTCTATTATATCTGGTATCCAAACGAAGTTGTGTTTGACGAGGTTCATTTTGGTAAGTTTGCTTCTTACTATTTGCAGAGAACATTCTTTTTTGATTTGCATCCTCCATTTGCCAAGTTGTTGATCGCTCTAGTCGGATACCTTGCTGGCTATGATGGAAGCTTCAAATTTGACACCATTGGTGACAGTTATTTGCAGCACTCTGCTCCGTACATTCCAATGCGTGCTCTTTCTGCTGTTCTTGGTACATTGACTGTGCCCCTCATCTTCAATACAATGAAAGAATGCGGCTATTCAGTACTTACCTGTATTTTTGCTTCTGCTATTGTTGCACTTGATAATGCCCATGTAGCAGAAACGAGGCTAATTCTACTAGATTCTACCCTCATTTTCTCAATTGCTGCGTCTATCTACTGCTACGTTCGCTTTTATAAGTTGAGAAGGGAACCTTTCTCAAGCAAGTGGTATCTATGGTTATTTCTCACTGGTGTCGCTCTTTCGTGCGTTATTTCCACCAAATATGTTGGTATTCTCACATACTGCTCTGTCGGTGTGGCCGTCGCTTATGATCTATGGCAACTACTTGACATCAAGAAGGGTCATTCCATGACGGAGTTTGTCAAACACTTTATGGCACGGTTCCTACTGTTGATTGTTGTTCCATTCATTATCTATTTGTTTTGGTTCTACATTCATTTTGCTATTTTGACGAAATCTGGCCCCGGCGA
Source organism: Brettanomyces nanus (assembly GCF_011074865.1). Lineage (NCBI taxonomy): Eukaryota > Fungi > Ascomycota > Pichiomycetes > Pichiales > Pichiaceae > Brettanomyces > Brettanomyces nanus. The sequence goes on along the minus strand of NC_052374.1, from coordinate 1,986,657 downwards.
TGGATTTATGACTCCGGAGTTTCAAGAGACTTTGGGAGATTCTCGGTTGGCACGAGAGGCAAGAGGCGTGTTCTACCACGACGTTGTCACTATCAAACATAAGGATACAGAATGTCTCTTGCACTCGCATGACTTCAAATATCCTTTGCGTTACGAGGACGGTCGTGTTTCTTCCCAGGGTCAGCAGGTGACTTGTATGTCCGACTATAACGATACCAACAACTATTGGGAGCTACTACCCAAAATTCCATTTGGTGAGGGACATGAGGATAATCATCTGGTCAGACAGGGTGACACTTTCCGCCTCAAGCACGTCAATACCAACGGTTATTTGCTTACGCACGATGTCGCATCCCCGCTTTTTGCTACAAACGAGGAGTTTACCGTGATCCCAGAGGCCGACTTAAATGTAAGCACCAACGTCAATGACACCCTATTCAAATTCGACCCATTTGACAAGAAGCCTGCTCAGTCGTTGAAGACGAAAGCCTCCATTTTTAAGATTTTGCACGTTCCTAGTGTGGTGGCCATGTGGACACATAATGATAAGTTGCTTCCAGATTGGGCCTTCAATCAGCAGGAAGTCAATGGTAACAAAAAGTTGACTGAAAGTTCTAACTACTGGACTATTGACAGCATTATTGGATTGACAGGTCTCAGAGCTGTTTACGTTCCCAAGAAAATTAAAACTATGTCATTCTTGAAGAAGTGGTGGCAATTGCAGCTGACTATGTTCTCCCAAAACAACAAGTTGAGTGCAGATCATCCGTTTGCATCTCAGCCTCAAGAGTGGCCTATGTGTATGTCTGGTGTCTCTTTCTGGACCAACAACGATAAACGACAGCAGATATTCTTCTTTGGTAATATACCTGGGTGGTGGATGGAGTGCATTCTCATGTCAGCATTCATGGCAATAATTATAGTGGATCAAATCACCTGCAGAAGGGGAGTTCATATTCTCAGGGACCGCTCCAGAGCGCGTCTCTATCTTAACATAGGATTCTTCTTCTCTGCATGGGCATGCCATTATTTGCCGTTCTTCCTCATGCATAGGCAAAAATTTTTACACCATTACCTACCGGCCCATCTCTTAGCTGCTTTGTTTTCCGGTGGAATGCTTGAATTTTTGTTCACTGATAACAGAAACCCTGAATATGCTAAGGATAAACCTGAAAAGGAATTGGGTAAGATACAGCTTGCCATTTACGCTGGAACCGTGGCTGGATTACTTTCAGTTTTGACATGTGCATTCATCTTCTTTGCTCCGGTCACCTACGGTAACGTCTCACTAACAGCTGACGAAGTGCGCGCCAGACAGTTTATGAACATGAAGTTACACTTCTCCAAATGAGTATATAGATAATAAAAATAAGAAAACGATTATTGCTGCCTATATCATCTCGTTGGAAATGGAAGACGTCTATGTAGTCTATTTTGTATCTCTATGTAATCAGGCTCGTCTTCTGGAGTGACGATCCCATGTCTCATGAAAAAGTCTACAATGACGCCAGCACAATTATGCTTGAATTCACCGTTCTTCAATCTTCTCACAACTTCTTCTATACCCATGAGCTTGAAATCTTCCGCCTCGTGGTCTACAGGGCGAGGTATAGTTGCCGAGTCCATTTCCAAGTCGTAGATGTATTCTACCTCGGGCTGAACAAAACCATTTTCCGAAGTAAACGTTCCTCTTTCGTACTGGTAGAGGTACGAGATGAGACCCACGGATTTAACGTGCTTGAGCATATAGCTAGACGTTAGACCAGCCTCCTCGTAGCTCTCTTTCATAACCGTTTCCAAACATCCGTACCGATCACCCATTCCACCAGCCACAGTACAATCTAACATACCTGGATATGAGGGCTTGGAAGCCGATCTTCTGGGAACCCACATCTTGATCTTACCTGTATCAGGCATCACCACGTAACCATTGATGTGGCATCCATACATAACCACACCCAAAAGAGGACAAAATGCTCGCTCTAGCTGCATATATGGCCTTTTTTCTGGAGAGTAGATAGTATAGAGCTCGTTTCTCCAGCCTTTCAAATGCTCAAACCTTCCCTCATCATACCAAGTCTTGGCCAATTGATTCAATTTCTTGCTGCGAAGTTCAAAGGAATCTAAACAGCTGTTGATATAAACTTGCCTCTTTGTATTGTCCACTCTGACAATGTCTTCGTGACGTTCGAACTCTTTGGCGACCATAGGTAGCATGTATCCAAGGGTGAAGCTGCCATCATGAGATACAAACGTGTATACAGAAGACTTAAATTGATCGTGCTGCTTTTTGTCGTAGTAATAAGGAACAACGTCCACCTTCTTGACGAGATCTAAAAATGAGTATTCCATCGGGGAGGAAAACACGTACAGAGTGGACGGGTATCTCCAGAACGCGGAAATGCGGGGGCTCTTATAGCGAAATAATTAATATCCTTAATTCAAATTTACTTAGTACTCTCCAACTCACGCTGCTCCTCTGCCCTGCCTCCTCCATAAGTGTAACATGTCAACTGGCTCATCAAGATATCTAATACGACATCTTGAAGAAGAATTTGGTGCCCCTTCTTCCAAGATATTAAACTCTTTACTGGAAGACAATCCCCAATTAACTGATGCTATTGATAGCTATCTGCAAAAGCATGACACTTACGACTCAAACGATAATGCCAAACTCGGCAACGAATTATACCGGGTATACATGAAGTATATTCTCAATGACTATTCAAAGGAAAAGTATTTTCTTCAGGTTCTTACAAAGTTGATACACTGTATAGTAGACGATAATGAGTTTCTGATGTGGATTAAAAAATACATCACCTCGTCTACGGACAGTGCAGGTTTGAACAATTCATTTGTTGAATTGACGAAGAGGCTTATTAACAACGCATTAAGCGATAGCATTTCAACGAAGGATATAAAATTACAGAAGACCAGGTCTCATCACTCAGAACTGGTTCTTAATCTTTTACTTGACAGCTACTTCCGGAAAATCGAAAAAGCTGATATTATAGACGACAGTGGCAGTTCCGCATTAAGCTCTCAAGAACAAGAGGAAAAGAGTCGATTTAGACGATTAAACATTCGACTGCTGATTAGCAATTATGCTTCAGCATATACAAAGGAGTTCTTGGTGACAATGTCCGACTATTTGCATCGTAATGGAAATCTTAAATTAGAGGTGATGTCATTACTTTCATCTGTTTTAAAGGAGCAGCCCATGAAACTTTACACGATAATAGAAATCGATCTATATGATGATTTACTTGAATGCATGTTGAAGGACCCCTCGATAGACGTGGTAGATTCCACTATTAACGTCTTTTGCATGATTTTACCGCATATTTGCAATAAACTTCAACGCTCTCTTCTTAAGATATTTGCAATATTTGCAAGAAGACTCTGCTGGCAACGTGGCGATCTAGGAGATTTATGGACCGAAGGAAAGGCACAGCTATCTCTTCAACGTCTTCTTAAGGCAAACGCTTTTTCCATTCCACCAATGAGACTTGAAGATTATTTGTATGGACTGTATCCATTGAATCTTTTCTCTTTTTGCAAAGATCCATTGAAGTACATGGGAGCCGAATATGTGCAGTATCTACCTCCCGGGTTCGACGCAGATCAATTCAAAGCTTTGGCTTTACCGACCTTAACCCGATTTTTACTTCACGAGAACTTTATAAAGTTTTCCACTCCTGAGGAGGAGTTCGAAGACATCAAACGGTTCAGTGCGCTGGGATATGCTGATGCTATCGCCCTCTATTGTGCCCAACTTGATCCGTTAATAGACGAGGTGGAGAAGAGTAGACGATCTGGTCGTTCTACCTCAACTGGAGAGTCGATATCAACCAGAAATTCAGGGCCAATACCCTCACCTCCTGGATTCAGAATTCCAGATTTTGGGAATACTTTCCAAGCTAGAAAGGCCTCCATAATCAGTATTGGGAGTACGATGAACGCAGGTGGTAACCAGGACCCTTTACTGATTGGTTCTACCAATGAACAACGAGTATTATCGAGCGATAACCTGTTGGATGTTCACAAAGACTTGTATTTCAGTAACAAGGACTCACTGGTCAGACGCCAGTCTCTAATTTCCGATTCAGGAATAGCACAGGTAGTCGCAAGTGGCAGCCAGCCGTCGGAAAGTGGCAGTGGAACAGAAAGCGGGAGTGAGGGAGCCATCGACTTCTACCAGAGAGAACTTATGATTTTGATCAATGAGCTTGATTTTGCGGAATATGTCCGAAACTTGTCCATTTTCAACTACAGGAAGGCGAGAAAGGAGATTCTGAAACTTTATACGACAGTTCAAGAATTCGAGATTTTAAAGAAGAGAAATGAGCAATTGACGAGGGAAATTGGACAGATACGTGAGGTAGTAATACTGAAGGAGGAAGCAGAGAAGACTTTAAGAATGGGTACAGCCGAAAGGTTAGAGTTGCTGCTAAAAAAAAATAAACTGTTGAATAAGCAGCTGACAGAGATAACGAGAAGCGAGTTCAAACTTCAAGAGAAATATGAAAAGTTAGAGGCTGATCATAAGGAGGCTAAGAACAAACTGAGGGTACATGAAAAGGAGTTTATGAGCCTTAAAGATAAAGTGTCATTACTAGGCAAGGAAAAAAACAACCTTACGGCCCAGATCGACCTACATTCACAGAAGTCGATGACAGAATATCACATCGAGACGGTTGATGATAAAGATAAGGAAATATTCATTTTGAATGAAGAGATAAAGAGATACAAATATGAACTTGACGATGCGATAGAAAAGTTGAAGAAGATGGATAGCCACGCTACTCAAAGGGAAAACGGTGATCAAGATCTTCGTAAAACAGGAGAAGCATTGAAGAAGTATATCGCGCTCTATCAGACAACATTGACAGACTATGAACAAACAATCAAAGATTTAGAAACCGAAGTTCAAACTAAGGAGTTAACGATTTCCAAGTTGAATACTACACAGCCAATTAATATACCTGCCAATGGTAGCTCGGATGTTTTGGTCAATAAGATGCCACAGTTTACCTATGAATCGAGTTACGATGTGTTTGGAAATAGGATGATGCGTAATTCGCCCTCAGAATTACGATATGGCACCCAAGGCTCATCGATTAGAAGTGCTTCAAAGACGGCTTTGAACACAGATCAAGGTAAAGACACCCAAGAAAGTCCTACACTTTAATAAAAATAAATATACCTACGACTTTTCACTTTTCAAGCGTCCGGAGATCTGTGGATAAAAATGGCTCGCGCGACCTGAAGACAGGCATATGCAAGCCGGTGATATCCATATCTTTCTTCCTGGTATCGAGTTATAAATGGCTCGCAAACAAAAATCTACTATTCAGAGCATCAATGGTGGGATATCTATAGGTGACAACCCGAAAGATGTATGGGATCAAACGAGAACTGCATGTAAACTTGGAATGGAAAAGGCGTTTTTTAAAATAATTAAGCTAGAAGATATAGATCCGGAAGAGCAGAAGGGCGATCCGGATTTACTAACTCAACTGTATGAAAGCGATCTTTATAGTAGATATAGAACCAACATGAGTCATTACAAGCAAAGGTTTCGTAAGGACCTTATAGCAATGAGAAATGCGGATACAGAGTTCGCCGCTAGCCTTCTTAGTGGTGATATGAATATGGAAGAATTCTGTCATCTAAAAGAGGGCGAATTGATATCAAAGAAACGAAAGAAAGAAAACAAGATGTTACTGGAGAGGGAATTGAAGAAGAGTATAACCAAGAAACTTCCCGAGCGACTTAGTGATGTGCCCAACCAGAACACTATAGTAAGAGATAAATGGGGTATCAGTGAAAGCGCAGCCAAAGTTGATCAAAGGTTTGAAAATTAATGAGCTGTATAGTATTATGTATATGCATTTTGAATATGTAGATTAAATGTTCAGTCGATTACTATAGGTGAGTCTTCACTATCATGGACATGCGTAGGTAGTTCATTTTGAGGTTCTTCAGGGACTTTCATAACCTGTTCCTTAGACTGTTCCTTAGACTGTTCCTTAGAACTCTCCTTAACTCCTTCTGTTTCGGTCTCTTTAATTGAGCCAATAATAGGTCCCACTGGGTTCACCAGTTTTTTGGAAATGACCAATTTCCTCTTCTTTGGTGCAGGGCCTTCACTATCTCTTTGCTTTGGCTTTGAGGAAAAGAATTGGGTTAACCACGACTGATGCTTAACGTGTGAAGAGGAGGAAGCATCCACAAACTCATCTGGTGTATCAGAAGATAGTGATGTATCTATCATCCCCACTTTCAAAACGGGAACTGCCGCCGAGTTACCAGGAGTAACCAACTCTGCTTCAGTAGGCTTCAGCCTTGGCTTTAAAGGTTCTTCAGAAACTTTGGACGAAAGATTCATCAGCTTCGTATTTGGTGTAGAGCTCTCTGCCTCATCAATCTTCTCCTCGATCTCCTGACCCCAAAACTTCCTCGTCAATTCATTAAGCTCCTTAACCTCTTCTTTACTACCATTTGAAAATGTGCCATCCTCGTTTGTCCTCTCGACCATATTAAGTGAGTCCAAATCATCATACTGGTGATTAGACAGCACATCTTCTTTATCATAGGGCAATCGGTTGCCCTTACTAAATTCTTCCTTCAGTTGATCTAGCACTATATGAATGCTGCCTAGTAGTTGAACACAATAAGGTGTAATGTCTCTCCTAGCCACTCTAATTTTTTCCCTTGGATTACCATTCGGCGATTTTCGTATCGAGTCTGTGTTGGTGATGAACTCGATACGAGAAGATATTTCCGTAGAAGAAGGAGCTTCAAAACTAGAGTGATGGAGAGCTTCCGCCAACCTCTTGTCCAAATATGGCATAAAAATCAAGAGATATAAACTATGGTAGCATTCATCAATGATTCCTGTGGCACCAAATCCATTTGCCATTCTTCTGAATCCAGCTATCTCTTCCAGAAAATAGAAAACAGTCTTCTCTTGCACGCTGAAATCTTCACGGGATCCCAGATTCTTTACAAACTCCTTGGAATATTTGACAAACTCAGAATATACCATTCTGGTGATCTGCTCATCAAGGAAACCACGTGGAATATGCGCTATCTTCTTAATCATGACACACGCCCTGGCAACTGCGTAGTCAAATGTCTTGATCTGACTGATCATACTCGAACCTAACTTTCTCAATTTTCTGATGAGTTGGGTCAAAAGGTAGATCTCACCAGATCTATCCAATAAGTCCACATAAAAGTTGATGTAAATGTAGTTGTAAACAAAATGCTTACCTGGCCTCTCGTTCTCAGGTTTCCAGATCGTACTCAAACTGCGAATGGTGGATTTGAGGCTGATGATATTATCCATTTCCTTCTTGCACGATTCAACATCATTCAACTGATCCAAATAGATCTTGGCCATTCGATACCGCGGTTTGTGCTGCCACTTTTTCTTATCATATGATATACATTTCTTTAGAGCCTGAATCACCAACTTAAAGAAAAGAATCGATGTAATAGTAGATTGATTCTCGGTCTTTGTTAACTCATCGAAGAGAACATCACGCTTGAGGATATCGAATCCCTTTTGCGCATCAAATTTGCCTTGGATAACGTACTTGAGTACCACAGAGCAAAGAAGATAGTGCGGCTCGACAATAGGATCGTCTCTACTACTGTTCTCAATTGCCAAATCACATGAAGTCAAAATGTTTTTCACTATCGGATTAACAAGGGTATCGCTCCTTTGCTTCAATTGTGCTTTGGCTAAGTACATGTAATTGTACCAGTCACTGCTGTCCAACTTGCACGCCTCTCGAAAAACTAAAGAAATAATCTTAAAAGCAGTCATATCAGATATGACGCGGGATCTATCCAAGATTGGAGCATCATTACCCTCGTTCACAGTAGAATTTGAAGGAAAAGGAGAGCCCAATAGATGTGCATGAGAAGAAGTCACCCGAAATGCCAACTTATCCATCGGCTTCATCCAGGCACTATACAATTCCTTGCCGAGACAGTTCCACAAGACGGACGCAATTAGATTAATCTGCTCCTTGGCGGGTTCATCTAAACAACAGAAGACACTAATGGCCATGAAATAACATAACAAAGATTGCTTCTGCACGGAAGCAGTGTATCGTTTCTTCTCCTCGTTATTCAACTTGTCTGAGGTCCATATAATGTCATCTTCTACTAGGTATGAGTAGGCTTGCCCTAAGAAAAGCCAGCTCTCAAACTTGTTGGACCCAGAAGACAAATTTTCCTGAAACATTTTAATGACAAAGTCAAGTTCTGCAGACCTACCCTGCATAGCTCTCTTCCTTATTTTGAATAAATGAAGTGCCATTAATCCCTGCATAAAGTAAACTTCGGCCTGTGCAACTGCTATATGCGCGGTATGAGGTGATTCAATACCAATTTGTAGCGTTCCGCTAAATGATCCTGACATGAAATTCATATCAAGTGTGGTGTTATCCAAGAACTCAGTCAAGGTGTCAGAGTTTTTAGAGACTTCAGAATTCTCTAAGTCCAGGTCGCCCAAAGTATCGTAAACCAAGTCCAAAATCAACTTAATGTCGCTTCTAGGCGGATTGAACATTGGGTGTTTTTTCTTGTAGCAATATGGTATCGCATATCTACTTACAGCCAAGGCATCTTCAGAGGTCATTTCATGTTTCTCAGATTGGTGATCAAATGTCTCGTAGTCATCCATAGTTACCGGAATGTTGTACCGGCAATGAATCAGCTGAAAGAAGTCGTGATCGGAAGAATCCCATAGCATCTTTGAAAGCCTGTCTTGAATGAATTGTAGAAACAACCCACCGGCACTGTTGCATATGTGTCTGAACCCAAGTTGCACGTGCATGATGCTGCAAAAGTCGTTAATATGCTCTGGGGACCTTTCCTTTAATGTTAAGTCAAAATATACAAGCATTAGAGTGAATGTCAGTACGGAGATATCCAATAATGTCTCATATGATTTTGCGGACTTCTTCTTAAGTGACTTTTTGTAAGGTGGAAGTTTTGTTGCATCCTCACGTAGCAAGAAGATATACACAAGTTTGAAGAACAATATTAGGTTTTCAAACACTTTGAGATTTGCTTCGTCACTTTGATCTGTCTCGGCAGACCATCCGTTAAGTGATAATACTCTCACATAATTCCCGGATAGACGTCCAAAGAATCGAAGCGTTCTAAGCACCTGGCTCATCTGTGCAGTGCTATTCATCCTAGAGAGTTTTTCCAAGCTAATCTCTTCTACCATTGTCATTAGGGCACTATGAAATCCGACTTTGTATGCTTTAAAATCATGATCATTCTCATAGTATGTCAACAACACGCTCCATAGTCTTAATTTCAAATCAACCGAAGATCTTTTCACTAACTGCCCCATTTCAGATTCAACTGTAGACTCTGAGCCACAATTGGTCGAACTTCCTTTGAGCAAAATATTCTCCAAGATCTTGTTTGACTGCTTGTTGTTAGTGAAAGCCTCCAATATTTTAAGCTTGGAAAGTTGAGTTTCTATGCTTGTCCTGTTAAGCCGAGGCAAAAATTCATAATTGACCATCAACACATTTAGATCCAATTCTTGCACAAATCTGCTGTGCATCTTATTCAACAAGCTAGAGCCAAGACTGGCATCGAATTCCTTTTGGTGTTGCATATAGAACACTTTTGCCCATTCGAACCGAGTTAACAATTGTAAATATCTTTTGTCATCAACAACTCCGTCGACCACAGAAAAGAAGCCTTCCAATAGTTTCTGCCAGTTCCCAATTCGCCGTTTTAGAACTGTCTCAGAAGATTGAAGATCTCCTATAATGACTCTACTGGTGACCTTCTTTAGCCTCAACTCATTTTCAACGCTTAGAAAGGTATCAACTAAAGTCTCCAGGATAGAAACCGAGATATTCAACGAACTGATGAACTGCTCAGTAACCCTGAGTTCTTCGTTTGAAGAATCAAGCCGCTTCTTGTAATATGTGAAAATCATGACGTCCAAAGAATCCACAAAGGTTCGAAAATTCTGCATTGTTTCCTTATTAACGGTTCCGTCTGTAATAAGCGTGCCACCATGACTACCGTGGAGTCCATACAAATGTTGAACAATGCCCCAACGGATTTGCTGCAAATGAAGGGTCTGAGAGTTCATTCCCTCCACTAGATGAAGCAACTTTCCATCATCGAGATCCACCAAAGGCACCTTCTCGGCTGCTTGTACTTTGATAGTGGTAGAGTTCAATATTTCTTTAATGGATGCATTCCTTTCTTCCTCGTAGGCGTTGCCACTCATCTTGGTACTACTTTTGCTGCCGTCTTTCTGATGGCGGTCATCTTCAAACTTCACAAGAAAGGCCTCTGTCTGTTGATTTTCCCACTTATCCATCCAATGATGGAAGCTAACCACTCTAGCATCGACCTTTTTAATGTATATAGATCCAGATACAACGACACTGATCAGATCTTCCGGAATTATTTCCACGCCACAAAGCTTCAAATACTGAGCTAAAATTTGGATGAATTTGGCCTGATCTTGGAACATTTCGGGAGTGAGTTCATTCGAGTTCACTTCAGACCTTGTTCTTGCAAGTCTTTTTGCGGCAATTCGTTGTGCAGGGGTGAGATCCTCAGGATTCAAGGACTTCCCAGGTTCAGACATTGTAGTACCTGCAGCCTTGGTGGGATCAGACAAGGTATTCGAAGCTGTCAATAATTCATCTTCTACATCGTCGACTATCACAACAGTGTTGTCCGACTCCTTCTTGTCTCCTTCTTCAGTCAGCTCGATCGCACTGATGCTGTCACGTTTTGTTAAATTGAAAGTGATACTATCTATGGGCACCGCAGTTAACATGTAGTTATCATATATTTTTGTTCTGCCCTTGGGTTTGGGTAGTATTCCGTTGAGGTCTCGTAAAAGTGACGTTAAATCCAGTAGATGGCCATAGTATGAAAGCTCTATCACTATGAAATCATTTTGAGACCTTCTCAGTTCAGAAAATTTCTCCTTAGGTACCACTCTACCAAAATCAAGAGTCATTGACTTCCATGTGGAAAGGATCTGACTGTATGTACTATCGGAAAGTAGCGACGATATTTTATTGTATATCTCGGGCACCTTATCATCCAATTTATCCAACAGATCCTTGTACTGTTTGATGAGATATAACTGATTAGGTAAAAGGGCTCTTGGATTAGACAAATTCCATTTCAAATCATCTCCATTGGAAGCGGTCACCGAAGAAGATTCTTGGGCTCCTATGAATTTGTATTCGTAACCGTACCTCGCCAAGCGATCGAGCCCAAAGTATGCAAAAAGTTCAGACACAAGCTGAATCAATTTAAGATCACCATCTTGATGCTCCAAAGCAGTTGTAAGATCCCCCATTGACTGCACCAGTCGATCAAACTTTCTTTCAACGTCGTCACTGTGGTCGTCTGCTACCGCGGCTTCAGACTCTCTGAACAATTTTGTTAATCCGAGAAACCCTCTGTTTCTATAAGCCAAGTACTTCAATTGCTCAATGGTAGGATTATTTGAGTCATTTCTTGATTGGATGATATCAATTCTAAATAATTCATCGAACTTGTCCTTAGCTTTGTCCAAATCAGCACCCTTCTGAGCTTTCAAAGCCTCATCAAATACCTCCAAGGCTTTTTCAATTTGCAGCTCTCTAGTGTGCTCCTCAATGTCGAGCTCATCGTCACTGACATTAATGGCAGTGAAAGACGACATATCAAGCGGAAAAAACTGTCGGTGTGTTGCTTAGTACACAAGTAGTAGACGTTCTACTCCCAAAACAGAAGAAGGAGATGAAGTGAATATCATTTTCAAGATCGGCTTAAATATGTGCGACTATCGACCCATAGGTTTTTTGGAAAGCTCTTCGACGTGTCGCTCAAGTCGTTTTATCATGATGCACGTAATTAATCCCTTTTCGGCAACAGGTTTCGGAATTATATGGTTATTACACTACCTTTAGAACACAATAGAAAAAAGGAAAACTAAATAGGTGGTTACACTACTTGACAAACACCTGTTTTTTTGTTTGTCTTCAAATCTGATAGACCTGGTTTAACGAATCAGCTTCTTTGACTACACTCTCAAATTGTATTCATAGCTACCTGTAGGTAAGACCGCCCCACGTAATTGCAGATAATAATTGTATTCGCAAAATAGCCATGATATAAGGAAGTAGAGAGGAAGATTACATAACATAATATAAGCATAGATGAAAAAATAACCATTTCTTGTTCTAGCTTAGTCAATCCAGTAGAAACCCGGAGAGTAAAAACATAAATGAAGAATGAGATGAGGATTCGTGATATTGATATTGATCTATTTGTATAGACATGTCAACGAGCAAGTAAATGCGTTTGACCAGTCAGATCTTGTAGTAAAGTATTGATTTGTTTTAGTTACAACTTTTTGTTGTTTTGTTATTGATCGCTGTGAAATTTTGAGAACAATGTTCAACATTTTGCACCACCAGCAGAGAAGTGCACCGGAATCTCCTCCCTGAGCTTTGTTAACTCATCTGCCTCTTCCTCAGCAATATTATGAAGAATGTTTAGAGCCATCTGATCAGCCAGTTTATCGTTATTCTTTCTGTCTAGATGCCGATCAAAGTGATCTATTTGGTTGGCTTTGAAGAAGAGTGGATCAACATGATCTTTATACTCTTCTTCTTTAAGAATTGAATAAAGCCCTATACTGTTGGTTGTGCCAGGGCTGTGGTTGTTGTTGATGCTGTTGTTAGTTATATTGACATTGGAGATACTGCTGGGCGTATGCACCCCATTTGAAGAAACAGAGTATCCTCCAGAGCAAGTAGTATCATCGGAAAATAGGTCAAAACCATCAGCGTTGACAGATGTAGCAGTAGCTAAAGTAGCTGTCGTACTAGTAGTGCTTAGAGTCGATATAATCAATGGACGCTTCCTAGATATGGGAGACCGTTGATTGTTGTGAGGAAGAGTGTCAACAGTAGTAAAGAACTCTCCCCGGGTTAGCAAAGGAGAGGTTAAATCCATAGATAAACTTTCCTGCAATTCTTCCAAAGTAAGAGGGATAATAGGAGTCAACTCCTCCGAAGAACAAGGTGGAATTGATTTATCAACAGGATCGATAGGAAGCAAAACAAGGTCTTCTTCGTCTGGTGAAGCAATGGGTTCCATATCTTGAGACTGCAGATTTTGCAAGTTAGCCTTAGCAGCCATCTTCAAGTCAAGGCTGCTGCTGCCCGTATTAGACAACGAGCTTGAACCACCACCTACCGTGCCCAAAGTGCACGATCTGCTCCTAGAAGCGGCAGAATGACGCCTTGAAACTGTACTTTTCCGAGACAAATTGCCATTTGTAGAAGAAGATGCACGACCTAAGCTGGTCTCAGTTCTTGGGTGATGTGACTCGAAGGAAGTTCGTAGAGAACCCTTAGGGCCGTCTGTGAAGCTATCTCCTCCACTCACGGTAGAGAGCCTGGAACCGACTGAAGGTGCAATAGTGGATGGCGAGGATATTGAAGAAGATGTTGAAGAGGATGATGAAGAAGACGAAGAATGATGAGAAATTAGTCTCTTCGTCTTGATTAGGGTGCACCTAAATTTTGTAGAGAGCGCACGCTTCAAAGCCATGATGAAGGACTAGTGAAAAAGATCTAGTAATTAGTGGGCCGAAAGCAACAAATCAACTATTATCTATAATTGGTTCTTCTTGGTACACACCTTTCACAAGAAGGCAGCGTTGAAGAGAAGAAAAAGAGAACAAAGTTGAAAAGAAACCTACCTTAAGGATGATTGAAAAGGGGAACAAATGAAAACAAAAGTCTGGCTGTGTTTATTGAAAAGTGATCTTTGTTCAAATGCAGATGATTTTAGGGCAGTGAAGTGAAAAAAAAATGTTTTGGATCTGCAGGAAAAACGGGTGAATAATGATTTCTTTTGAGCACGAGGTAGAAGGGGAGCACTTGAATCAAGTAGTAATAAGAAACAAAATAGAAGATAGAAAAGAAAGTGTTTGAAATTGTTGTATCTTTATTTGAAAGAAGAATATCTATCTGGCTCCTACAGAGTTGTACTTTTAATTAAACCTGATTCGGAGAGCCGCTGAATTTCGGGGGTTGAAGAACCAACTATAAGAAAAAAAAGCAATGTTCAAAAAGAAACAAAAGGTCAGTAAGAAAAAAGAAACGGTGCATAGACGAAGAGCTTGAGACCTACGAAAGAGTCCTCGTAAGAAGTCCTCGAAAGAGTTCTTCGAGGGAGTCGTCGCGAGATGTGTAGAAAAGGGGTACAGTGAGGAACATTTGCGATTAATTCAGGAGAAGTTGGGATAAAAGCTTAAATAGAAACAGGATCATGGTGAGTGATCAAGTATGTTTCAGAAAAGAGAGTTCTCATCCAACGCCTTTGACCGTTAGTCTGCATTTCTGGGCCTTTGTCTCATTGGGATCTTCTTTCGTCCACGGATCGACCAAGACGCACTTTGGGGCGAGACAGAAAAAGAAACAATTCCCCTGAGACGATCTAGACCGTACCAAGTACGTGGTAAGCCGTTGAGGATGATTCTACCGGCACCCACACCAGCCGGCCCCCTAGCCACCGGTTAGTTTTCTGTCCTGGACCCTGGAAAAAAAGGCTCTTCCGCCTGCCTAAGCGGCCGTTTTCTAAGGGGTGAGGGATCGATTAGTTGTGCCGGTTTTGTAAGCTCTCGTAATAACACTAACTTCGGGTTGCCTTTGCACTTCTAAGTATTAGGCAGTATAGATATAGATAGTAGCGACAGTCTTGGCTGCCTTGGCTGCCTATTGTGTATACTCCATTTGACCATCTTTGGTAACTGCTACAGGAAATTGCATAATGTGTTAGTAAATGTCTATAATTGGTCGCGGATAGGCAAGTCTGGGCGCTTGGCGTGCAGTAATATACTCCTTTGGGAAATCTGGGTTTAAAAAACACTTGAGGCAGATTTTTTTATTCTTTGTTCATTCATATCATTTTGGACATCTTTGTGGTTGTTGTTCTGTTACTGTAATGCATAAAGTGTAATTGCGGTTCGAAAGTCTCAAGTGGCTTTATTGTGCGTGTTGTGAAGGTTCGGCTAAGGATTGCGATGCGTTAGCTGTAGGGACCGAACTCATTGAGGCTTACAATCCGTTTAGCTGCATAGATTCTATAACTTGTCCTTGTGATACCTATAGATCATGGATTCAAGGTGTAAGGATGCACAAATATTAGGATCGAATTGTCATGGGCTATTGAAATACTCCAATTATCTACCATTACTTCTCATTTGCGCCTGTATTTAATGTCAACGAGGGATGAATCAATGCCTCCAATACAAGCTCTAAAGTGGGTGCTTCGTAAAGAAGTCAAATCTAGACTCTCAAAGATTTCTCAAGCTTCACTGAAAAATCAGAGTTTGCTAGTTGCAGACACTGTGAGTCAGCTTCCAGAATTTCGTTGTGCTCGCAATGTGGCCGTATACATGAATTTGCCTCAATCAGAGCTCCCTACAACATATTTAATCAAAAAGTGCTTCGATCACGGCAAGAATGTGTATTTACCAAGAGTGACGCCATTATCAAAATTTGGGGAGTCCCGAAGATTTGCTAAGCAAAATTCAATCCTCCACTTCTTACAGATAGCCAATGAACACGAAACAGAGACTCTATTTCCTAGAGGTAAACATCAGATACGAGAACCTGAATTCAAAGAAACATCATCGGGCCAAGTAATCAACGATCTTTTCTATCAAGGAGAAAAGTTGGACATCTTATTTGTTCCAGGCTTGGCATTTAGTAAGGATTGTGAACGACTAGGACATGGAGCGGGATTTTACGATGACTTCATTAAAAGATATAAGGAAAAATATAAAGAAAAGCCCTTGTTGGTCGGAATCGGTTTACAGGAGCAGCTTGAGGAGAAGATGCATCTTGAGGATCATGATGAGTTATTGGACTATGTAGTGGTAGGCAACCAAGTGTACAACAAAGATGCCAATGCGAGCTAAATAAATTACCATAGCCATCTCTTGGAATTCTTACTCAATTCAACTTGAGGGATAGACATTGTAGAAGGAGGTAAAGCACTTTGCCTAACTATGGTCTCGGCCTCAACCAACTTCCTCTCATTTTCCGCATTCAGAAGTGTACCAGTGACCTTGTAACGCGTGTTGCCAAGATCGTGGCACTCTGTTTCGAAAAGTACAAAAGTATCAACAAAGGTTGGAGACTTGTAATTCAGTACAGACTTCTCAGTGTGAAGCCTATTCATATCAAGAACGTTCAGTTGAGCTCCACAACTCTTCTTGAATATCTCATCAACCAGTAAACCAAGAATTCCGCCATGAACTATCAATGGATACCCAGAAAGTCTTCTACCGAGATGAACGATGACATAAGATTTGTGATTTTCAGGGTCATAAAAGATCAAAGGAGAGATACCCATTCCACCGGGTGCGGTAAGAGATTGTCTTATAGCACTGGCCGATTGATCGGTGTCTTCTAGGGGCAATTTTGAGATGGTATTGAATGATTCCCAGGATCGAGTCTGGATCAAGTTCGGATTCTTGGATAGCTTTCGGACAGTTTTAAGATTCTGTAGCTTAGACTCCAATTTGTCCCGATAGACCTGCTTCTCCTGATCGGTTATAGGAAGTGGGTACATCCATTTTTGGACGAGTTCGTAGGTGGAATAGTTGTATGAGACCAGGGCACCCACTAGGAAAAAGAAAAAGTAACGTTTTATATGGCTTGGTCGATGCTGACGTCTTTCCTTTTGACCCTCGTAGTAGCTAGGAGGAGGAGGATATTTGACAGAATTGATCAATCTGCGAGCCACGACTGGTTGAAATGAGCCAACAAGGCGGGACATTGGCAAACGCATTGTAATAGATGAAGAGAATAGTACAGTGAGCAAGCCGATAAACTTCCGAACAACTTCTGGGGTCCTTAAGGTTGCCTGGTAGCGCGCGCGATCTCTGCCCCAGCGAAAACCATGGATATTGATGAAACACCTTCCGGCCTTTAATGACCGCTAAAGCTCCACATTCAAGCAATGGACCCATAAGTAGCCGAAGTATGGCAATGTAAATGGACTATCCATCGAGCATTTACGACTCTCCGTAATTGGTATGTTATGCGTTCAGACTTTCTCCAGCTTGCTTCCTCTTTCCTCCTCCTATCCCCCCCCCCACCTATATTGCGCAGGACACTACCTCCGATTCAGAAAATTTTTCCCTTGTTGCCCTAGATAGTCAGATCTAGAGGCTACTTGCTTACTTCTAAGTACACATAAAGATGTCATTTTTCGGACTGGGCGGCGGCAATAGCAACACTCCTCAGTTGAGCTCTGAGCAGAAGATCACGGCTGCAGAAAATGAGTTGGATATGGTAACCACCATGTTCAACTCTCTCTTAGACTCTTGCTATAGAAAATGCTTCGATAAAAACTATGACAACGGAGATTTGACCAAAAATGAATCCTTGTGTATAGATAGATGTGTTGTCAAGTACTTCGCTGCCAATGTCAAGGTGGGAGAGAGTATGCAGGAGCTGGGAAAAAGTGGTAGTCTAGGTAGACCCACTCAATAAATAAATAACTATTTGTATATACAATTAAACTAGGTGAAACTATTTTCTCTCGAGTGCCTTGACTACACGGAGTCTCCATCCTTCCACGCTATTCAACTTGGGTCTAACATCTAGATAGAAAGTAGGCTCGGCTCCTTTCTCCTGTGTCTTAGAGTAGAAATCAATCACATAATCCACATTTTTTCCGCAACGGTCAATAGTCCAGTCATGTCTATCGAATGGCAATTCGTGTCCAAACACATAATGCCGAAATAATGCTCTTGGTGTCAACTTATGTGAGTTTCCCTTAAATGATGTAAGCTTGATACCACCACATTCGAGGCCTCCTTGTCCTTCCTCCCATTGCTGTATGTAGTCCCAAGCTACTTCATTCACCAAATTGTGCAATGGAACTACCGTCTTCATATCCTCCGACTCCGGCTCCCACTGCTTTCTTTTCATGGCCTTGTAAAACTGCTTCTGAGACGGATATATCCAATTACTGTCCTCTCCAGTTCTTGGGATTGAAGAAATCTGCCTTTGATCAGAAAGTTCTCCTTTTGAAACGTCCAGTTCATCCACTGCCTCCAACTCGTTCATGTTTTCTGATGAACAACTCTCCACTGCTTCGTAATTCGCCGTAACTGTTGAAAGCCTCTTATCTTTATCACTCACTGGACAAACCTCATCCGTCCTTGATATAAAGTCTGTAGAATTATCATCAACTCTTGGATTCGCCCAGAAGAGGCTCATCCAAGAAAACGATGTCCCAGTCTTGTCTCCCTCGGGCATTGTCGGATTGATACCATCATGAATTTGTATGTGCTTCAATAGCTCTGGTGATAGTGCTTTATTGGCCTTTGCTGCTCGTGCCTTTTCAAGCCATATCTCTCGAGTCTTCTCATCTATTGGGCACTTTCCCTCTGATGACGACATTGAAAATGGAATACCAACAAGAGTAAGAAAGAAGAGACCCAACTTCGGGTTTTGACCTTTAGTAATCGATTGAGTCGGCTCACGCTCCTATTTTTCCTAACTTCCTAATCAGGAAATTAAAGTGTCCATTACTTTTTTTGTAGGGATTTAAAGATGGTATTTGTACTTAATTATAGAAAAAAACTCCAGAAACCACGCTTTGCAAGAGCTGAAGCGGTAGTGTTTGATGAAGAGGTGATACTGGCAGCACCAGCGTTGTAGGTATAAGTAGTTGCGTTACTGCCTGTAACGGTTGTCGTCAAATAGACATTGTCGGTAATAGTTGTGGTGAGATCAGAAGAAACCTCCTTGCCATCACTGTTAATACTATACCAAGTGGTATAAGTGCTTGTGAGAGTCTGGCCAAATTCCGTGGTAAAGAATGTTGAGGCGGTAACGTTACTGACGGAACCATTGTCGGCAGTTATTGGGATCACTGCCGTCACTGGAATGGTAATCGTAGAAGTCTGCGTAGAATAAGAGGTCAGGGCCACTGGAACAAGGCCCTTGTCCTCAGAAGAAACGGTGACTGTGACAGTGGTAGGAACACAACTGGAATATTGATCAGCGGAAGATAAGGATGCGGCAGAAGATAAGGATGCGGCAGAAGAAGCAGCAGAGAGGGATGATGCAAGTGAAGCAATATCATCGGCATCTTTGCCGTCGACAGCAGAGGTTGCATCGGCATCAGAATTTGCGTCGGCAGCAGAGATTGCAACAGTAGAAGAGGCAAGATCAGCAGAAGCAGAAGAAACAACACCCGTAGACAACATTGTAGTTGTACCAATGGCAGAAGTACTACCATCCGATAAAGTAACGAAAATGGTAGAAGTCAATGTAGAAGTAGTTGTCAAAGAAGCAGCATCTATCGACTCCGAAGAGTTATCAAATCTTTTAGCCAATAACTGAAATCCATCCACGGGTAATGCTAGAGCCTGCGAGCCAGTTGCGACCAGGAAAATTGAAAAGACAAAAGAAAGAATCATCAAGTAAAGGGTGACTAAAGTTGGTGATGGTCTAAGATAGAAGCGAACGAAAGAATGAGTGAATAAGAAGAAAGAGAAAGAGAAAGAGAAAGAGTGACTAAAGAATGACTGTAGAAGTTTTCAACCAAGAACTGGGGTACAAAGTTGAGGCGCATCGCAAGACATTTCAGCAGACATATAAATGTTCAGCAACGACTCCTTACTGTAAACGTTCCTGTTATGTTAGCGGCCGCATGTTGGAATTTCCCTATTCAATCCGTCTCCTTTGAATCAAAATGAAGATAAAAAAACGCGCTTGAGATCGAAATGAAAAATTAAGCCCCAAAGGGGAAATAAGGCTTTTAAAAATTAAGGTCCTCGAGATTCCAAATTTCCGCGCTGTCTGTCGTGTTCCTCACCGTGTTCGGACGCATTCAGACGTGTCGCGCGCGTTCTTTAGGTCCCGTGTTCTCTGCTAATCACTCCTATAACTGAAGTATAACTCCTTAGTCAAAGCTATTAGATGGTATACTGTAACTGTAACTCAGAATGTACTTTTAAGTAATCCCACTCTGGCTATTTAATTACATCTTTCCCCTTTAGGACTAACTCCAATGTAGACGATGCCATCCCTGATCTATTTGATTTCTGAAGGGGCAGGTGGTGACGTACATTTGAAGGTGATGCACCTCAAAAACAATTCAAGCATTGCTGATCCACGGACAATATTTCATTCCTTTATGATACACGCCCCGATATGCTCTCTCCCATTGTTCTCATTATTTTTTATAAAGATCCGGATCGATTTTAGTACCGAGATGCTCTCCACGTAATAATTTCATCTCTTTCAACTCTTTTGGAAAATAGTCCTGTTTCACCGTACCATCCTTGAAATCGGGATTATATTTGTAGTTCTCACTGTAGCCTAAATCTGCCATTAATTTTGTAGGTGCATTTCTCAAGTGCAACGGTATTGATGCAGAAGCCACATCCGGTTCGTTGTCCAATTTAGTGTTCATCTCGTTCCATGCTCTATAGATTTCTACTGATTTCCGAGCTTTGGCAAGTTTCACTGCGCATTGAACTAGTGCTAATTCGGCCTCGGGCAGTCCAATAAGTTGCACGGCTCGATATGCAGCCACGGCAAATGGAAGGCAGCTATCGTCCACCACGCCAACATCTTCGCTGGCGATGCGAATCATACGTCGGGCTATGTACAAGGGGTCTTCTCCTCCTTTCAGCATTCTTGCAAGATAGTATATTGCAGCATCCGGGCATGAACCTCTGACAGATTTGTGGAATGCAGAGATTGTGTCATAATGCGCGTCTCCAACTCTATCGTAGACGATCTGTGTCCTTTTGAAGACTTTACGCAAATCATCCGCTGTGATGTCAATGATATGCTTGTTTTTTATGGGTGTTGATTTGCTGGATGGTATAGATTGAGTTACCGTGTCGCTTTCTACCGTTTCTTTCTCTTCCGTATCCGTTGTCAGGAAATGAGAGTCGGCAAGCTCTAGAAGGTTAAGGGCACCTCTGGAGTCTCCATCTGATATGTTACAGAGATAATCGATGGCATCTGGAGCAAGTTTCATCACATTTTTATTGTAAACTAGCTTTCGAGTCTTGTTAATCACTACAAGTGCACGGCAAATAATCTCCTTCAACTCTGAAGACGAAAGTTTCTTCAAAACAAACACCCTACATCGAGAAAGCAATGCACTATTCAATTGAAAGCTGGGGTTCTCTGTAGTAGCACCAATTAAAGTAACGGTGCCTCTCTCCACGTGCGGTAGAAATATATCCTGTTGAGTCTTGTTGAACCGATGGATCTCATCCACAAAAACAATGGTTTTTCGACCAGTAAGTTTCAACTCATGTTTAGCTTCTTGAAACACCTTTTTACAATCAGCGATTCCGTTGGCAGTAGCTGACAGCTCAACAAACCGTGCTTTCGTACGATGAGAAATGATCCGTGCCAATGTAGTCTTTCCCGTACCAGGATAGCCCCAAAGAATCATAGAGGGTATTCTATCGCTCTCTATAAAACCTCTCAAAATACCATCGGAACCAACAAGATGCTCCTGACCGATATAATTTTCTAGAGTTGTGGGTCGTAATCTTTCAGCCAATGGCAATCTGGATTGCGCCTTCAAAAGCCTGATTTGCTCTTGTTTTCTGGCTTGACCTGATGAGATCGGCAAAGACGGTGGTGGCTGAGGATCTAACTTGATCATCTTATCTTTGTGTCCTAAAGATGCCAACGATGAAGTGTCTTTAGGTTCCGCATCCAAAATCAAAATGGAGTCTTCCATTTTCAATCCATCTTTATATTTATAGCCGGAATTGAATGATTTCTTATGGTTTCCAGTTAATACGTCAGACAAACTGTTTATGTGTGAGGGCTGAGAGAGGGTCGCGTCTGATACCTTCTCGCAAGAATCAAGATGCTCATTGATAAGCCGCAAGGCTATATCCTTTGAGCAAATAGGGCATTTGACCATAGTATAAGTCGCAGGCAAATGAATGAAACGGAGATTAGATCAGTTAAAAATCCTAACCATTGAAAAGTCTATTTAGGCGTTTGAGAGACGCGTCGCGTGACCCTGAAAATTATCCATCTATTCTATACAGGCAGGAGGAATCTTCACAACTCATCCTTCACAGGAACATCATCTTTGAGATTTTTATTATACTCTTTAAAGGTCTTAGCTTTACCGAGAGTAATGGCGTTTATAATTTTTCCACGCTCGCTCATTGGTCCTTCTCCTGGAGTACCATAATTGGCGAGGAATCGAGATATTTCTAGCTTATTTCTCATATCGCCTTGAAAAATGCTCACTCCTTCCTCTTTCGATATGGCAATCAGTTTGGGAGCTTCAAAGTCGTCTCCAAGTTCTGAAATATGTGAGAGAAGAGCTTCCTTGATATCAGAGTTCTGTAGATTAACATAACCCAAGTCTAGAGAGCCGAGGAAATCAATCGAAAGACTCTTGAAAACCGGTGATAACGATGACTTCTCGGAAATCAATAGAGTCCGGTTGACCACCGCATTCTGCAAATCAAAAAACTTGTCCAGCTTCTTAGCAGTAATTCTTGTGACGTAATTCTTGACACGGCCCTTTAAGACATTCACCAAGGACATTGCATTTCTCTCCTCTTTATATACCTCGACACTATGTTTTCTCTGTTTCCGATTTGGAGTGAACTTAGGAGGTCTGAAAATCATCACTGTTGGAAATCCTTGAACTTTGTACTCGGCACACAAAGGCTTGTTCGATTCCTTGTTGCAGTCGACAGCACCGAACTGGACGAAGCCAGAAGCCATTTTGGATGCCTTCGTGTAATCTCTTTTAAATTTCATGCAATATTGACACCATGGAGCATAAAATTCCACCACAGATGTATGGTTGGTCTTCAGTACCACGTCATCAAAACTCTTAGGCGTTAACTCCGTAATGTACTTAGATTTCGCATAGAACGACTTCATATGGGCCCGAGCGAGGCAAATACCACATAGAGTGAGCAGTGCAAATAGTATATGAACTCTCAGCATCTTACAAGTAAATAGAGCAGTTACTGAAGAAAAAGCGTAAAAGGAATACTTCAAGTAGTCAATCTACAAAATGCTCTCCATATATATGTTCTGCCATTGTTCATCGTGTAAATACATAAAAAGCGGGTGAAATTTTTTTTACTAAGCATCAAGGTTGACAAGAGTGATTATCTATCTAATGGCTTCCTATTTGCTCTACCCCACTTGCACTTCATCATGATAACAAAATACTTTACAAATGTGGTGGTGAAATTCAATCCATTCGGTCCCGAGGCCAGAGCCGCAAGATCGGTGCTATCAGAAATACCTCCAAAGCTTCGAACTCAGTGTAAAGTGGATCTCGAGGTTCTTACCAAAAATTCAACTAATAATCCACTTGTTGAGGTGACGTTTAAGGACAAAACAATTATGAAGGGTAACCCTGCACAGATGACAATGGAAGATTTCGCACATATGTTTGACAGACATTCTAGACAATTACAATTTAAGGATGATGTTAGCGAATAGAGTTCGTCGCTGTGAGCTTTATGGTGAAGTAAGAATATTTATGTATATACGCAGAATTATGAATATCTAATTTTTCTGGGACTTGGTTGAATGATGAGTAATAAATATGGTCAAGACTGATTTCTCAGTAAACAATTGATCCAAAAAAACCTTTCAAACAACTACCTTTCATCATCAGCTCACCACACCACCCCATCAGAGCCAAAAGGTCACCATGAAAATCCTCATATCCGCAACAAAATATTCTGACATACGAGATATAATTTCTCCGAGGAGAGTTGGAATTTTGAGATTTAGAATTTCCCCGGATTTTCGTACCATAGAAAACGTTACCTACACATGCAGTGTCAGCCCATTTTACTCTAATAAGATGATCCTTATCAGCAAAACTGTTCTACGATATCGAACGTGTTACCTGAGCTTTTCCCAGAATCGACGATTTATCTCCAAAGATGCCAGTTATGTCACAACACCCATTTTTTATGTGAACGCTAGACCTCACTTGGGCCACTTCTACTCGATGACTCTCTGCGACGTGCAGACCCGATGGAATAAATTTAATAAAAGAGAAACATTCTTTACAACGGGTACAGATGAACATGGATTAAAAGTTCAGGCTGCTGCTGACAAAGCGGGTATTGATCCCAAGACTTTCTGCGACGGACTTTCTGACAAGTTTAAAGAGCTCGCTGAAATTGGTGAGATCCAGTACGATAGATTTATTCGAACCACAGATCGTGATCATATAGTTGCTGTTAACCATTTTTGGAAAACTGTATATGATAAAGGATTCATATATAAGGGCCAACATAGTGGATGGTATTCCGTGTCCGATGAGGCATTCTATACTGAGACGGACATCGAAGAGGCTGCTGACGAACAGACAGGCACCAAGAAGATGATCTCTAAAGAGACAGGTTCGGAGGTGAACTTTGAGAATGAGGAAAATTACTTCTTCAAGATGGGTCAGTTTCGAGAGCCACTCATTCAGTTCTACAAGTCCCATCCTCAATTCGTTCAACCTGCCAAACACTTTGACACCGTATATCACGAGCTCATTAGTGGGGAACTACACGATTTAAGCATCTCGAGACCTTCATCGAGACTCAAATGGGGTATTCCTGTTCCAAATGATGACTCACAACGAATTTACGTCTGGTTTGACGCATTGATCAACTATCTTACCTCTTTGAAATATCCGGAATATGGCGCAGACCTTACCCCTGCTACTCATTTGATCGGTAAAGATATTACAAGATTTCATTGCATTCATTGGCCTATATTCTTGATGGCAGCAGACTTACCAATGCCGAAAAGAGTTGTAGTTCATGGTCACTGGCTCATGGGAGGACGCAAAATGAGTAAGAGTAGGGGCAACGTCGCTGATCCAATGAAAATATCCCACTACTACGGCGCCGATGCACTCAGATTATTCATGATGAGAAATTCCGTCCTTACCACTGACGGTGACTATTCTGAAGAGAAACTAAATAACACTAGAAACGAGTTTATCGATAAATTTTGCAATATGGTTACTCGAGGCCTCTCGAAGAACTTTGACATTGAAAGTGCATTAGCCAATATTAAGCGGAACTCTTTGTCTAGTCTGATTTCGAAAATCGATGATACGGAGTTGAAGAAGGATTTGCTCTCGCTTTATCAGAAAGTCGATCAGTTGGCTAAACTCATGGACGAAGATATCGTTAATTTTAACATGCCTAGACCTATAGATAGAGTATGGGAATGCGTCAGAAGCGTGAATGCGTTATTTGATACCTACAAACCTTGGACTATGAAGCCACAGGAGAAGAACACAGAAAATGAAAATACTGCCTTAGATTTGAGCAGGCAGTTAGTTGTATTCAGTGCCTTGGATACCATGCGGTGTAGCTTTATATTGCTACAAGCCTTCATTCCAAAGTATTCAACTCTTCTACTAGATAGATTACACGTTGCTCAAGATAGACGAGGAATAGAATATTCCAAGATTGGAGCCGATTTGACGTACGGAAAGAATGCAGTACACAAGAAGAAGGATAAAGTTCCGCTTACAAAGTTGAAGATGAAATTGGATTAGGAGACTGACATTATCGTGTATATAGGATTATAAATGAAGCCCCCTAACTGAATCGATAGGACGTACATTGTAAAGAGTCTGTGTTGAGAAAGACACATTGACCTGTCTCACTAAAATCGGGCACTGACACTATGCGAACTGTACAGTCAGCTCCATTCTTTGTATTAAGCGTCAGAATGGTGGATTCAAATTTGGGCTGGTTTCCCACAACGTAAACATGAGGAGTCTCAGTGAGAGTGAAAGGATCAATACCCCTGAAAGGATAACAGCAAAGAGTATCAGGAGCAGTAGGAGCGATATTCTGCCAGAGCATACTGGCTTCTAACAATTTCAACCTTGAGTCATGTAGCACCTCTTTTCTAATCGGACTATCCAAACCATCCCCAATCTCGACTTCAATATTAGGTATCAAGTACTTGAACATATCATTAACATTCTCCCCGGAAGTGACCAATATACGATTTCCATTGATTTGCAACCATGACGGATTGCTGAGCCTTTCAAAATTCTTATGGCAAGAGGATAGTTCGAAGAATGACGGATGAAGAGGTAATTTAGGAAATCCCACCTCTGCCGGATCTGTCTCACCGGGCAAGATATAGACAGGAATAGATACAAGCAAGCAGGAGATCCATTTGTCCAATATCTTCAGCGAATCCGCATCGTAATTAGACTTATGTACCTCACTATACTTGTCCTTACCCTTCAAGGCATTTCTTGGATCTTCGGTAATCTCGATGGAACTTCCCAAAATGATTAAGTTGGTGGTCTTCTTCAACAAATCTACCACGTTGTCCGAATTACAGAGTTCTCCCATAATAAACTCTTTGAGAATCTCAATTGGAGCCATATCACTTGACGGATTGACGCGAAGACCGGAGATAAAAAGTATACTCTCGTCGGCATGATTTCCATCAATAGTTCGGGGAACCTGAGGGGCAGCCTCTGGATACACTATATCAACTATCGTAAAGATGCCTGCCTCCACAATCATACCAAGTACTCCAACAACTGCACCGGTAACAAGAATCACCTTCTCCAATAACTCTCCGTCCAGCAAAAGACGACCTGAATCGTCCTCAAGCATTACTTGATCAGTCTCAGGATCCGAGTATGAGTGAATTCGAACCCGATCTAACTTTGAATACTGCGATTCATCTTCGAACACCGGAGCCTCAAATATGTTGCCACTGACCTCCTTCAAAATGTTCGGCTTATATTTCATCTCGACGAAAACTGTTCCAATGACATAAGACGGCGTCAGTGATTTCACATCCAACAACTTATTGACATATTTGGCCTTGATACCATTAATAGTCTCGCTTTTCCATTTGTCACTGGCCATCTTCATGACTCGCGACTTCAACATTCGGGCTCTTGAGGAGTAGATGTCATTATACTGATCAGCATAGACACGTCTGTTCGCGGACAGTGAGTATGCATCCCTCTTATCAAACTCACTTGGTATTGAAGAAACTTTTCTCATGATATAATCCGAGGTCATGATCTACCTAAATGCAAAAGAATAGCCTAATTATAAGTAAGGATAACGCGTAAAGGAAGAATGACCCAAGTTCGCGTTCCCCGAAATGCTGCCATTCCCAGGTACAGCTGAAAAAGACCGCGCGGAAAGCCACCCAAAATGGGACTTAAATGGACGGATTGATTCTGGTAAGGAGGATTATTATGAGGATATAGAATTAAATATCATCGTTGTCATCAGACTCTTGTCTGTTCACTCTTTTCAAACTATTAAAATTCCACTTCACTAAAACAGTCAATAAGGACATCCAAATTAACAAAATTATGCAAAATATGTCAAAAGCAATCAATGATCTCCTACCTGGAATCATACTGTACCAGGTAAACATCCTGTATATTTTGAAAGCCAAATAAGACATTGCGCCCATGTAGGCGAGCAAAACAGCATAGAGGCCCCATGAATATTTTCTAGCAGCACAGTAATCGGCAAGTATTAATACCAAGTAACTCAAACCGAGAATTACTATGGTTATGACAAATTCAGGATCGGTCTTATCGAGAACAATAACGGCAAATTGCAAAGTAAATGCAGGGAAAAAGAAAGCGGCTATAATCAAAGCGTTTCTATGCAAATTGAAAATGATATCGGCCCGAATTAGTTTTGGATTATTGCTGACTTTTTCACCGGTTGCCTTAAGAAATTGGATTCTCATTTTCCAGACGTTTACAGCCTGAACCAAACAGACAATACAACTCAAAACAATCACTATAATGGAAAATGCCTTACAAAACCTTTCCCAGGAACTGTATAACAATCCAAAAAAAAGGGTATTTTTCAATTCATAAAATTGAATGCCAGAATAAACCGCCATGGCACATAAGAAAATTAAGTATGAAATCAAGTGGTAGATATTCTTTGTGTAAAGGATAATAACAGTGAAGATGACCTGGTAAATCTCGGCATAGATATAAAGTGCCAAATAGGTTGCCACGGCATTTTTCTTCTCTTTTTTCCATTCAACACTTGAAGTTTGAAGTTTATTAACAGCCATTGAGTCTATATTTTTAGTGAAGAGACCGAAGAGGAAACATTCAAAGAAAAGCACAGCAACAGAGAAACAGATGGAAACAATTAACAACAATCGACCCCAGAGTTTGTCATCTGTCCAGATTCTTGCTTTAAGTCGTTTTCCAAAGGACTTCGTTTCCTCTTTGGGCCGAGGAGTTTCCAAATACGGCAGAAATTCTTTTGGCTCCTCGAATTCGAGGTCGGAAAGACTCGTACTGAGATCATCGGGGTAGTTCATAGAAAAGTATCTCTTAATTCAAGTGACTAGTCAATTGAAGTCAATTGGAGTGTTTCAAGAAGATCTATTTTTTTTCATTCTCCTTATATATCTTCCTCCTTGGCTGAGCTGATCATGTAGTTGCTGACCCCCCAACTCGTAAACTGCGCCGCGTCACTGATCATCGTGGTGCAAGGATGCACTTATTGATCGAGTAAATGAACGGGAGCCCTCATCTCTCTGAAGACCGCCCCCTCGCGAGACGCTTTGTTGTCAATTACCATTAGGAAAACACTGGAACAGAAGAATATAACGATACTGTGATTCCTTTACAATTACACTATGGAAAGATTAGATTTCTCGTCTTTTGCTAAGGAGATTAAAAAAGCATACGATGGCGTTGTTTTGGGTGACAACAACTACGCTATTTTCACCACCCTAAAGGACTCTTCCCTTAAGCCTACAGCGGAGGCAGATGGCGATATTAACGATTTTGTGGCCGAATTTGAGGAAGGCTCCGTTCAATTTGGTGTTTTGAAAGTCAGTCCTTTGGGATCTGACGTCAATAAGATTGTCCTTCTTGGCTGGTGTCCAGATTCTGCTCCTCTAAAGTCACGTGTGTCCTATGCCACCAACTTCGCCGAGGTTGGTAAGATTCTCAATTATCATGTGGATATTACTGCACGTGATTTCGACGATTTGGATGTTGATGATATTTTGAATACTGTTAGTAAAGCTTCGGGTGCCCGTTACTCTATTCAGAGTCTTGGCAAATCTAAGACATCTAATTATAAGTCCTCACCAAAGAAACCAAATACATCTGCTGTCAAGCCAGTATCAAAACCGGCACCAAAACTTGCACCAAAGCTGGCACAGGCAGCTGCTGCTTCTGACGAATGGGGTGGAGAAAAGGAGTTAGAGGTTAGGGATTTCCGCGAGAAGCCATTGACCGAGGTTCCTTCTTCTTACAAGCCTGTTAAAGTCGACATGGATGCATTGAGAAGCGGTAAGAAGAAGCCAGCGCCAACACCAGCACCGAAGCCAGTGAAGGCTGCTTTTAAGCCTGCAAAAATTGCACCCAATCGTGCTGCTAAGCCAAAGAATGTCCCAACACCCGCTCCAAAACCCAAATCAGCTGTCAGCTCAGCAGATAAGTTAGGAAGCATTACGATCAACCTTGAAGGAGGCTTATCATCGATGCCTACTTATAAAACCTCAAAAACAGTTCTTTCTAGATACAAACAGAAAGTTGTGGCCCCGGAATTTGGCACCAAGCCACCTACATTTGGAGCAGAACTTCACCAAGGAGAAAGACATCGCAACGGAGGTTTGAAAAATTTTGCCAATGAACGTGGTTTGACCCCGGCACAAATTTGGGCCGAGAAGAAGGGTAAGTTTAAGGAGATTCCGAAGAACGAGAAGCCTGTGAATGCTACCGAGGTCAAATCTATTCCAGCGGAGTCTTTTGGAGACGTGAAGTCGAAGTTTGAGCAATTGAGTGTTAAGGAAGAAACGAATAGTCAACCAACCAAGTCTGTTTTTGCCAGGTTTGGCGGTAACGCAGAGGAACCGGAGGAAACGAAGGAGCCAGAAGCTGAGCCAGAAGAGCCAGAGAAACCAGAGGAGCCAGAAGCTGAACTACAGGAACCAGAAATTGAACCGGAGGAACCAGAAGTTGAGCCAGAGGAGCCAGAGGAGCCAGAGGAGCCAGAGGAGCCAGAGGAGCCAGAGGAGCCAGAGGAGCCAGAGGAGCCAGAGGAGCCAGAGGAGCCAGAGGAGTCAGAGGAGCCAGAAAAGCCAGAAAAGCCAGAAGCTGTCTCTCCACACTCTGCCGGAATTCACAATGCACTCGCTGACTACGACTATGATAAAGACGAAGATAACGAGATTTCGTTCAAGGAAGGTGAAAAGATTACAGAAATCAAATTTATTGACGAGGATTGGTGGTACGGAACTAATTCTAATGGTGAGAGTGGGCTTTTCCCAGCATCCTATGTGAAACTTTCCGAGAAGGTTATTACACCGGCAGAGCCTGAGGAGCCAAAGCCCGAAGAACCTGAAGAGCCTGTTTTACCCCAGAGACCAGTTCAGCAAGAGAACAAACCCGAGGGTTTTTCAGCGGTGGCTGAATACGATTATGATGCAGCAGAATCCAACGAATTAAGCTTCGAAGAAGGTGACGTCATTACAAATATCGACAAGGTCGATGATGACTGGTGGCTGGGATCCCTAAATGGAGAAAGGAAACTCTTTCCTTCCAATTACGTTTCGATTAAAGACTGATGAAAGCGAAACTCTTGATATATTAGGTATTTATTTAGATAAATTTAAATCAACCACTGAAGTCTTTCCAGATCTGCCTCCGATTGTGTCTCCGCGGGATGCATACGTTTCCGCGGGTCGTTTAATTTGAGGTTTATTTTTCACCCGGACGGGGAACGAAGCATAATAAATACATTCTTGATTATCTTCAGCTTGTTCCTTCTTATTTTCCTTGCTGTCGGCGTTAGTTCACTCGCTATGAATACAGTATTTAGCTCTCCTGGTAAGGCCCTTTTGGCGGGAGGTTACCTCGTACTTGATCCTGATTATGAGGCCTTTGTTGTAGCTCTTTCGGCCAGAATGCACGCTGCTGTGACTTCTTTGAAGACGTTAGGTGAGGATGACATAACAAAAATCACAGTGAACTCTCCTCAGTTCAAACAAGGAGTTTGGGCTTATAGCCTTGATATTACTAGGCTTCCTGATTTGAACATTACCGAAGAGAATGGACGGAAAAACCCCTTTGTCAAATCCACCATTTTGACGGTACTTTCCTATTTGAAACCCTCCACCAACTATGAGATCTCCATCACAATCTTTTCTGATTCAGGTTACCATACCC
The DNA here is from genome assembly GCF_011074865.1 of Brettanomyces nanus. Classification (NCBI taxonomy): domain Eukaryota; kingdom Fungi; phylum Ascomycota; class Pichiomycetes; order Pichiales; family Pichiaceae; genus Brettanomyces; species Brettanomyces nanus. The sequence goes on along the minus strand of NC_052374.1, from coordinate 1,955,361 downwards.
AGGCCGATTCTATTCCTAAGGCTTCCACGAACGGTAAAAGAACTTTTCATTATCATAATATTCCCATTAATCAGGTTCCAAAGACCGGCCTAGGTTCAAGTGCCGGTCTAGTTACGTCTTTAACTGCGGCACTTTTGGTCTGTTACAAGGGACCCGATTTCTTTAAGAAAAGTGCGAGTGAAAATGCAAAGACTTTGAATTGTCTGCATAATCTTTCTCAGGTGGCTCACTCGATTGCTCAGGGGAAAGTCGGCTCTGGCTTTGACGTGGCATCCGCTGTTTATGGCTCTATTGTCTACAGAAGATTCCAACCGGACTTGATCAATAAGTTGCTGGATCTAGAAATGTCTCAATTCGCCAAGGGATTGCAGAAATTGATTGATAACACCGACTGGAAGATCGAGCACAAGCAATGCTGTATGGTTCCAGGCATTCATATTATAATGGGGGATGTTGCTGGAGGTTCAGAGACCCCCAAATTAGTATCCAAAGTGATGAAATGGAGAAAGGAGAATACACAGAGAGCTTTGGCAGTATGGACGGAACTTAACGATTCGAACATGAGACTCGTTAAGTCGTTGGAAGACTTACAGACTGCTTCTGAAACTGATAAAGTCGGCTATGCTAAACTTTTGGCTTACTTGAACACTCATTCCGCTTCAGAAATTGATGCTGAAGGTTCAGAAAAGCTCTTGGTAGATGTAGTTGAGTCTGTCAAAAATATCCGTAAGTGGCTGAAAGTTATGACGGTTGAATCGGGAGCAGAGATTGAGCCTGACGAACAAACCAAGCTATTGAATAGCTGCCTAGAACTGAATGGCTGTTTGGGCGGTGTTGTTCCTGGGGCAGGTGGTTACGATGCGATCTGCTTAATGGTTGCAGAGGATTCGATTGTTAAGATAATGCAGTCCACCAAGAACGACCCTAACTTTAAGCATGTCAAATGGCTACGCTTGGCTGAGCAGAAGCAAGGATTGATGAGGGAGGACCCAGAAGATTTTAAGAGTCTTATTTAAGGGATGAGAGAACAGTAGAGGATATATTACTTTGCTATCTGGCAGCTTATTTAGTCTGCCTTAATAATATAATTGGAAGATAGTAGAATACATCACGATGTCACCGATAACAATTAAATTGAAGAGCAGAAATGGATCTAAAATTGAATTAGCCTATGCGCAGTAGAGATAATATGTTTTACACTGATATTGGATATCCTATACTATCCAGTACTCCCTGCAACCTCCTTACAAATGCCGAAAACAATTCCCCTTCTTATCTATTTCCGGAAATATCCCCACCGTGGCTCAGATAAAGTTTCGATATCGATAGGACATAAATATTTCCTGACTTAAATGTGGAGATCATGCATATAGTGATTTTGCTTTGGCTTAGTGCGAGTCCTTTTTTTACCCTTCGCCTCCTTTAGTTTTGATAATGGAATTAAATCCAGTGGCCGTTGACATGGTGGTCCAAGACTCGGATACTCCAGTTACTGCTGTAAGTTCAGCTTGTAGCTCAGCTGACAATTTATCGGCGATAGACTATTCATGTGACGACTACTACGATTTTAGCAGGTATCTCCCACCCTAAAGATCTTTGATCAACCCGGAACAAGGCTATGATTATCAGAGCCATCAATACTTTGATACGCAGAAAAAACAGCCGGAGAATAGTTTGCTAACAAAATATAGATCGCTTCTCATTACACCACTTAGCAATACCAAGCAAAAGATCATTGACGCTGCATCGGACAATTTTTCCATCAAATCGTTCAGAAGTAGGAAGAGCATCAACAGAGTTTCCATTTTGGATTTACCGGACGAGGTCATCCTTCAGGTGTTTCAAAATCTTAGACAGGATGCCCATCAGATTACTTCTCTGGTGTGTCTTTTGTATGTGAGCAAAAAGTTCAATGAGCTGGCTAAGCGTATTTTGTATGAAGACCCCTACATTACAACAACCTTCCGCTTATCCCAGTTTGTGCAGACAATCAATATCAACAAACAGCTTGCCTTACTCGTCAGGAAGATTGACTTCTCTCGGATTCAAATTGGCATTGAGTTGAAAGAAGACGAATGGGATCAATTCGCTACCAATATTGTATTTGGCAGTTGTGGTGGTCAGTATGACGATTTACTTATGGCCAATGGTGAACGCCGAATTCTTGCTGGATGGAGGGACTTTAAATACAGATTCAATCCACTATATAGTGGGGTTGGCAATACTCTTCCATCGTCTACATCGTTTGTTCCTCCTCACGTAATCCCAGATGAATTTTCCAGGAATCCTATTTATTCCCCTTCAATGAACCACCATGGTTGCAATCCTAAATCCCTGTGGTCAACGACCTCCTTGCTTTCATCACAATCTTCTCGGCAGGGCTCTTCGTGTGACTCTGTTAACTCGCTTTTTTCTATGTATAACTATCAGGATTCTGAAGGATTTGGTACTATTGGTGGTGGCCACCGCCATTCTTTCCCTGCAAGACATAGCAGTATGATTACAAATACTACTGTTAACGAGGATACTGACGACGATTCGTTTGACGAAGAAGGCTACGAGGACGGCGAAAATGGGGTTGATGATGACTTCAAGCTCAATCCTTCCTCACACAAGACAGGACCGATAGAATATTTTTACCCGAACTCTTATGGGATTATCGCCCAGCCGGGGTTTTTTAATTCGATGAAAACAGTATGGAATGCAGCTATGATTCGGATTTCAGATTCCTGTCGTAGTGATACAAAACCTATCAATCATCATCATTATAGAAAGAGACGGCATTGGAATAAGGCTAAACAGTCTGGTATAAGACAGCGACTTTTCCAGAGTCGGAAAGACATATCAAGACCGTTTTCGACCCTACATCCTCAACAGAACGAGTTTTTCAAACAGTACTGTTTTGCAAGAGATATTCCAATCGGTTACATCTTACATATTATGGAAGAATGTGAGAATTTGACTGAAATCAATTTGAGTGGAATTTCTTGGAGTGTAGATTTCAAATTGGACGATTACGAATATTTTGATTGGGAAGTTTCCAGGGGTAAAGTTCGATGCTTGAGAGGTACCGTTCCTTCCAATCATGAGTATAGATCGATGCTTTTAGTGGTGGATCAAGCAGAAGTTAAAAGGAAAGAGCAACAACTAGCCAAATATAAGATGAACAAGCCAATATATTGGTCCGATACCGTTCGAGAGATTGATTTCCGGGATCCAGAATTGCATAGCTTGACGATCAATTCTATTTGGCCGTACATCATGAAACTTGAGCATCTACAAATATTGAGGCTACGCAGCTCTGTCTGGATTGATAAGCATACAGTCCGTGATATTTTGGTGCAAAGTAAGTCGAGAAAAATTCTGAAAATTATTGACTGCACCAATTCGGGATTGGCAAGGAATTCGGACTGGGCCACGTCTAGAACTGCCAAGGAGTGGAGACAGTTCTTTAGAAAGGACAATACATTTTAACGATCTTCTTAAAACTACCAGCGATCCTTCCCAAAGAAGAGACTTGCAGAAGTCACGTTTCTTTTTTCTATCTTTAGGTGTTCAATGGGATTGTTGTCGTTTCTTTTTGGCTTATTGATTATTTTGCTTTTCTTCGTGTCAATTAGAGAACCGAGGTATCTCCGTAAGCATTTTGGTCGGCAGTGATGCCGATGTTCTGTGCTTTGTGTCTGTATGTTTTTTAATATCTATTTAAGTACCTTGCTTGCAAATAACCAATATATTTTAATTCTCTAAACTTCTGCTAGCAATATCATATTATATTTCTATTGGTGCATAGAATTTTGAATCGGGAAACGTATAATCTGAGTTAAAGGCGTTAGATACTGACTGAGTTATCAAACTTTTCAGTAATGATTATCTTGTGTTTCGGTATTTTGATTTTGCTTTGTAAAGAAGTTAGACTTGAGTTAAAATAAAAGTAGTATAAGAAAAGTACGCAAATTATTATTCTGCCGTTCAGACCGTACGGCTAGTTGCATATTCGCTTTTTAAACTAATCCACTGAAGCACTGCAGCTTGGTATTCCCTATTATAATATCAATAATAAAGCTCTACGTAGAATGCAAATCTGCTCTTTAACGAGCTCCTCATACGAGTAATGAATTACTAAGAAACGGTCGGAAATGAAAAAGAATCAGAAATCTAACGTCCCATGTGGTGCTGTTAACCATTTCTATCTCACCCAAATTAGCATAAGCTACCATTTAAGTAGGAATTTTTTTTAATGATGTGCTGCATGCGCATTCCTTTCTTTCGTCTATGTGCATTTTCAGCAGACTTTTCTTATTAAACTGAACAAGAGATAGTGAAGCATACATTTTTTCCGTTTGACAGCCTTTACTTTTCTTTTATAGTTTCCCAACTGCATATATTTTCCAAGGTTTTTCTATCCATTCCATTGTGTCATATACTTTAGGTGGATATTGTAAAGATTTATTAGCTTACAAAGAGCATCGGCAACAACAAGAACAAGAAAAAAAGGAAGATCTTCTTTCGCCAATTGTCGCCAGTTTCAAATTGCCTACTTACACGTTTCTTTCAATTATCAACTGGGAAGGCACTAGACATTTGAACCACCTCTAATTTTTATTTTTATTTGGCTACTTGAATTTATTCAGTTTATTTTTCTAAGATTTTTTTTGGTGTTGATTATTTTCCTGTTAACCTTTTACATTCAAGATCGTCGCTGCTCCTCACAGAATATGATTACAATGCAATCCTTTCAACGCACTGCAGGCACTGAGCAGGAGGGTAATATGGGTAATCGACATGACGCGTCAAACATGCAGGATATCTCCAATGGACAGGGCATGACCCCTGGACTCTCTGAGCCTGCAGCCACGGCCCCATCTATTGGGGGCATTGGACCCGCGAGACCTGTTGCAACCATGGGACTTATTGGATCTGCTAGACCGGTTGGACCCATTGGTCCGGTAGGACCGGTTGGACTGACTGGGGCTGTTGGCCACCTCGGATCTATTGGACAAATTGGATCTATGGGACCTATTGGATCCATCGGACATATTGGATCTTTGGGGCATATTGGATCTATTGGACAAATCAGACCCGTCGGATCTGTATCTTCCATAGCGTCCATGGGCCGCACTGGATCTTCGTCAACTTCTGGCTTGGGTGTCACAGTTCCCTCGGGTTCTAACGGTCTTCACAGCCGAAGAACCACCATTCTTCCACCAATTTCTTCTCTTACGGGTGAAATCAAGTTCGACACGAACGGAAGCACTAACAGAATGCAACAAGATTATCCACCGAAAGAATTCAGCCCCAAGACTTTCTATCCGGAGGTTCCTGGGGGGCTTCAACAATCTCAACGAACTGCCACACGCTTTCCATCTACGTCATATTCTCCTATCAATTATGCATCCCCTTCACAAGGCTATGTGATACCTCAGAGTACCTTTCCCTTTCAAACAGGCCAGATGGCATATCATACTGGGTATATACAAGCTCCACAGCAACAGGACTCCTCGCAAGTCCCTCCACAAGGAGCTTCTGCCATACTTTCACAACAAAGAGCATCACCGTCACAACCACAATTACCTATGGGATATAACTGCGAACCGTATGGCTACAATTCTTCTACTCTAACTTCCGAACATGACCACACAAATGTTATTCCGACCTATCGCACCGCTTATTCTTATAGTACAGTTGCAAAAAGCAATAATGGGCAAAACAATGCTGCTCCTCTGAGCTATTCCGGCACTGCACGATTTGCTCCGGACAGAAGACCGTCCTATTTGGCTCAGTACCCGGCGTCTTCATCTTCTGGATCTATTTATCGAATGGACTTGCCAGATACTCGCAACAACATCGACAAACAAGATTCCCAGATAGACATGCGTCATGTAGAACGTCATTCGGCACCTTCGAAGCTTTCGAACGAAGCGTTCGGAGAGATCAGCATGCTAAACAGGGATATTCAAAGAGAAACACCGAAAAATGTTTCTAAAGGAGCTTGGCGAACGCCGTCGCTTTCTACAGAACTGCACACTCCTCAGAGAGAGTTCTCTGCTATTGCACATTCGACGAGCATACACGAGAAGTCAAATCATGAAAATGGGGATACATCTGATTCAGCTGACTCTTCGTTTTCCTCGTCGTCCTCTATATCCAAACAGATAGGAAAAGGAGGCAATAATAATGGCCATAACATTAGCAAGACACCAGATTCCAAGCTAGTGGTAGTCATGAATACACAGTCGCGCAAACCTCGCATCAGATTATCTCTGGAGCAGCAGAAACTCAACGAGCTGCTTGCCAGTCAATATTCTGATCGTAACAAGAGGCTGGGAGTGCTATCTAGCTTCAAGTTACGAATTGATGAAGGAGAAAAAGAAGATGAATTAAATGGCATGGAAGAGATGCAAGAAATAGAGCAATTGCAGAACTTCAAGGATTCAAGAGGGCTGCCGCATATTAATTTACATAAGGAACCACAGGAGTCCAAGCCCAAGTTGATTGAAAATAAGTTAGACCCTAAGAATATTATTTCAGAAATGGAATTGTCACCAGAGAAGGTAGTGCAACCAGATTTAGAGGATGATATCACTTCAAAAGCCTCCGAAGAACAACCAGAGAAGAAAATGGAATTGCCAAAACGATTGAACGATAATGATGCTACAGAGGATGAGGCATCGGAGCAAGAGAATGACAACACTTCAGAATTACCTCCAAGTCCTCCTAAAACAATAGGTTCAGTGGCTGCCACCGTTGAGAAGGAGAAGCAATTACAGGCCACCCAGAACATTGTCCAGATTATTCCGCGGACACCTGAGTTGACCTGTGAGCAAGCAAGCTTTATGCAGAAGACTAATACTAATGTTGTCAAGTCGCTTTCGTTGATCAAGAATTCGCAAGAATTGGTAGAACAACTCAAAAAGAGCTTTCCAACGTCCGCAACCTTACCCGCAATACCAGCTATACCCGAGGGCTTTATTCCTATGATGATGTCACCTCAAGGATTACTTATTCCCATGCAGTATGCTCCGGTGGTAACCGAAGACCACATCATCCCTACGGTGAAGCCTGTGTGGGAGGGTGATATGCTTGAGATTCTCCCTAACTCTGAGAATTCTGGATCCGATTCGAAAGTTGCAACAGTTTTTTCAGCAGATGAACCAGTTCCCTCGTTGAATATGCCTAGGAAGCGAGTCATGCCCCAAGCTCGTACCAAAAAGAGAGCGAAACTAAGCAATACGGACAAGCTTGCAGCTATAAGACTTTGTCTGATTTCAGAGGAGTGCTATGCGAGATGCCATGTTGGTGTAAAAATGCAAGTGGAAATAACACCAGTTGTTCTTAGTCACAAAGAGATGGTGGATTATTATACGTGGCTAGGCAGCGATTCCAGTCAGCAGTTGAAAAACTATGTTTCAAGGAAATCCTATTATATCACGAAATTTAACTCGTTGAATGAGGAGATCGAGAATGAAAAGAGAAACAAGAGTATGGTTGGATTGGAGAAGGATTTAATGGAGATTAGGGATTATGATATAGTTCGAGAAGAACTTTTTTGTGAGTATAGGAATGACAAAGCGTTCTCTCAGTATCTGGATGAACTACTGGCGACCTACAGCTCGATTTGCTTGGACTACACAACAAGACTTTTGAAATTTAAGAAATTTTTGCTGAGAAACAGGCATGCATTGACAGGAAACAAGGACCAGATGTTTTATGTAAATTCTTCCAAGTCAGAGAAGTTGTGGAGGAATTTTGTGAAGGAGGAGCGGAGAGTGAAAACCCAATTGCGGGAGAAGTTTGAGATTCGAGGCAGGGCAGAAACAGACGCCGAAGCCACCGATGGTGCGTCCGGACTTGCAAAGGATGTATACAATGCACAGGGAGCTAGAAGCCAGTACATGACGTTGCCTAATATGTCAGGATCAGGATCAGGATCAGGAGCAGGAAAACGCAACACTACGAATACATCGCTATCATCTCCAGAATCATCATCATCGGCATCAGTGGCGGTGTCACGAATATCCAGAAGAATGAGAGGCAGCGTGGCTATCACCGATAAGTTGCAGACAAAGTTCCCGATTTCTGACGAACTTGCGCCGATGTTAAGCGATGTTGACTTTTTTGATTTCACGGACTACAAATCCAAACTCTACGAGCAGTATATTCTGCGAAGCGGGTATTCAGAAGTAGCAGACCAATCGGATATCGTCGAATTGATCGAGTTTTTCCGTGTCAAGTCACTTTTATCAGATCTGTGTGAACTCATGAAGTATGATGGTAGGTCGAGCCGTCATAACTCGCCGGATGATAACTCTGTCTCACCACACAATGATCCTTACGCTAAATACTATCCAATCGACGAAGAAAACGGAGTTAGCTTGCCTATGAATCATTCGTCATCATCGTCCATATTGCAAAAAAATTTGAAGAAGAATGGACTTAATGTGATCAGCTCCCTGGATACGCGTGTGGCAGATGGTGATAGGGTGAAATATCTGACTCTGGATGAAAAGGAAATAAGAGCTAAGTTTACCAAGGCTTATACAAAGCCGATGGGTCTTAGCAATGAAGAAATAGTAGGGGATTTGAGAGTCTTAGCTGCTGGTTCAAAGTACAAAGTGTAATGTTATTTAAAATTGGGTGAACAGATTCAACTTTATAAAGATTATAGAGAATTAATGCAACGAGGTAAAATCCCTAACGGACCGATATCTCAAAATGATCCTTTTTCAGCCCTAAGAATACTGGTGTCAGGAAGTTTCAGGAATTCAACACCACCAAGACCTTGATGGCGCGGTCAAGAAGATAAAAAGACCTGAAATTTTTTTTTCCTCTTCTTTCCTTGGTTTATTTTGTCCCCTGCAATGAGCTGCAGGAGAGATTTCCAACTTTTTTTTTGGCACGCAGTTCGCTCTCTTAACTCTCTATACACCTCTCTTTTTTCTTGATTTTTTAGTATATTCATAGTAGTTGTTTATCAGCACTGCACTGACTATTCATCTATTCGTACAAAATGACTGAAGAAGAAGTAAGTATTATTCAATAGAACTGCGATAGCAGTGGAATTGCGATGAGTGGTATCGGAAGAGACTGAAACTGGAGGGTACTGCCATATTAAGAAGGGCTGGCCTTAGTTAATACTTGGTTTGTTTTAGGACAGCACATTATTTACGTTTGTCAACATCATTACTTTTTGCAAAGGTCTTAGTACACAAGAATTTATATGGTCCCGTATTATCCATAATTGACCAACAATTCATGTCGACATAATCTTTTTGCCTCCCCCCCTCCTCTCCCCCCTCTGTTTTTGGTGGCCTCTGTTGTCGATCGATAGGATTTTTTTTTCAACCTCTTTCTCCTTCCGGCCCCCCCTCCCATTCGTCTCGCGGTGAACCTTCTCAATTGATTCGCCTTGCGCGGTCACATTGAACTCGTTCACTCAGCTAATGAGAAGAAAATTTTTTTTTGGACACAGACGACCAAATAGTTTTTTTTTCTCGCATTGTTCTCTCATATATTGTTCTCAATCGCGGCATACTAACAATTATATAGCACAACTTTGAGGTTGCCGACGCTGGCTCCTCTTTGACATACCCTCTGCAGTGTTCCGCCTTGAGAAAGGGCGGTTTCGTTGTTATCAAGGGCAGACCATGCAAGGTTGTTGGCATGTCTACCTCTAAAACTGGTAAGCATGGTCACGCTAAGGTCCATTTGGTTGGTTTAGATATTTTCACTCAAAGAAAGTACGAGGATTTGTCTCCATCTACTCATAACGTTGAGGTTCCTTTCGTTAAGAGAACCGAACTTGAGTTGTTAGACATCGATGATGGTTACTTGAACATGATGACTGACTCTGGTGAGACTAAGCAAGATGTTAAGGCCCCGGAGGGAGATTTGGGAGACAAACTACAGGCCGACTTTGATGATGGTAAGGAAATTGTCGTTACCATTGTCTCTGCTCTGGACGAGGAGGCTTGCATCTCCTACAGAGAAGCTCCTTCCTCTTAAATGGCTTGAGTTTTTTTGGTGCTTTATATGCACCCTCAAAGATTATTACACATTGAAGTTGTTTAAAATGAAATGAAGAAAACTAACTGACATTACACTCTCTGTTTTCTTTATGTTTTTTTTCTTTTCATTACCTTTTGAGTTCCTTCATGATGTTGCCTTTTGCACATATGTACAAGTCTAACTTAACTGTTTTTCTATTTCCTCAAGAAGATGTTGCTTATATTATAGCTTATCCATACTATTTAACCTGCTAAGTATCACTTCCTTATTAGTCTCTTGTAATTCGCCTCCCAAGATAATCTCGCCCAAAACTGCATAGACCTTATGGAAGTTAAAGATAAGGTCCATCTCGCACACGTCATCAAAGTAATTGTCCAATACCTCTACAAAAAGAGGAATCACTTCTAAGTAGCTTAGTTCGTTATCCTGGGAGCCGATTGATAATACAAAAAAGAGACCGTTGTAACGTCTGTACACCAGTTTGTGGTTCTCAAACTGTACGAAATTCGACTGCTTTCTATGGTCTCGGGATGAGATGAGTTTATGCACTTTGCGTATTGTCTGTAGCTGTTGTTGGTTTGAAATCGGTACATACCATTTACTGAGTCGAACGCTTCCCTGTCGATTCAAACATACTATGAATTGGATTGCCATTCTAGGTCGATCTTGAGAAATGGATAAGCAGTTCTAGCAGAGGCCGAGCGAGACCGAGGAAGCTATTATGATTGATATTCACAGATCAGCGTATATAAAAATGGTGCAGGGATGCACAAAAGACAATCTAGTTTATAACTATTTAGTTCACCAAAGCCAACCTAAAAAGAAGATTACCATAAATATTCAAGCAACCAATCTTTCCTTACCTAAGCTGTAGTGTTGAGTGTAATCATGTCACTGTTCAGTCACTGTTCAGTCACCGTTCAGTTACTGTTCGCTCACCGTTCAGTACTGCATCGCAGAACCGTTTCCTCGGCCTTTACAGTGGATTTCTACAGCCGTTCCCATACTAAAAATTTTTCACGCTGGAAGAAGAAAAGCATAAAAAGAACCGAACGCACCAAAGTCGGCATTACCAAATCTCCTTAAGGCGGCTCGCAATTTTTTAGGTTTTTTTATTTTTTCTTTTATCTCTCGAATTTTTTTCTAATTTTTTTGATATTTTTTTTGCCTATGCTTTACGTGTTTTTATTGTATATCAATAGGGCAAATCGGTAAACCACTAAGGATTATCTATCGTGCCATCTTTTAATTTTTATACTTGATTCGGTATAAGTACTAGGATATTGCAAAAAAACAAGCGCTGAGAAGAAGAACGGGGACAATAAAATAGTCTATCTAAAGGCAGATCGAGATATAATCCTATCGCTATACATATCATTTTGACCCGCGCAATACTCGTATGTCAACACCAAAGACAAAGCAGGGAAAAGAAACGTACCTTTCTCCTCTGATCGACAAGTTACTTTCCGTGCCGCTTACATTCAAAGCTGCACAATATCCAGACACTGTGAACATCAAACCGTCATCCTACGTTACGTTCAATACATCTACGCCTATACACCAGGAAAAAGAAGCACAAATTGACAATCCGCGTGAAAACAAAGGTAGTATGACAAGGCCTAAATCTGTTGCAGAGGCTGTTGCACAATATACAGGACGAAAGTTTTTATCTAAGAGGGAGAGAAAGGATGTTAAAAGAGACGCTAAACGAAAGAAGGAGGAGCAAAAGAAGGTGATTGAAAGCAAGGAAGAGGAAGAAGATGATGATTCAGAGAGCGACGAAGATTTTCAAACTGCTGATGAAGATACAGAAGAGTCAGAAGATGAAGAGAACAATGGGAATCTGAGTGGGGACTCCGAAGAAGAAGAAGAAGAAGAAGAAGAAGATACGG